>NC_037537.1:19178387-19196097 GCF_001531365.2 Cynara cardunculus var. scolymus | reverse complement strand
AATCGAGCCCTTGGTACCTTGCCCAGTAATACAGAGGTCCCTAGAGACCTAGGTAAGGAACATGTGAAAGTAGTGACCCTTAGGAGTGGGAAGGAGTTGAAAGAAAAAGTGTCCAAAGATAGTGCACCAATTTTGACAGAAGCTGATGCTACATCATTGGTTCCTTCCAAAGAAAGACCGGTCCTACCCTTAGAGAAACAGGCATTAAAGACCACCACTTCTGTCCCCCTAGATCAGACTTTCCATTACTCTTTCCTAAGTATGCTTTAAAGAAGTCAAAAGAGACTGAGGTTTTAGAGACCCCTAAGCTTGATGCTAAGACTTCATCTAAACCTCTAAAGGGCACCACAAAGACCCAAGGCATTCAAGACCCGTCTTGCTCAACTCATCCAAGTAATAATGTAATAAAACCAGTCCCTCCTTATGTTCCCTACCCCCAAAGGTTGAGGAATCAAAAAGAGGAACTGCATTTTAAGAAATTCTTGGATGTATTTAAAGAATTGCACATCAACATCCCGCTTGTTGAGGCAATTGAGCAAATGCCTAGTTATGCCAAGTTTCTGAAGGACATCCTAAGCAAGAAGAAGAAGTTGACTGAATATGAGACAGTAGCACTAACCGAAGGATGTAGTGCRCTTTTTACCAATAGCATACCCCCTAAGCTAAAAGATCCAGGGAGTTTTACCATTCCTTGTCCAATAAGAGGGAAGGAGATAGGGAAAGCCCTATGTAACTTAGGAGCYAGTATCAACCTTATGCCYTTGTCTGTTTTCAACACCCTAGGCATAGGAGAAGCTAGACCGACCACAATCACACTCCAATTCGCCAACAAGTCCATAGCATATCCTAAGGGTAAAATTGAAGATGTTTTGGTACARGTTGACAAGTTCATATWTCCGGCGGATTTTATCATTCTAGATTTTGAGGCGGATAAGGATATTCCTATTATATTAGGAAGAACATTTCTAGCCACCGGAAAAACTTTAATAGACGTCCAAAAAGGAGAGTTGACCATGAGACTCCAAGACCAGAAAGTCACCTTTAATGTCTTCAACTCTCTAAAGTACYCTGATTAYTTGGAAGAGTGTTCAAGAATATCTGAGATAGAGGAGATGTGTTTGGAAGAGGGAATTCAAAAAAACCTTAAGTTGGAAGGTGAATATGATGAAGAAATAGAAGAGGAAAGTGTTGAGGAAATAGATAAATTAGGAACTGATGTTGTCCCAGTGGATGCTGCAGCATTTGAGCTGCTAGAAAATAATGAGCAAAAAGACTTCACCCCGTCCATAGAATCACCACTTGATTTGGAGTTGAAACCATCCCATGTAAAATATGCTTTTCTAGGAGAAGAAGGCAAATTGTCTGTCATTATCTCATCTACCCTAGAATTGCATCAAGAAAAGAAACTTGTGAATATGTTGAAATTGCATAAGAAAGCCTTAGGATGGACCATTGCTGACCTTAAAGGGATTAGTCCCTCTATTTGTCAACACAAGATCATCCTTGAAGATAAAAWTTTCAYTTCCATAGAACCCCAACGGAGGCTAAACCCTGTCATGAAAGAGGTARTCAAAAAGGAGATTTTAAAATGGTTAGATGCCAGAATTATTTTTCCGATTGCCAGTAGTTCTTGGGTTAGTCCGATCCAATGTGTTCCAAAAAAGGGAGGGTTCACAGTCATCACAAATGACAAAAATGAACTTATCCCTACTAGAGTTATCTCCGGTTGGAGAATATGCATGGACTATAGGAGACTAAACAAGGCTACCCAAAAAGACCATTTTACACTACCTTTCATTGACCAAATGTTGGATAGGCTAGCCGGAAAGGAGTTCTATTGTTTCTTGGATGGTTATTCAGGGTACAATCAAATAGCCATTTCTCCGGAAGACCAAGAGAAAACCACCTTTRCTTGTCCCTATGGCACCTTTGCTTTCAGAAGAATGTCATTTGGACTTTGTAATGCTCCAGCCACCTTTTAAAGGTGTATGATGTCCAACTTTTCTGATATGCTTGAAAAATCCATTGAAATATTTATGGATGATTTTTCTGTGTAAGGTTTATCATTTGACAATTGTTTAAATAATTTGAAAAAGAGCTTGGAAAGGTTTGAGGAAACAGACTTGGTCCTTAATTGGGAGAAATGTCATTTCATGGTCAAAGAAGGAATTGTTCTTGGACACTTGATTTCAAAAAGAGGGGTTGAGGTAGATATGGCAAAGCTGGAGGTAATTGAAAAACTACCCAAACCTACCATGGTTAAGGGAATCAGAAGCTTTTTGGGTCATGCCGGATTTTATAGAAGGTTTATCAAAGATTTTTCAAAAATATCAAAACCTCTTTGTTTACTCCTTCAGCATGACAAAAAATTCAATTTTAATGATGAATGTAGAAATGCATTCAAAACTTTGAAAAAAACTTTGGTTACCGCATGCCCCGGATTGGAACAAACCTTTTGAGATAATGTGTGACGCTAGTGATTGGGCGGTAGGTGTTGTATTAGGACAAAGAAAAGACAAGGTGTTTCATTCAATCTACTACGCAAGTAAGATTTTGAATGAAACACAAATTAATTACACCACAACTGAGAAGGAATTATTAGCCATAGTTTTTGCTTTTGAAAGATTTAGGTCCTACTTGATGGGAACAAAGGTAATTGTGCATACCGATCACTCAGCCATCAAGTACCTAATCTCAAAAAAAGATGCAAAACCTAGGTTAATAAGATGGGTGCTTTTATTGCAAGAATTTGACTTAGAGATTCTTGATAGAAAGGGGTAGAGAATCAAGTAGCGGACCATTTGTCTAGGTTGGAAGAGCCCGAGAAATGAGGAATGAACATTAATGATACTTTTCCGGATGAAAGAATCCTCTTGATTGACCAACCAAAAACACCATGGTTTGCGGATTTATCTAATTTCTTGGCCTGTGGAATAAAACCCTCTGATTACACAGGCCACATGTTGAAAAAATTCTTTCATGATGCTAAATCTTATTTATGGTGCTAAATCTTATTTATGGGATGGCCCATTTCTGTTTTGACTTGGTGCAAATCAGATTTTGAGAAGATGCGTGCCCGAAACTGAAGTGGCAGCAATCCTGCAGCATTGCCATCATGCACCATACGGAGGCCAAAGAACTGCAACCAAAGTTTTACAGTCCGGTTTTTATTGGCCAACCATTTTTAAAGATTCCCACAATTTTGCACAAATGTGCAACGAATGTCATAGAAGTGGCTCCATTTCCAAAAGGATGAAATGTCATTAAATGGGATAGTCGAAGTTGAATTATTTGATGTTTGGGGAATAGACTTGTGGTTGTTGACTACGTATCCAAATGGGTGGAGGCTATGGCATGTGTGTCAAATGACGCAAAAACTGTGGTTAAGTTCCTCCAAAAATAGATTTTCACACGGTTCGGTACCCCAAGGGCACTAATTAGTGACGAGGGTACCCACTTTGTGAATAATTTGTTAAAATGAGTCCTTGAAAAATACAATGTTAACCACAGAATCGCCATGACCTATCATCCATAAACTAATGGTTTGGCAGAGCTCTCTAATAGGGAAATTAAAAGCATTTTGGAAAAAGTGGTCAACCCCAATAGGAAGGACTGGGCATTCAAATTAGACGATGCTTTGTGGGCATATCGAACTGCTTTCAAAACACCAATCAGTATGTCTCCATATAAGTTAGTCTATGGAAAAGCCTGCCATTTGCCTTTAGAACTTGAGCACAAAGCATATTGGGCTATCAAAGAGCTCAATATGTCTTTGGATGAAGCCGGAAAGAAAAGAAAGTTTCAACTTTGTGAAATGGAAGAACAAAGACAAATGTCTTATGAAAATGCCAAACTTTATAAAGAAAAGACAAAGAAATGACATGATAATAGGATCCAACACCGAGAGTTGAAAGAGGGACAAAAGGTCCTCTTATTTAACTCTAGGTTGAAACTATTCCCGGGAAAGCTCAATTCTAGGTGGTCCGGACCCTTTGTCTTTCATAAAGTTTACCCTTATGGAGCGGATGACCTCATTAACCCGGATGACAACACGGTGTTTAAAGTAAATGGGCAGCGAGTTAAGGTATTTCATGATACTGTAGCATTCCTAGAGCATTGCTCTGAGAATTGGGCTATACCTTAGAAATGAAGGTGTCTTTGGACTTTTTCAAGTCCAAAGTTTGTTTGTAAATATTTTTCCTCTTAATATTTATGCTTTAGAGCTATTATGTTTTATTAGTTTGTTCTTGTGTTGGTTGTTTTCAAGGAGTTTATCATGGGAAGTTGATGTTTTGCCAATGCTACAGCATTCATAGGTTCACATGTGAGGTTTTTCAGCATCTTTGTAAGGAAGTCAGAAAAGTACAGGTGACCTCATCACTGCATCACAACAATTTTTGTCAGCCTCTTTTCTCAGATTTTGTCCCCCATGCACCACTAACCCACTCCATCACAATCAATGTTTATCTATTGGATAACCATTTTTTGACACTTCTTTAACCATCAATGCATGTGATTAGAAATAAACTTGATGGAGAGATGACTTTTCATCTTCCCCATAACCACCTTTGACACTACCGGCTGCCTCATCCATACATCACTCATAGTCGGCTTTCTCTTCAAACCGCCAAAACCACCCTCGCTTAAAACCACTCTCCATAACCCACTCTCACTCAAACTGTCACTCCACTCTCTTCTCCTCACTGTCGAAAACCATGGCACGAATGAAGAGGGCAGCCGTTCGCGACCCACCACAACCAGTCCGGCGAAGCAACCGCCAGCGAGCGTGCACCTCCGCCTCGCAACGGACAGGGGAGCCTGAAATGATTGACCTTGTTGCAAACAGCCCGTCGTCGTCTCCTCCCTTTATCACCGTCGCCGCCTAGACCTTCGATTGTCACGCCGTTGATCGCCGACGCTTCTCCTTCGCGCGTTAGACGAACGCCGCGCCGACCATTGACGACTCCGCTGCCTTCGACCGACTGTCCCCCATCTCCACCACCTGCGGTAGTCGACTCCACAGTTCCACCACCATCATCGCCGCCGGCAGTCGCAAGCCCTAGATTGGGTGTCGAGGTAAGCACATTTTTGAGCCCTAATGTACCTATTGAGGGATTGACTACATCAGACTCTTCTGAGGATGAAAATTTTGTTCCACCTAAATCTCCCTCAATTGTTTTGAGTCCATCAAGAATGTATTTCTTGACTTGGTATGATCATCGTTGTGCACACATGCCTGAAGCCATTGTTTTGGCCAATCCATATCTCACATTGGTGAGGATGAATCTGTTGGGCTTGAGGATATTGAACTACATGACAGGGAAGAGGTTTATGACACCCCACACAGTGAGGCTGATTTAGAGGGATTGGGAAGGATTTTTGCTACCCGCTCAAAGGCTGTGAATGATCAGCCTATCAAAAAGAGACCAAGGCGCACCCCACCGTCTGTCCAGTTGAGGCACACAGCCTTTGTGCCTAGAAAATCACCTCGAATGGCCACGGTTAGGCCTGATGAAACAACCGGCCCTTCTCGGGTGAGAGCCACACACCGCATGTCAAACACTAAACCCATTCCTAGGCCACAACAGCAGTTTAATGGGTTTAGCACTGAAGTAGCACAGTTAAAGTTTGCAAAGATAAAAAACAAGAAGGTGTTGCCAGATAAAGGGTTCGATAGGAGAAGTATCGAAGAATTCATTTTTATCCGGGACGTGATCAACAGGCAAGGTAAAAAACTTTTTTAATTTGTCTTTGATTAGGGAGTTTTACGCCGAAGCTTGCGTATTTAGCACTACAAAGATTAAGGTCCGGGGTGTTCGGGTGAGTATCTCGGCCAAAGCTATTAATAAGCTTTTAGGCCTTTCACCCCCGGCCGAGACTGATTTTGAGACACTTTCCCAATCGGCTTTATTTGCTAAACTTGAGGAAATTGGTAGAGAGCTTGGGAAGGCCGGGACCGGATGGGATGTCCATAGTAACTACATGTTACAGACTTATAGGGCTTCGAACTTAAAGCCCGATGCTAATGTGTGGATGAACTTCATTAGGTATTCTCTCAACCCGACTACTCATGACAGTTCTGTTTCGGTTGAGAGAATCATTTTATTATATTGTGTGGTTATGGGTAAGACAATTAATGTGGGAGAAGTCGTTGAAAAGGCCATTCTTTATTGTTCCAAAAGGAGACAAGGGAAGCTGTTTTTCCCAGGCCTGATTCATAAGTTGCTTATGCAAGCTGGTGTTCCCGAGTACATTGATGACTTAGTGGTTAAAGAATGTGAGGAGAAGTGGACTATTGACATTAAGGCTGTTTCGAGGCTTAGAGAGAGGAAGGGAATTACCCGGTGTGACTAGGGCTATGGAGGAGCTTTTGGAACAAAGTGGTAGTATGATGGACTGCCTGATAGAACAGCGGGCTGAGATGATAGAGAAATTAGAGAACATGCAAGTTGAGTTGACAAACAGGTTGAAGGCAAGTGAAAGAAAGATGAAGAGGTTTGAAAAATTGAAAGAAGACTTGGAGCTCGGGGTTGTAGAAAAGATCAAAAGGATGCAGAAAAAGCTGAATCGGTACAAGACGGAGACTGGGAGACTAAAGGCAGAGATTGCATCCGTGACTGCCCGGAGTACACAGCCTACTCCTTCGGAGTAGGACAGGTTCTACCACCTTACTTTAGCTTCATATTTTATTTTTTTTGAGTCGGGAATAGTTTTTATAATTTATAGTTTTATTTTCACGCATGATCATTTCAGTTGAGGGCAGTTAATACATGAGATCATAGCCCGAATAATTTTAATGATTGTTTGTCATTTAATCATGGTACTTTGCTTTTGGCTAGAACTAGCAAAACTCTTTTTGGGAAAACACTTTGATCACACAATCACCATTAGGAAATGAGATAGGCCATTTTTTCTGTGCTCATGTTAGCCACTTGCACCCTTTATACACAATTATACCCCACAAAACGCCAATGAGGACATTGTCATATTCAAGTTTGGGGGAGAAATTTACATAAGGACATAAAGTCAATACAAAAGAGCAAAGCTCTTAATTGACTCCTTATCACACAAAGGGTGTTGAAAACACAACAAAAGTCTCATAAGGGCTATGTGTTTTAGAAAATGTTATGAAAAGGCACAACAAAAGTCCCATAGGGGCTATATGCAAACTCCAAGCAAAAGAGGTCATAGTGCCCAAAAATTTGAAAGTTTTACATGTGGAGTATATAAGAAAAAAAAAGGCTATGAGAGAAAACCTTATAAGCCCTATTGATCCTTAAATGGTGAATGTGTTTGAACTTAACGAAGAAAAGGGAATGCTAGCCTATGGTTCACACAAAGAACTTGGTTTTGAGTGACACATCTTAGATTTATGAAAGGCTATGAACATCATGATGCTATAACTCTCTTTGGGAAGACACTTAATGCTTAGATCATGCATTTTTGTTTATATTGAGTCTTTATATTTGTCTTTTGGTTGCTTGGGGACAAGCAACGGTTTAAGTTTGGGGGTATGATATGTGTTCAGAATTTAACACATAAAGCACTTCTTTTACGTCTTTTTAGTTATAATAATTTCTTTTCATTCCCACTTTGAGTCATTTTYATTTATTTCTTTATACATTTGTTATTATGAAGCTAAATATTGTAGTTGACTTGTTGGTATGTGTGAATGAAGCTAATTGAGAGTTTTTGTGAAAACAACAGATGCTACAGCATTGAGGCAGCGTCGACCTGATTCATGCGCAACTTTTTGGAGGGCTTAATGGATAAGACGCTGACTTTTTGAAGGTGGAGGACAGCTGTAAAAGCAGAGTTTTTAGTTGAAAAATGTGATGTTAGACTTTGGTTAGGCCTATGTACTTTTTAGTTACACTTTTGTTGGTTTGTAACTTACTTTTGGAAGACTTAGCCTACAAGTATTTTTCTTTTGTCTTATAGTGACCCCTTTTGGGTATAAAAAGAAGGCTTGAGGTGCCTTCTAAACCATCATTCATTCCATCTTTTCTCCCATTGTATTTCCTTTGCTTGCATTTGTAAACCCTCTCCAAGGGTGTTTTTAATTAAGTTCTTGAAGTTCTTCATCTTTTTCTTTATTTACATTCTCGTCTTTTATTTTTCGTTATTTATATTCTCGTCTTTTATTTTTCGTTATTTATATTCCGTCATTTACATTCCCGTCATTTATTTTCTCGTTATTTACTTTACGTAATTTACGTTTATGTCTTTATTTTCCGTCATTTATTTTCTGTTATGAGTAGCTAAGCTTTTATAGCTTGGGTGTGAGACGGAAATGTGAGATTTTCAAACCGAACGAAAGTAGCTAAGTGTTTTCGAAAACGACGTTYCATTGTTTCATTCGAGTTTTTATAAAACCAAGCACACTTCTTGACGGGTTGATCACTTGAAAGTRTTAAAGTGCGATGGACTTAGAGATAAGCCATCAATAATCACGTCAACTTGGATGACRTAAGAGGTAGACTTGAGAAAGTTGCCGACAAGGAGACTTGTCATTTATGTTTTTCAAAACGTAACTCCCAACGGGTTGGTCACTTGTCAAAAGTGTCAAAGTGTGATAGATTCAGAAATGAACTATCAAGAACACGCCAACTCGAATGATATGRGAATCGACTCGAGAGAGTGATTTTTAACAAAGAGGTTTGTTTATCCATATATTTTGAAACCACCATCGTGTCACTATCTCCGGTCCGGACACCACATAGAGATATGGGTGGAAAGCTATAAGATGGTGAAGTCCGAGAGGAATGCCTTCAAAATAGATTGTGGAACTTAGTTTCGAAACACTACTTGTTGTGGCATTCCTATAGCATTGGCTGCTGGAATTTGTGTTTGGGTCACACCTTAAGTCTTACACCCTTGCTTCTTTTATATGTTATGTATTCTGTTTTGGATCACCTTAAAATCAAGCAAAAGTCTTCAAAATCGTCATTTGAAATCATCTCTTTCATTGGACTCTAATCTAACTTTGGCTACAATCCCTGTGGACGATAATCCGGTACTTGTACCACTTTATTACTTGGAAAGACGACGTTGGGACGTATTGTATACTTGCTTTGTGGTCCAATTTCATTAAGTCTAAATGTGTGAAATATAACCAATCAACAACTATGGTATACATGCATGTGACAAGTGAGATCTTAAAAGAATGTTTTATGCATGATAAAGAATATAGTATTTTATGAATGTTTATGCATGAGAATAAAGAATATTTTTTTACATGATCAAGAGCTTTTATGAATTATCATTTACAAAATATCATGAAAATTTCTCATTCATGAAACTATAAATACTCACCAAGCTTATAGCTTATATATCTCATGTATGTATCTCAGGAAAGAAGTAAGAAAGATTTGCATAAAGTATAATGGTTTTAGTTTGAAAAACAAGTTTTGTTGTAATACAAGTTATGGTTACGTTTCCGCTAAGTAGTTTCTTCTTTGATGTAAATTCAATATATGCACTAAATAAAACTAAATTTCAAGTTCAGATTCAAGAGTTTAATAAAGTTTATCATGTAAAGTAATTGCACCTAATGTATATCGAGACGTGGGGTGTTACAACTATAGTGAGTCTTGTCAGGTACATATGTTGCTGGAGTTCTTGATGAACTCTTGAACATAAGAAATATAGAATATCATCCCATGAAAACCCTTGAGCACAACTCCTAACATCCAAATATACATACATGTGGAACCACAACCATCATGCAAAAACAAGAAGGTGAAAATAAGTATTCTCTCTCATACAACATAAGATGATGAATGAATGAAGGTTTTGGTTGCAACACAAGACCAAGTACAAAGGTTTGTGAGTCATTCAGTAGTTTAGGAATGCAAACACATTAATTACTATATTTTTTTATCCTTTCAAATTAGGTTGACGGATAGCTGGCATTCACTCTCATCATACCTAAGCTCTTAGGTTTTTTGTAGGTGGTTTGTTTTTCTCTAGAGAAGAGAACTAGAGTTTGGAAACAAAAGTAGATAGGGAAAAATGAAGTAATCTAAACTCTAAGGGGGCGTTTGGTTCGTCGGAATCCACCGGAATCTGGTGGAAATAGAATGGTCAATTCCGTTGACCGAATTCCATTCCATTGTTTGGTTACCCATGGAATGGAATTGAATTCCAAAGATTCCATCATTTGAGGATTTCACCATTCCTTCCTAAAATTGATGAAATTGAAATGCATTCCATCTGAAAATGTGTAAATGACAAAAATACCCTCATGATTAGTGCTTGCTTTTATTTCTGCTTATCAAACACCAAAATCAAACTGATTACTACGTGCTTCCGATTTCTGTTGATGATGCTCTCGATCGATTATTGCTTGCTTCCAATTTACTCATTAAATGTTCAAACAAACTAGATATAGGTTCACTGTCGCCAACACCCTCCAAACCCCTTTCCTCTTTGAAGCTTCGACCTTGCAACTCCATAAATCTAAAACCATATCTGAGAATGAGAAAAACCTAAAACGAAAAATGGGTTATGCGATGGTTGTGGCGGCAACGAAAGGTAGAAGAAAAGGCGAAAGGGCGATGACCATGGAGGAGGGAGAAGGTGGTTGTGTTCCCATGGTGAGTTTTTCCAACCTATATCCGAATGAAAGTTGTGGAGCACGGTCATGGTAGGGGAGGCCAGAGATGAGAGCATAGAAGGGCGGATGGTAGGGGAGGCCGGAGATGAGAGCATAGAAGGGCGGGGTGAGAGTGGGGGTTGCCTAGGATGAGAGAGATTAAACATTTTAATTAATTTCTGAAATTTAATTAAAAAATTTATTGCTTCCAATTAAATGTTAATTTTATTGTTATTTGTAATTAAATGTTAATTATATCAACAAAAGGGTATTTTTGTCTTTTTTTCATTATTCTGTTCCAATTCTGCTGCAAACCAAACAGGAAAATTCCAATTCATTAGACATATTAAATTTCATTCCTGCCAACCAAACACTTGGTCAAACCTGATAACATTCCATTCCAATTCCTTCCAGATTCCAATTCCTTTGACAGATTCCATTCCTTCAGAAATTATTCTGCAAACCAAAAGTAATTAGTTGGAATTGGAATGACAAGTTTCTTTGACCAAATTCTTTGATGATGTTTGGTTTACTTCTTGAAATGGAGGTGTAAGTTATTATATGCTCACGCCACGCGTCACACAGGAATGCTGCTAAGAAGTATGTAAACCTAAAGGGTCGCATACAAAGAATACGTTTGTCTCCATTTGTAGAAACCCAAGTTAAATCATGATGATTGTTAAAATAATTATTATTGGAGGATAATTATGTAAATATGTGTTAAAATATAATTATCATAATTATAGGGTATTATCTGTAAATGTGTATAATTGTATTAAAGTTTAAGATAATTATATAAGTGTTACAGATAATTACAAATCCTAATTTTGAATAAAAGTTTATCCGTAATTCAGATCATATATATAGGTAAGGTGATAGACTAATTTAATTTCTAAATGATTAAAATCCTCTAAATTTAGCCTCAGATAAAATACAAAAAAGAAACATTTCTTTTCTGTAATACACATTTAGATCTAGGGTTTTGAGCTAGCACTCAATGGAGGCGCATAGCATGTTCGTGTGCGGATCACCGATAGAGGAAATCTATATGAGTTTCTAAGTGCTGCTTCAAAATTCTCACCAAATCTGAAAAGTATAATTATAAACCCCTATGGTGTGTTCAGATTCGATTTCAATTGTCATTGGATCCAGTTGGGTTTAAAGATCAAAGTTCTCTTTATTGTAACCAAAATAGTTTTTCCGCTGCGCTTTAAGTGGTTACATAATTGATCAAAACCCGACGGTCGTATCAGAGCCACTTTGACATTTAATCGAATGAATCGAATAAAGAATTAAAATTATTTTTGGAAATATGTACATCGGGATCGATACCAAATCGGCCGGTGACGCCATCCTTAAATCACTGCGGCTAAGCTACTATCTCCACCGTCCACCACGGTGGTTGTCGTTATCTAGCCGACGCCTTTTGGCGTTCCAGGCCACAACCCATATTTTCGATGTGGCTAAACACCACTGCAGATCCAACTTGATGCTATATCGCGGTCGTACCAGCGAGGTCGATGTTGTTCACCGACGTGGTTGCAGTTGCCCTACCTACATTGTAGTCTCCCGCCACCATAAATATTGAAGGCGCCCTAACGGTGTTGTTGGTCGTGGCTGCCTCTTGGCCGCAGGCTCGTTGTTGTTGGAGGC
The DNA here is from genome assembly GCF_001531365.2 of Cynara cardunculus var. scolymus. Lineage (NCBI taxonomy): Eukaryota > Viridiplantae > Streptophyta > Magnoliopsida > Asterales > Asteraceae > Cynara > Cynara cardunculus. The sequence continues at coordinate 19,183,847 of NC_037537.1, read as the reverse complement.
CACGTCCTTGTGCCTTTTGGTCGCACCTCGGCCATGGCCGGTGGCTATGCGTCCGTCCCCAACCCCTACAACTGGTCTCAATTCTTGGATCAGATGACCACAAATAAATGGGTGCCCCCTCTCGTCTTCTCTTTTCTGGCAGGTGGCAGATCCACAACTGATGGCTCGCCCTGTGCATGGCATTGTGGCATCGCTGCTAGCAGCAGGTGTGTCATACTCATCCATGGCCTGGGCCGTGTTTTATTTGAATCAAAGCTTGACCAAGAGATAGCTCAAGGCTCAAAAATTGTGACCTAATTGAAGCCTTTTGGACCTTTGTTTTGGTGTGTGGGTCGAATTTCATGATATTTTTAGGCTGGTTTTGGGTCTGAAAGTCTTGATAGGCTTTAAGTTAACCCTTGGGGATCCTGAGTTTTGTTGTTAATAAATTTTCGGTTTATTAGCTTGTTATATATGTTTATTTTAAACAACCAATTATTTAATTTTTATGTTTAAAATTATTAGATGATAATTTGGAAATATTATAGATAATTGCATTGGTTTCTAGTGAGTATTTTCAAGGCATTGTAGTGGGATTAAAAGTGTCAATTTCAATATATGATGTATTGGATAGAATCTCATGAACACATAAGAGTTACGTTGGACGTAATTGGATGATGCCTATCTAAATAACTTATTTCCATAGACAGTTGTATTTGTCCATTCATACAAATTGGTGAAATGTGGTTATTAGCTAAAATAAAAATATTTTTGAAAGTTGAACTTATATTTTGTAGATGTCGGCTTCCACCTCAAATACAAACATAAACAACTTATCCCAGTTTACACTGTGGTATGTCCTTGATAAGAAAAAATGAACAAGACGAACTTCCTTGAATGGTTTTGCTTCCTAAGGGTCGTTCTTAGGCATGAAAAGAGGCTCTGCATTCTATAAAACTTCCCCTCTAAGGACTCTTGTTAAAACCGTTTCAGCTGAACTCGGGGTTGCTTATTATCAGTATTTTAATGACTCTAGATGTTGGTTGCCTTATGCTAGCTTCCATGACTCCTGAGTTATTGCGGGATCATGAAGACATAATTGCTTGGGATATGATTACCTCATTGAAATTTATGTTTCAGCTACAGGCTTGGCAGGAGAGGTTTGATATAGTTAAGGCATTGCATGCCTATATGATGACTGAGGGCTCGTCAGTTGGTACCCACGTTTTGAAAAGGAAAGGGTATGTTGACAGACTAACCAGCCTTGGCTTCCCACTAAGTTGAGAATAGGCAATCAATTTGGTTCTCAATTGTTTACCCAAATCATATAACCAGTTCGTTAGGAACTACAATATGAACAATTTGGATAAAACTCTCATCACGGCAAACTTTAAACTGTTGAGAGGAATATGAATTCCAAGTTGGAATTAACCAAACTAAAACAGGTTTTGATGATCAAACCTAAATATGAGATAGTAAAAAAGAAGAGGGTGGTTGCCAAGGGTAAAGCAAAGGTTGGAGTTCCAACAAAAATGAAAGCAAATGAAAGATTCTTGAAGATACAATTTGTTTCATTTGCAACCAAAAGGGGGGCATCAGAAGAGAAATTGTCCAGCCCTACTGGTAGAGCAAAAGAAGTAGAAGGTTGTCGTAATCCGAGCTTTAGGTATGTTTATCATTGATTTTTTTTACTTCTGATTATGACACTTGGGTATTGGATACCGGGTGTGATACTCATATTTGTACTATTTTATAAAAGATGGGACCAGGCCAAGTAGAGCTAAGGATGGGCAATGAAGCGAAGGTAGTTGTTGTTGCTCAGGGCACATATGATGTGAAGTTGTCAAATGGTCTTACTTTATCACTTAGCAAGTGTTTATATATACCTAGCATTACTAGGAATACAGTTTCATTTTCTCAATTACAACAAACTGAATTTATGTTTACTTTCAGTAATAATACGATTTCTACTTACCCTTAACAGTGTTTTGTATTTTGTGGTTGAACCATACAATGGTATCTATGAAATTGATATGCAAATTATTGTAATCACAAATTAATATACAATGTAAAAAATAAACAAATTAAGTGGGGTTTGTCATCTTGAACATATAACCAAGAAACGCATAGTCAAACTCCATGCGGAATAGGTTTTGAAAATGGTATTCTGACAAGAACCACAACGGGGGACAAAATAGATTTTGAAGAAGTTCAAGAACCACAAGATGAGACATTGGTTGACATTGACCATCAACAAGATGTTGAATCCCAACAAATTGTTGAGGAAAATGACTAGATACAAACAATCCGAAGATCGGGTAGAATTCGTCAAGCGTCTAAGAGATATGGTTTATCTCATTGGTAGTGAAGACATTCATGATGAAGTTGTAATCTACCAGGAAGTTGTATCAAGTTTGGAATCTGATTAAAAAATGCAATCCATGTTAGACAACCAAGTTTGGAACATGGTAGCAAAAGGTTTCACTCATGAGTTGTTTGTTTAACTATTAATAGTTCCATGGGGCTCGTATATATGGTATCTAACATATCAACAACAAAAAAATGCGTTCGGGTGCTGCAGACACAAAAATTGGTCGCCGAACAAATACACATTGTATGGTTTTGTATATGCCTTCAAGGTCGGTTATCGCTTTTTTATAAGATCTTATTTACTAATTAATTGACATTTTCTCACAATTTTTTTGGTAACCTATCAGATCTGAATTTTGGAGAGATTTCCCCGAGGAAAAAAATTCGTTATAATTCATCAATCCCGATGGCTATTGGATGAAAATGAATAAAAATTATAAAGTGAGAAAAGTGTTGGAGTTCACCAATTTTGACAAGATTTGGTTTCATTTATTATAAATTTAAGATTTACCAGTTTTAATTATGATATTTATGTTAAAAAACAATATATTGATTTATATATTTTTTGAACGCGTTTTGCCCTCTTACCTCGTTGGTGATGACACCTGTGGAGGAGTCAGTCCAATGGTGGATTGAAGGCAGTGATTTTTTAGCGAATAATCGTTACAGACGATCGGACCCAGATCATGGCATGGGTCCCAAATCAGATGAGGACGACGTTCAACCATCCAAAGTGCATCAATCATTTGCTGTGCACACTTATCATAATCCACGGTATGAGGCCACAACAACGTCATTCATCTGTGGTATATTTTGACATCCCCCAATAACATGTTAAATTTAACCAATTTAGTGTTGGGGTCGATCAAAAATTCGTGTCATTTACAGATCTTATGAACGAAAAATATGAGCCTCTCGAGTGAAACTTAATAAATATGAGAACGATGTGCCATCACCAGTACCTGAGGTTGATCTTTCACCATACATACCTTGGCAGGGTGATGATATAAGTATGTTTAAGCCTTTTGATGTTTTTACTTTACAAGTAACAATTAAATAAGTATTAAATTTATATTGGATTGTGTGTACGCGGTTTATGGCGCAACAATATTCATCGATGGATGCGGTAAATATATTTAAGTTTTTAATGTTTTTACTTTACAAGTTAACAAGTAGTTTATATGTTTTTACTTTTTAGGAGCTGGCATCGGACTTGGACAATTATAACGAAAATGTCCATTCTGGTGGCATCGACTGCAAGTTTTCACTATCGGTTCCTCGTCTCGTAACGGGATACCGGTTCTGTGGTCTGCCAGAGTTTTGTATGTTCATGGGAGGCGGTAGGACGGTCATACATTCGTTGGAAAACACATATTTAGCTTTTGGTGGAAGGGGTTTTACTTCCTTCTTGTATGTTGCCCGATAAGAATCGAAATTTAACCAAACCGAACAATTAATGTGTAGATGTACATTTTAAAAATGATTATTTAATTAAATGTAGCAGTCAAAATTGAATAATTAATTATTGTTGAAGTTAGAAGTTGTTATGTGCTAAAAAAAGTGTCATTTAGTTGGCGAAGAGGAACGACTTTGCTCAAATATAAAACAGGTCCCGAGTTCCGACGATACAAGCGTATTTAAATGATTGTCGTTCTGTAACTCCATAATGAAACTCCCGATTTTCCAATAAAAATGTTAGTCCACTTTCACAGGTGGGTAGGTAGAATATATATATATATATATATATATATATATATATATATATATATATATATATATATATATATATATATATATATAGGGGGAAGATCAAATGTTAACCAACAACTTTGTGTTAACTTTGAAAACCATGGAAACAATCAAATTCCATTCTTCTTGTAGGTTTATGTCTTGTTCACATTTTAATTACAAGGGTATTTCAGTAAATTTATTTGATATGTAACTCCCAAACAATTAATAGGGAGTTACAAATCATCAAATCCTCAAAAATATGCATTTATAATATTAATATTTTTATTTTTTTTAATCTTGATCTTCCATGTTTATTGTTTTATCAGTTTTTAATTCGCATAGAAAACACAGCAGTAAAAATTTTCGGTATCGATCAAGCTAATATGGATAAACGCAATGAAAAATAAATCGACAACAATTATAAGATTAAAATGGTTTATGATGACAATCGGAGTTCGAGGTCGGGAATTGAAGAAATTAACAAAAGCGAATGTCTTGGTAATAGATTTTTATTTTTTTTAGATTCGTTTTAATCGAAATTATGTTTATTACGATGTGTTGTGTTTTTAATAACTCATCTTGTATTGATAACTTTTTTTTTTTAATTATCAAAATACGTACCTAATTCACATGTTCAAATGGAAGTACATGCACGACTCATTTTCATATTGCCATATTACCGACTTTTATGAATCATGAACCATTGTGTTCATGTTACTTCTATCATATGAACACAAATGTTATTTTTAAGCTTGATACCAAATCTTTATATTTGTGTAAGTGTTTGCACCCGGTGTTCATAGCGTTGGGGTTATGTGTTCATATATTTTATACGATATAAACAAGAGGTGAACACGATATAAACAAGGGGTGAACAATCATATAAGATCAGAAACATATATGAACAAGGGGTGAACCTTAAACGGTGTGGATGCAATGCATGTATAAAACTCCAATTGACAAAGTATCGCTCCTGAATGTGTTTATAATGAATGAACTATTGTCCACAAGTTGTTCATATCGTGTTCATACCTGTTTTTTTATTTATTTCCTTTCGTATAGCAGTTATTCTTATTATGTTCATATTGTGTTCATAAATGTTATGCAGTCCAAGTTCATATATATGTCAAATTTTTGTTCGTATTTGACAAAATGATTCATATATATATAGTTGTGTTCATATGGTTTTTACATTAACAAAAAAAACATAGAATTTTTTATTTTGTAACTTCCAATTAATTAATGATATGGGAGTTACATACATTTTTTTTACCTAAATACCCGTTTCAAGATTGTTCATTTATCTTTATGCAATTTTAAATTTAAAAAAAATAAGTTTTTATCATGATTAATCACAATCGTTTATTGAAAGATTGAATG
>NC_037537.1:19177775-19178287 GCF_001531365.2 Cynara cardunculus var. scolymus | reverse complement strand
CGTATAAAAATATATCTAATAAAAAAAATTAACTTAAAAGCTTAATATAAATATATAACTAATATAAAAACTAAATTATTATATTTAAAATCTAATTAAATTAATTAATTAGAGTTGTGGCTACTTTTCTCGCAGGCCAGCTTCAGGCGTATTCTTTTTCCCCCCATGTCTTGTTTTTTGCATGTACTCTCTCTTTGCTAGCGTCTTGCTAGTCTTTTTATGATATTTCGCATTTTTTTGCTGATAAAAAAAAATTAGAGTTGTGGGCTATCCAGAAATTGTCGTGACGCCGGCATTTTCCTTCTCATTTTAGCGGTCGGTTGGAAGTACTTTTGTAGATGTTTTGGCAAAAATTACCCTTCTTAATTAAATGAGTGCCATGTCAAATCTTATGTCCTTTTAAGTAGATTAAATATTTTCATTATTTTTTTTAATAATTGAAGAATTTTATTTTTATATTTAGGTATTGTTTCGTAAGAATAAACTAGCTTATTTTTTAAATAAACTTTTAA
>NC_037537.1:19162737-19172737 GCF_001531365.2 Cynara cardunculus var. scolymus | reverse complement strand
TGAGGAATAAAAATCCCCTTGTGGCCACGTATGTTCACATGCGGTGACTCCGGACTATTTGCAAAGCAGATGGTTACAGATTCATTTTTTTTAATCAATTTGAATATTTACCAAAAAAACTCGTTTGACTCGATTGATTTGTTTTAGGGTGTATGTGGGTTGCGTTGGGCGGTTTACAACATTTTTATAACCAACCCAATTATGGTTGTGTGGAAAAATCTCAACCCAAACCAACCAATTCAAAAGTATAGCCCAACCCTTGCGGGTTGAGGCGGGTTGGATTGACGGGTTCGTAGTTACATAAATTTGACGAATGAAATAATTCATAAAACTTAAGTTTATATATCATACTATAAAGCGTCATATCTAAAAAAGTTACAATAGGTTTATAGGACGTTTGAACAAGTGTTTTAGAATGATCTTTAAATAAAATGTCGTATTAGTTATTTTATAAAAATATTTTGAGAAATATCCCGTAAACTCATCTATTTATAGGACATATATGTTCATATGACAATTTTTCAAGTCGTGTCATATAAAATAACTAATACGACATTTTATTTTAAAAGCGTCATAAAATTTGTTAAGACGCCCAAAATCATCTTATAAACATATTGTAACTCTTTTAGATAAAACATTTTTCTTGTTTCGTCCTATAAAGTATAATATTAGGACGCTTAGACATTCTAAGCATCCTATAAGATCTAATGTTGTTGTAGCGAAATGCTATAACTAAACATTTTTTTTCCACTAAAGTACAACATAAAATGAGGGGGTATTTAGATTGATGGATTCGTCAACCAAATATATATCAATATCATTCATATTATCCGACATATCAATTTGTTGTTGCTGCAAAAAAGATTTCAATAATTATTTCTCTTATTAATTATATTATTTGTCATCATTCTTTGATCATGAATTTCTTTTGGTAACTTATACGTTTAGATAAAATAAAATACAAACATTATATCAATAAAAATTATATAAAAATATACATTATTAATATATATATATATATATATATATATATATATATATATATATATAATGAGGCAAGTTCAAATAAAAACCGTGTAAACTAATTTTGACCAATAGGAAAATTTCATTTTTTTACTAATTAAATTTAATCATTAAGGGTATATTGGTCATTTGCATTGTTTTCTATTAAATTTGAAAGTTATTAATAAATCTTAATTAATGTAACACAATAAAAGAAATTTTATAAATGGTAACATTTAAATATTTAATTAAATTACAATATTAAAAATCGGATTTTGTTATATTGTGTCTCGGTTTATTATTGCCAAGATTCATAAAAATCGTAAGTTATTAGATAAATAAATCCATGAAATCAGTAATAGAAAAAAAATATTCATGAAACTGGTTTCATATATAGTGAAATTCGTGCATGGAGTAAGTGAAAAATAATTATGAAATGGGTGCATGATGAAACCGGTTTCATACATGATGAAACCGGTTTCATACATGATGAAATTGGTGCATGAAGTAAGTGAAAATGATTATGAAATAGGTACATGATGAAATGTGTACATCATGAAATAGGTGCATGATGAATAGGGTGCATGATGATATGAGTGCGTGAACAATCTCATTGGACAAGTGAAACAGTGTGCACGATGAATAAGGTACATGATGAAGATGTGGTTGGGTTTACCATTTTGCCCTTCTCGCTATTATAAAATAAATTTTTTAATATATATATTTTTTAATTTCCTAAAATAAACTAAACTAATTTTAACCATTGATCAAGAAAATGGATGGATGAGATTGGTTTACATGGTTTACACAAATGGGTCGGTTTTCATTTGATCGCTCCTCTATACATAATAAACATATATATGTATATATATAATTTTTTTAAAAATTACATATTAGAGGCGGGTTGGGCGAGTTGAGCTAGGGCCAACCCAATTTCATCTCTCCTAATTGGCGGGTTAGCGGTTTGGTAGGTGGGCGGTTAGGTGGGTTGGGTTTAATTGGGTCGTTAACGGGTTGGGTTGGACGGGTTTCGCAGGTTGACGATTTTTTGTACACCTGTAACGCCCTAAAAAAAACGTGGAAGGAAGTACTTTTAACCGAAATACAAGCGGAAAACTAAAGTTTGATAAAAATATCACCCAACAAGGGGAAAAGTAAAGCGTTTACAAAAAAACAAAAGAGAAAGTGATTAACAACCTATTAATCTAAACAGTTCTATGCCTAGAATAAGAACGAGTGTATCTACCATCTTCAACAAAAATACGGAATCAACCAATATTGCAACGCTCGAAGCATCAAGTGCTTAAACTACCAAAACAAAACTTTTACGGACAACATTCTTCTCAAACCCTTCGATACCCCGTCGCTAAAGGAACCTGATAAGCAAACCATTTCAAGAAGGAGTGTTAGGCTTACGACTAATGAGTCCAAACAAAAGAATAAATGGAAACTATAAGAAGTGCCATTATATATACATATATATGACGTAACTTTAAATAGTTTACGGAGAACAGTAAGTTCTAAATATGCTGAGGTGGGGCCAAAACATCCGAAGATGACGGGGAAACCCGATTTATCATTGATTTGACGGAATACAAAGTAAGTCATAGATCAACGTTAGAGAGCATCACTTACAGATTTAACACCATTGACATCAACCTAACCAGTCATGTAGTCGGTCGTGATCTTAAGTTCTTTACCTCGGAAATTACATAATGATCTCAATGCCTATTTCCGAGTGGAAATGAGGAGATGGATTTGGAAGTTACATAATGATCACAATGCCTAAGTCCAAATCACATCATCCTTCTCACAAAACAAATAAATCGACTTCCGTGACCAAACACCATTACACTCCGGTGATATGGTTTAAGGCAACAACTTATGCATAAAAATACTCATTTGCCGATAAGGTTTTCACATAATTTTATAGGATAACAAGGTACTTCCTTACTACAAGAGAAAATCTCCAAGTATAGATTTATAAGGGTTTCTAAGGTCTTAAGGCGAAAACACTTGAAATGCGCGATCCTCTTAGTCTTAGCGATTAAAACATTTTCAGCCCATGCTAACATTATCAACGGAACTCCTAAGTCCACTCATTTTTGACCCAAAATTTACATTTCATCTAAGTAAGTAGGTTTTAAAGGAACTAGTGTATGGCAAATAAAACACACCATCGTACTTAGTATAAGGTTTCAAAAGGTACGGAGTGAACTCACCTTGGAGGGTTTAGAGAAATCCCAAAATCTGGACTAATAGGCAGGCGGAAGAAAGGTCTAAAAAAGGAAGTTACTGATGCTCCTTCGCGAACCGTAGCCTTGCTGTGTCCAAACCAACAGCTTGCTGCTTCGTTTCCGGCCTGCTGCGCGCCAAACAACAGCTTGCTGTTCCATTTTGGTCTGTTGCACGCCAAACAGCAGCTTGCTGCTTCGTTTCAGCCTGTTGTGTGCCAAACAACAACTTGTTGTTCCGTCTCGGCCTGTTGGGCGCCAAACAGCTGCCTGCTGTTTCGTTTCGGTCCTGCTGCGCGTCAAATAGCAACATGATGTTCCGTCTAGGTCTGCTGCGCGCCAACAGCTGTTGCTGCTTCGATCTCTCGACCAAAACAGCGGCTGCAGTGCTATTCGAGTTTAACCAGCAACCACGGTCCTTTCTTCGCGTCCGACGGCAGCTACGACTACTCCTCTATGAACCTGCTTCCCACAGCCCCCAAAAGACGATCTCCCCTCCCTTTTTCTTGAACGAGAACAATCGAGGCTGGAGGCACGAAAACAACCGCGGTTGGAGGTGCGATGGTCGTGGTCGGCGCTAGGATGGTCGACGCCAGCAGCTGCAGGTGTTTCCAAGAAGGGGTTTAGTTTTCTTGAAGGTGAGACTACCCATCCTCTCTTCGCTCTCGAATGACAGCCCCTCACCTGGAACTCTTTCTCTCCCAAAAATAATGCCCAGAGAATGGACTCCCTTCCCCCCAAGTATAACCCTTCATTCATCATCCCAAGATAAGGACGGGATCATCTGACCCTACAAACTCTGGTGGTTTGCAACTTAGAAACGTCTTGTAGGAGAAGACCTTTCCCACTTGTCTTGCATCGATTGTTACTAATTCCTGGGTTGGAATTTCATTTCCGGTGCCCCCGGATCCCACAATAGTCACGTTTTCGGCAACCACTTCATGTTTACGGTTGTTAGCATCTCTATCCTCCAACAACTTCATAAAGAATTCTTGTTGTTGGACCATAGCTCTGTTCATGGCGTTCATCATCGTGCCCATTATCCTTGATTCTGGGGTTTCTTCTTCCATTACGGGGTTAGAGGTGTCAGGGTCGAACTGGGGAACGTGGTCAACTCCACCGCTCAAGATGTTTTATCTATGATGAACCCTTGCAATGGTGATTCGTGGCGGTTGATCCGCGGTAGATTCAATTATCGCGTGACCTTCCGGAGAGGTATCCCGTCTACTCCGAGTATTCACCATTAAAGACTGTCAACAAGAGAGTGAAAGAGAGTTATGATAGGACGAACACGGGATTAACATAATACATACCGATACGTTCATAACTTCTTGTAACAACAGTAAGTTCAAGCACGCTTGTGTAATAACTTGCTCAAAATAACATTAGCTAAGTGAAATTTTGAATAGGTTATACATAAGAATTCTTAACACCATCGTCACAATTCATGAACGGGTTAACTCCGATGTCCCTAGTGCTCTCCCATCTTAAAAGATCTACCCATAACGCACAAATTAACACCTACAATTTCAGCTTAAGTCTAGGTATCTTAATCTTATACCTAGTTCACTTAAACTAGTGCTCTGATACCAACTTATAACACCCTAAAATAAAAAAAAAGACGAAAATACATAACGAGAAACCAGGATCTTGAATAAAAAATAAATAAATAAATAAATACCCAACAGAAGGGTATAGTATAGCGTTTACAACATAGCTACTGAGAAGATAAATAACAACCTACTAATCTAGATTACCCTATATCTAGATTAAAGACGAGTGTTTCTATCAATCTCCAAAATATCGTAACATCAAAAAACGCAACGCTAAAAATAACAAAGGCTAAAACTACAAAAGAGCCTTTCACGAACCAACGCTTCTCTCAACCCTTTTTAGCCCTGCCGCTAAGGGAACCTGATATACAAAACATATCGAGAAGAAGTGTTAGGCTTACGCCTAGTGAGTCCAAAAATAGGATAAGTGTAGCAATAAAACTTTATATACATTGAAGAATGAGCATATATATATATATAGGTATGCAACTTAATCGGTATATACAGAACAATAAGTCCAAAGTAATTATCGGGAGCGCCAAACATCCGAAGATGATGGGGGAGACCCGATTTACCGTTGATTATGACGGACACAAAGTAAGTCATAAATCCACGTTATAGAGCATCACTTACAGGTTTAATACCATCGACATCAACCTAAACCAGTCATGTAGTCGGTCGTGATCTTAAGCTCTTTTATCTCGGAAATTGCACAATAATCACAATGCCTATTTCAGAGTGGGAACGAGTATGATGGTTTGGTAATTACATAATGATCGCAATGCCTATTCCCAACTTACACCATCATTCTCAAGGGTAACACAAACGACATTCATGCCTACAATCATATTACATTCTAGTGGCATGCTCAAGTACGTCACCTTATGCATATAAACATTTATTCAACAATGAGATTTCATAAGAAACCTAAATCCAATGAAGTATTCCCATATGAAAATATAACGCCGAGAGTAGGGCATAAAGGTGATAATGCCTTATGGTTAACGATGTTTTGAAATGAGAGTTTTACCAAGGCTCAATCCATATTCTCAACTCATCGTTTCATTTTGGACGGGTTTCCTAAGTTCACTCTTTTACCTAAAAAGACATTCCATTTCTAACAAAGCAAGAGATTTTATGACATTAATATTAGATAAAAGTGTAATACAACGCTTCATTTTATATGAGGTTTCACATATAGGGAAGGGGTGAACTCACTTGGAGGGTTTAGGAGAAATCCCCAACAATCTTGCTTTGTTAGAAAACTGCACAGAAAACTGGTCTTGGCGAAAACACAAGCAGAAAACTGCACAGCTACGCGGCTGATGACGAGACAGAAGAAGAGGCAGCTCAGCAGAGTTGCTGTCCGCTGCTAGCTGTTCGCACCAGGCTCGGCAATGCCTGCTGTTCGGGCAAGGGGACGGAGCAGACACACTGCAGATGCTGCTGCTGCTGACGAGAGACCACGGACAGCAAACACAAACTGTTTTGCTGCTGTTGCTGTCGAGAGACCACGGACAGCAAAACACGGGCTGCTTGGCTACTGTTGCTGTCGAGAGAAACAAAAAGAACGCAGCAGTTGCTGCTGTTGCTGTCGAGATACCACGGACAGCAAAACGCGGCTGCTTGGCTACTGTTGCTGTCGAGAGAAACAGAAAGAACGCAGCAGTTGTTGCTGTTGCTGTCGAGAGACCATGGGCAGCAAAACGCGGCTGTTGTTCGGTTGCTGTTCTGCGAGAAGGGATGCAGAAAACGCAGCCTTGCTGCTGTTTGGCCGAGGTATGCAGTCCTTCCCCTTCCTCTCTTCAATCTTCTTTATTTTCTTCTTCCTTTCTTTTTCACCTCTTTTCTGCTGTGAAGCAACCTGCCCCCTTCCTTCATCTACCAGGCAAAGCCCTCCCCTACTTATTTTCCCATATCCCCACCAAAAGAAAACATAACAGGTAATGACCCAAAAAGAAAGAGAGAGATCATTCCCAAGGTTAGCTAAGAGGTAGCAGCTAACTAACCCCCCCTCCCCTTCTTTTTTTCTTACACAACACCACCATACATATCAGTCACAATATATATGTACACATATATATAATTTCTTTTGAAAGACCCAATAAAGAAAATACCCCAAGCTCCTAATATACATGAAAACGCGTACCTTACAAAAGAGACGAAAATCCTTAATACGAACGGTAAAAGAAAATGGGGAAGAACTACGGGTGTTACAATATATATATATAGACTTGGGATCAGGTGAGACTAGGGGTGCTCATGGGTTGGGTTGATCGGGTTAAGGACATTTGAATAACCCAACCCAATGCTTGCGGTTTGGAAAAATCTTAACCCAACCCAACCCAAACCAAAGTGCAACCCAACCCAACCCAACCCGTACGGGTTGGTCGAGTTAGTCGGGTTGGTCGGGTTGATATTTTGGTATATTAAAATATTCTTCTAACTTTGAATATGTTATTTATCTACTCATAATTTCTTTTTCATCATCAACCATTTGATACAACTTATTCATATTTCTTATGTATATCACAGTCAGTTAATTTTCTCAATTTACATATATATGTTCACAGTTGCTGAATGAGTTATATAGAGATATGAATAGATTGAAAATATGTGTATATGAAAAGCATGCATGATAGTGTAATTGTCTAATGTATATATTAATAGAAATTCAACAATCATATCAAATCCAAGAAATAAAAGGATATCGAGTTCATCGGGTTGGGTTGGGTTCAAAAAATAATAACCCAATATCAACCCAATACCTACGGTTTGACAATTTTATAACTCAATTAGACATCGGGTTGCTTCAGGTTGGGTTATTTCGCGTTGGGTTGGATTGGGTTGATCGGGTTGGTCGGGTTGATCGGGTTTTTGAGCACCCCTAGGTGAGACCAAAGGTTTTTCGTGAGACCCGTAAGACCAATTCTCAACCTTGGATTAGATTTACAATCGTCAGATCTGAACATTCATAAATGCCACGATACTTCTCAATAATTACAAAATTGCCACCGTGCAACTTTAGACAATTAGATCATTAGTTTATAAAATTAATCAATGAACATAAACAATTTTGTAATTATTGAGAAGTCTCGTGGCATTTATGAATGTTCAGATCTGACGATTGTAAATCTAATCCAAGGGTTGAGAATTGGTCTTACGGGTCTCACGAAAGACCTTGGGTCTCACGTGAACCCAACCCTATATATATATATATATATANTATATATATATATATAGGAGCGATCAAATGAAAACCACTCAAATTTGTAAAAACCGTAAAAACCACCCTCATACGTCGATTTCATTGTTTAATCTTATGAAAAATTTACATGAAATTGTTTAATCTTGTGAAATTGTTTCATATAATACTTTTTTTGATGAATTTGTTTCATATATGGTTATGAAATTGTTTCATATACTACTTAATGAARTTTTAATGAAACTGTTTCATGTATTTCTCTAAAATTAAAATAATGAAGATGATAATATCCATGATTAACATTCTCGACAATAAAAATGATTAATCAACCTCTCATAATTACAAAAAATTGAACAAAATGAAAAATTATGATGGGTGGAATGAAGTTTTTATGGTTTTTACAAATTGAATAGTTTTCATTTGATCGCTCCCATATATATATATATATATATATATATATATATATATATATAGAAAGAGAGAGAGAGGTTGGTTATCATACAACCTATGACATTTATGCAACTCATACAACCCAATCTCAACTGTCCATTTTATTTGATTAATATGTGATTTCATAGAAGTTTTGATTGTTTCCTAATATAAAGTATTGATCATAATTAATGAACCATATTCATCTTCTATAAGTATTCAAATCATAATAAATGAACTCTCATCATTTCCATAAATATCTCAATTTATTGTGTTGCATTGGTTGTACAAATACAACAGGTTGTATTTGAAACAAACTATATAACTATATATATATAGGGACACGTTCAAATGAAAACCGTGCATTAAACCGTGTAAACCAATTTCGACCAATAGGAAAATTCTTTTTTTTTTCTAATTAAATTTAATCAATAAGGGTATTTCGGTCATTTACAATATTTTCTATTAAATATGGAAGTTATTAATAAATCTTAATTAAGGGAACGTAATAAAGGAAATTGTATAAATGGTAACATTTAAATATTTAATTATATTATAATATTTAAAATTTGGATTTCATATATTGTCATGAGTTATAATCAGGAAACGTGTCTTGATGAAACAATTGAATTATATAATGAAATCATCAAAACGTAGATGAACAAAAAAAATCCACAAAATGAAACAGGTTTCATGAACGTGAAACCGATTCATGTTGCAAAGAAATTAGGTGAACCAAAACATTTTTATGGTGAAACCATTGCATTGATGGTGTAGTTGATCCATTTTGTTGATGAAAAGGAAAATGAAACCGGTGCATTTTGAAAATAAATTATAAAAAAGAAAATGAAACAAGTTTCATGAACGTGAAACCGGGTCTTGTTGCAAATAAATTATGTGAACCGAAACATTTTCATGGTGAACCCGTTGCATTGATGGTGTAGTTGAGCCATTTTGTATTTCGCTCGTCATGAACGAAGTACATGATGAAATGGGGAAATGATTTTAATCTGCTACATAATCTTGAAGATTGTAACCTGTTCCAGAATCTTCAAGATTGTATGGACTAAAGGAATGATTCTATCAAATCGGTGGTGAAATAAGAAAATTACTGTATATGAAATAGTTTTCATGAAAGTGAAACTGGTTCATGGCAGTATTGAGCCTGATAAGTGAAATGGTTGCATAAGTGAAACAATTTCATATTGTATTATAAACTTTTATGAAGTCAGTAATCGATGAAAATTTTTCGTTATCTAAGTGTAACGGATCCATCTACTAGTATAATGAAAATTACGAAATATGATCATTATTCGTGGATTAGTCTGTTGATTAAATTTTGAAACCAATTTCGTTCATATAATGTAATTCAAAATTTAAAATGATTCACTCCATATAATTGAATATGGTGTGTTATATTCATTTTTTTATATGTTTTATTGATGGATGTGATTTAAAGTTAAAAATAATATATTGCTTTAAAAAATGAAAATAGTATCATTAATATCGAGAAGGATGTTACCAAATGTTAAATTTTGTTTACCATTTTTGCCCTTACTGTTGAAATAAAATAAAAT
>NC_037537.1:19159275-19161482 GCF_001531365.2 Cynara cardunculus var. scolymus | reverse complement strand
ATAACAAGATAAAATCTTCATGAATGTTTCCAGTTTCATTGAATAAAAAAAAACAAATCAATTTTTAATATTACAAAATATTAAAATCTTTAAATCATTCCATTTATATATAATTTCCATTATTAAATTTCCTTATTTAATATTCCTTAATAACTTCCTTATTTATGAAAAAAATAATGAAAATAACCAAAATGACCTTATTGATTAAATTTAATTAAAAAAGAATGAAAATTTTCTTATTGGTTGATTTTGGTTTACACGGTTTTTTAGAATGGCATGGTTTTCATTTGAACCTGCCCCTATATATATATATAAGACGCATACCTCGCAAACGAGATGGAAGAAATCCCGACGAGAAAACAGTGGAGATTGAGGAAAGAAAAGAAATTCCAAGGTGTTACAACACCCCTAATTTGTTTAATGGAACATAGCAAAAAATCTATGAATGAAAGATTAATGATTCATATAAGTTATTTAGCATGAAATGTCTTGAATAAATCTAATGAATGATTAATAATCTTGTTACACATAAAAAAAAAGTAGTTATCATCTTTTTTGTCCTCAAAATCCAGATTAATAGTGAAAAAAATACGTTGAAATTGATGTTCGAAATATTAATTCCAAAAATAAATGTATATGCGTATATGTAACAAATGTATAATCATTTACAAACCCAACAAATAATATAAACTTACAAATCAATTTTCATGTATTTGTCTTACATATGATATAACATTTGCAAAAAAAAAAAAAAAACAGTGTTCAAAATACGTCGTTGTTTTTAATTTGAAACGCTTAGCACTTTCTTTTGTGTGGAAGAAAATATTCGTGAACGTTTCACGTATGAAACAACACTGTATAAACACTGCATTTTCACATATGTTGTTTCATATATAAGACAATTTATGAAAACTGGCCTTTAAGTTTGTATAGATTATTAGATTTGTAAAAGAAAGAGACCCATATGAATCAAGCAACTAAACATGGAACCATATGTACTTGTACAACTTTTTATAACGTAAGCGTATGTTGATACTTAAGGGCCGTTTACCAAACACTTACCCAGTAAGTACTTACCGGTAAAATTTAACACTATTATTTACTTATTGGGTAAGATTTTAGTCCACAAAAACGACATCGTATGCAACAATTTACCCGGTAAGCGTTTACCATGGTAAGAGTCGTCGTCTTCACTTACCGGGTAAGACTCTTGGTCCTTGTCTCGCTCTTACCAGGTAAGATTCTTGGTCTTTATCATATTCATGTGGTGAGGTAATGTTACTTGATGAACGCTTACTCGAGTAAGCGTTTGGTAAACGACCCCTTAATTTTTGTTCGTAAACGACTAGAGATTTGTTGATTAAATTTTGTAAGTTGTATAAATGTGTTGTGGATAATATATTGATTGCTTGATGTTACTTGGACCTAAAATCAAGTAATGATGTTAACATATAACTAATTGATTACAAACTGTCTAAAAACCTACCAAATGATTTAATCAATAATTAAATTTTATGTTGTTAAGTTAACGTCAAGTTACGGTTGTTTGTCTAAGTTTCCATTAAGTGGCTCTTTACCAAATTTTTTTATTAAGTTATGTATGGATAAATTTGTCTGTCTGAATAAATGGGTGTTGTTGTTTATTTTTTTTTATCTGAATCAACAGTCTTAATAACATAAATGACCGATTTATCCCCCAATATTAATTATTTGAACATTAAAACAAAAAATTATTAAATCTTGTATGGATAAATTTGTCTGTCAGGATAAATTTGTCTGTCTGAATAAATGGGTGGTGTTATTTACTTTTTTTATCTGAATCAACAGTTTGAATAACATAAATGACCGATTTATCCCTCAATATTAATTATTTGAACATCAAAACAAAAAATCATAAAGAGGCCGATGATGGGGTGTCTCGTATAGGAAGGAGGCGGTGCTTTAAATAAGGAGTAGGGGTGTCATTTTTGTGGCTGAATGAGACGACACACCATTTCTATCTATGCGACTAAGCCATGTTCTGTACGAATAAGCCGTAAGTAAACAACCCAAATGAGCTGTGCGAATAAGCCAGATAGACCAATAAGCATAATTAAACCGCAAGTAAACAACCCAAGTTATATATGAATAAATTTGTTAGTGTAGATTAACTTATATATATATATAGAGGAGCGATCAAATGAAAACCACCCTCATTTGTAAAAACC
>NC_037537.1:19141430-19158019 GCF_001531365.2 Cynara cardunculus var. scolymus | reverse complement strand
GTTTAAAATGAAACATTTAAAAGTAAAGAACATAAAGTAAATTAATTAACTAATTATAAGGATATAAAGTGTAAATTTATAATTATAATTTTAAAAAAATTATGTGAGAGGGTAAGTGTATGTGAGGAGAGGAGGGAGTGAAAAAGTGACCTAAGAGTAATATAGATAAGGGTATCTTGGTCATTTAGAATTTTAAGACTTTAAGACTTTTGCTAAATTTACTTAATAAGATAGTATAGATTAAGCCACTACCAAACAATCACATATAACTTACCGAATAAACTGTGAGTTATATTAAACTTATCAAGTTTATTATGAACACTCCCTTGACTTATAATTTGATATGATTATAGAAAGATTTTTATTTAGACTGATTTTTAATGTTGTATGTTGACTTTTACTTAAAAAATTGGAAAAGTTCGAACGATCACACCTTCATTTTACGAGAACACATTTTTACTATAGTCAATCACATGTGATACTATTATTCCATCACATATGATACACATGTGATACTAAATCAGAGACGCGGACGATTTTTGATGCGATTTTGGTTGCGGGCCAAATCGCCGTTACACCACTAAGCTCCCTCACAAACATTATCACATGTGATAAGGTTGTTGATATCATACTATAATTCACCAAGACCATCACATGTGATGCTAAATCATAGACGCAGACAACCTTTGGCACGACCTAAGTCGTTGAACACATCGTCTGCACATCACAGGGTCCCTCACGCATATTATCATGTATGATAAGGGTATTCTCTAGTTCTCGTAAAATGGAGGTGTTCTCGTTTGAACCTCCACCTATATATATAGTTGGATTTAAGTGAGACCATCATGTTTTCGTGACATCCGTGAAACCACATTTTTATACTTGAACCTTCATAACAAAACATTTGTGAATGTAAAAAAAAATCTGAACATTCATAGCAAAAAACATTGTAAAGATTACCTGTACTGTGCTTTAATGTGAAATTTCAAGTGTTAAAAGATGGTCTCACAAAAACAGACTAATCTCACTTAATCCTAAATCTCTATGCATATATTACATGTGTAATTTCGTTTATGTAACGAAAAATCTTACAAATTCTTGGTGCTTATGATATTTACGGCATGCAAAGGCTTCTGCATGGAGCGCAGCAACCAAGGTGCATATTATTGTTGTTATTATAATAATCATGGGCGGACCTAGTTAGGTGCCATGGGTGGCACGTACCACCGTATCTTTTCTCCGTCGAATGGTAAAAAATTTAGGTTTCGTGAACAGTGCAACCGTATTAATTTGTTATGTGCCACCATATGTATTTTGAAACTACAATGAAAACAAGTTTTATTTGGTAAAGTTGGTTTGCAAGGCTTTTATTCCACCCCACACCCAAGTACGAATCATGTTAGTGTCATTTTWTTAGTCAAACGGTGCTACCATTTGAAAAAAATTCTGTATATTTGTTTCTTATAGTCAAACGGTGCCACCGTTTGAAAAAAATTCCGTATATTTGTTTCTTATAGTCAAATGGTGCCACCGTTTGAAAAAAATTATGTATATTTGTTTCTTATAGTCAAACGGTGTCACCGTTTGAAAAAAAAATCCGTATTTTTTTCTTATGGTCAAATGGTGCCAGTGTTTAAATTTTTTTTTGGGTCTGTCTCGGGGTTAGACACCTTCACTACTATGTTACTTGAAGCCATCTAGCTTGAAAAGCCTAGTGTATATATATATACTCTTTCAATTGTTTGTACAGTTTTTCTTTTCTGGCTGCAACTTCTATAATTTCTAAACAGATCCTAACAACAAAAGTTTCAGAACAAGCTTGGTAGATGTTTGATATAAACTACTTAAATGAGATCCTAACAGCAAAAATAGATCCTTAGAGGCCGTTTAGTAAACATTTATTCGTTAAGCGCTTAGCGGTAAAATTTAACACTATCACTTACTTACCAGGTGAGATTTTAGTCTACTAAAACGATTATATACAAAAATTACCCAGTAAGCGTCAACCGTGGTAAGAGCCGCCGCACTCACTTATATTTCTGTATGTGTATATGTATGATGTATGTATATGTATATATTTGTCTTTCTATGTATATGTATGTATTTATATATATATATATATATATATATATTTCTGTATGTATATTTATGGAATGGTATATGTATGATGTGTATATATATATATATATTTCTGTATACATATATATGAAATGGTATATGTATCATGTATATATATATATATATATATATATATTTATGGAATTTATATTTCTGTATGTATATTTATGGAATGGTATATGTAAGATGTGTATATATATAGTATTTAGCTTCTAGTTGCTTAATGTAATATATTTGTGATGGATAAAAATAAATGCACTTTATGTTAGAAATGAGTTGTCAATTGTTGGACAAACGTTAGAACTTGTGTTTTTTAAACGAAATTGAGATATACTTTATATTAGAAATGAGTTGCCAATTGTTGGACAAACGTTAAGACTTGTATTTTTAAACGAAATTGAGATATACTTTATGTTAAAAATGGGTTGCCATTTGTTGGGCAAACATTAGGATTGTTTAAGTTAGATTTTAAGTATATATCATTATTTAGTTTGGGTTGCTATTTGTTGGACAAACGTTAGGATTGTTTAAGTTAGAAATTACTATATGTCATTATTTAGCTTGGGTTGCCATTTATAATTGGGCAAACGTTAGGATTGTTTTGGAAACGTCCCATTTACAGCCGTTATGCTGTCAAAATTGACTTGCAATTTTTTTTAAACTATATATAGGATTAGTATTCAACTGGTCTCAGCCAAAGATACGGCGATGATCCCTCCACTTATCCCTTAGTTGATAAAGAGTTGTGGGAGCAAGTGGTTGGGGGAAGCAAAAAAAGCCGTTTATTTGGGTTTGGGTACAACCAAGATCCCAATTGTGTCTTGACCGGGAACTACATGGAAGATGGTTCATCTTCAGAGGGTCGGGTATGTGCATCTTCTGCTTTGATGATGTTTATCGATTTAGTTTGTAATTCATATTAAATATTATAACGTTTTATTTATTTTATAGGAAATTCAAACCTTAAAGACCCAACTTAGATCCTTAGAGGAACGACAGCGAGTGGAGGAGGAGCAACAGGATAAACAACTTCAAGATATGGTTGTTTTGGTTAGACAGCTCCGTCAATCTCAACAATTCCCCCCGCCACCACCATATTGAATATTGTCTTTTGGTTTGAAACAATTTAGTTTTCTTTATAACAATTTAGTTTTTGTTTGGTTGAAATAATTGTAGTTTCACTTTAATGTATGATATTTAGTACTATTTTGCCTTTTTAGTTTCATTTTTAATATTGTACAGATTTACAAGTTTTAAATATAGGTTTTAAATATTAATTTTAAAATAAATTTAAAATATTAATATTTATATATTTTTTTCCCGACGAATTTCCGACGGATTTGTCCGCCGTTAATGTTTCTAATATAAAAATATTTTTTTAAAAATAAATTTAGAGTTAATATATATATATATATATATATATATTCTTTCCGGCGGATTTTCGCTGAAAAAACAATCACCGGCGCCACTTTTTCCGCCGGAAATCCGCCGGAAAAAGTGTCCTTTTTGGTAGTGGTATTGATCATTTTCATATTCATCCGGTAAGGTAAATGTGGTAAGTGTTTGGTAAACGGCCTCTAAGTTTGGTTGAGGTGTGTGAGTCAATTGGGAATTGTGATAGACTTTTTCTCCTTGATCTGAGTGGATGTACTAGGCTCAAACCAAGAAGCATAGGAAGGTTAAGAAACCTTAAAACATTATCAATAGAAGGTTGCTCAAATCTTGGCGAGTTTCCAACCGAGATTAAGGATATAGAGTCCTATCTCGATGTGTTTGTTGTTCAAGCTAATAAAACCTGTGTTTGATAGATGCTTTATGAATGTGGAATGTTCAGCACATTTTTTCAAGGGAATTGGCTTCCGGATTGGATAACTCATATAAGTTGTTCGTCAGAACTACATTTTCCTTGCGATCATCTGGTAAGAGTTGTAGGATTCGAGGGTTAAATATGTGCATTGCAATTGCAATTGCAATTGCAATTTCAAGCATCAAGAATGTTGGTTTCCCAGTAATTAGACCAAGGAATTCGACAAAAAACTGCATCCCGGAATACAAGTCTCAAAAGTGTGATATTCCAGAACCTAATTGATAACTCTTATTTTTAAGAGTTATTTCCTATTTATTTCCTCCCTTTTTGCTATTTTTAAATACCCAATTTTCTTGTTTTTATCTTTTATTCCAAAAAGTTTTAAAAAGATGTTGAAACACAAAGGAAGAGGTATTATTCCGAAAATCTGTATTTTTCTAACAGCTATGCCCACTGTGGCACCACTGTGGGAAGTCTTCCAGCCTGGCTAGAGCTTCTTGGGAAACATGCAGCTTGAAGATTCCTCCAGATATTTTTCCTCCAACTGTTATGAGCTGTCTTCCTTATTGTATTTTATTTTCTTTTGTATTTTCTTTAAGTAGTACTAATTACCTTTGGGTAATCATTGGGTGTCCTTCACCCCCTCTTCTCTCCCCTATATAAAAAAGCTTGGGAGAGCTCTTTTGAAGTGTGCCAAGGTGTGCCAAACACCAACAAAACACCATCTTTTGTTACTCTCTAATATGTTTCATCTCTTTTAGTAATATCATAAATGTTTTTTAATTTTATGTCTTTAATTTATTGTCTTTAATTTTATGTCTTTAATTTTATGTCTTTAATTTATTGTCTTTAATTTCCTTGTACTCGTAATTTAGTTTTACATTAATGCAATTTATATTTCAGTATTATTTTATGTCTTTAATTATGTCTAGCTAAATTACTTGTATGGGTGTGGGTGTGAGTTTAACTTAGGATGTTTTTATAATATTTGGGTGTTTTTATCTTTTATCACTTCGTAATGTGGTCACTTAGGACGATGCTTAAAATACGGATAAGATGATCACTTTGAAGTGTTAATATTAGATCTTAGACCCAGAGATGGGCGGATCCGAAATACGGCTTAAGTGATGCACATTGAACTCGAGAGGGTCTTTGAATAATTACGCGGAGACGCGAATTTTGCATGCATTTATCTAGGGGTTAAGCAATAGGTGTTTCATCACAAAGAGATTTGGGTGAAATTTTCATTCCTTTTACTTTTTCGCTAGATCGGCAAGTCTCGAAGTGGTAAACGTAAAAACCTTATGGACTTTTATAAGGTCCGGTTATAAAAGTTCACTTTCGAGAGATCGGAACTTTTATAAACAACTCGTAAAAGTCTAACCATTTTATTGTTRATTTTATCTTAAGCAACACTTGCACCCATGCCCATCATTTAATATTAAAAGTTTATTTCGTTAATTAGCTAGTCGGTCCTATTTCAGTCTTTTTATAAACAAAAATCCANGTGGGAACGATCTCGGTACTTTGTACCACTTTATTACTTGCAAGCGATCATAGTGTCGGCGTGCACTTGCACCGTCCTTGTGGGGATATTCTGCCCACTAGGAGAACACGAACGATCCTAGCCTGTCACTAATGAAGAAGGTATAGAATAGTATGGTTAAGCCATCGTCTGTTAGGAAGCCGATAGCCTCATTCTCTAATTTAGCGGATATCGCATTCAGATAGTTCGATATCTGCGATACTGCTTTYTCAATATCCTTCGAAGACCGCAGGGTAGATGGTTGTTTATATTCAATCGCTAAGGCACCAATGCGACTATCGGTGCGCCCACTGGCAGTGTGCTGGCGGGTTTTATACAAGAGAGATCCTGCCCATTGGATTTAGATTCYGCTAATGCGGGTAGAGATGCGGATAGAGATAGATATATTAGTGTGTACTCGGATGGAAGTGCTGCCTTGAGACCGTACCCGGATCTTTGGAGTCCTTGTTGTCTCCCCAGACACAGAAGGCTCATGAAGTTTTATATCACGGGGTAAGAAACCAATCGTCGAAAGAAAACTTTATATCGACCGGGTTGTTTAATTTAAAGAGCGGTATACCAATACAAACATGGTTATTTGTCTAAAGGGGCTGACCCAAAGGGGGTGTACTTTTCATTGGAGCACACCTTTCGCTAGGAAGGGATCAGTTACGAGTACGAAATGCTTTTCACATACAAGTYGGATAGCGCGATAAGGCAGTTACACTCCTCCGCCTGGCATTCCAGTTCAAATACTAGTGAGGTAGACAACCTCATGTCATGCGTGAAAATAGTAAGGACCTTGCCTACGGGCTCATTGGGACACTCAAGTACGAAGGAATTCTCCACTTAATTAAGGAAGGTTTCAGAGACAGAGGATCAAAGCAATGGAAAAGCAAGGGAACGAGGCGACATTGGACGCTTGAGAATGATGAGTTTGAAGATGGTGATTTATATGTGGGCGTATAAAGATGTTTGGAGTCGGCATTGCGTGTGATGATCAAAACGAGAAAGTAGATCTTTTGGCTTATATATATCAAGTCATGGAACCGCATCAATATTGATGACATGGCACTGTGGTTCTCTTGATCACTTTATTTTACTAAAAGCTTTCAATGATTGCAATATTAATAATTGAACATGATCATCTACAGTTTGCACAGCTGCATTGTTACAAGGGACATGAAACCATCCCTTTCTAAGCATTGCGCAAGTTCGATCTGCAAAGAAATATGTACTTATATATATATATATATATATATATATATATATATATATATATATATATATATAGTTTATTGATTATCGATCTACTGTCTGCATCTTAAACGAACTTTGAAACCACCAAACTTTCTAGACATTCGGCAAAGAAATAATACTTATAGTTTCCACAAAACATAAGAAAATGAAGTTAATTAACATAAGTATATACATAAATGGAGATCATTAGTTGTATATAACAATTATATATAATTATTTTGAAAGGCTGAGTGCAAAAGTTACTTAATCGAATAGGGGGTTTTTCGTCCTAATTTACATATTTAACGATGATATAAATTACACTTGGTCTTTACATAATAATACAATTTGAATAAATAAGAGTTATGGTTCCAATTACAGTTTATCGATGAAAAAAATTGTATGACAGTTTAAAATCCAATATATTTAAAATCCAACATATTTAAACGACTCCACAAATTTGAATCTCACCTTGGGGTGATGGGGAGAAGACATAGAGGTATGAGAAGGTGAAGACATGAGTGAAATGTGTCAAAGGTATTTTGGGAACATGAAAAGAAAAAGTAATAATATGCATTGATAACTTGTACTCTTTGTTATTTTAATTGTAGATTAAGAGATTTTAAGACTAAATGCATAACGTAGTAGTACTTAATACATTATGAGTTGTTTTTAAGACTTTTAAGACTTTGTGCATAAATGTATAGTACTTTGTGTATTAAATTGTTTTTAAAACTTTTGAAAAATCTGGTTTATAGGATAGTATAGATTAAGAGATTTTAAGACTAAGTGCATAAAGTAGTAGTAGTAGTACTTAATGCATTATGAGTTATTTTTAAGACTTTTAAGGCTTTGTGTATAAATGTATAGTGTACTTTGTGCATTAAATTGTTTTTAAGACTTTTGAAAAATATGGTTTATATGATAGTATAGATATAGATTTCTGTAGGGAAAACTTAAAAGTCATCTTGGGGAAAGCTTAAAAATCATTTTGTGTTTTAGATTTCTGTAGGGAAATCTTAAAAGACAAGTACTTTTGTGTTTTAAAAACAAGTATTTCTTGTTTTAGATTTTGTACTTTTTTAAGACTTTAAGACATTTATCAAATTTGATTAATAAGATAGTATAGATTATATTATTTTGATTTTTTTTACTATCTTGTTTGTATGAGTATATTATAGTTGAGTAATTTTTCAAGATGTCATTTTTTGATCATTTTACGTGTTTTTCGGCTAGTTTTTGCCAAACATGATTTATTCATTAGCTAGTTTAATTATCAGCTATTAGCTAGCATATCAGCCATCAGTTAGCTTATCGAATAATTCGCCACACATAACCTACGCTCAGGAATACGTTTCTTTGCCAATATGATGGTCAGTCAAAGTTTATGTTATATTTGACAAACTAGTTGATAAGCAAGTTGATAGCCAATAAATTAGTCAGATAAACTAGCTGGTTGCTGATAAACTTGCTGACGATCAAATTGTTTTTGACAAAAAGTAGCTGATAAGCATGTAAAATGATAAAAAAAAACATCTTAAAAATTGGTCAATTTTAATATTTTATAATATAATTAAAAGAAATTTTTTATAATATACTATATTAATACAAACAAGATAGTAAAAAAAATTAAAATAATATAATATAATAATTAAAAGAGTTTTAAATTAATTATTATATATTAATTATTATATATTAAATAATGAAAGTTTTGAAAGTTAGTTACCTAAAATAGCAATAAATGAAATGTTGATTTTATTTTGATGCAGTTTTCTTTATAGAATAAATAAAAGATTGAATATTTATAACTTTTATTAATCTCACCAAAAACCATAACCATTAGGATTGCATAAAAACCGGACCAACCAAATTCAATTCGAAATAGCCCAACCCGAACCAACTCAATGTCTAATCGAGTTGTAAAATCTTCAAACTGTATATATTGAATTGAAATCGGATTACGGTCATTTGAATACAATCCAACCCAATTGACTGATATCTTTCTTTTTATTGGGTGATATAATATGATTGTTAACTCTCTTATTCATATGTACATTAGACTATTAATTAGACTATCACTCTATTCATATGTGCATATACTTGAAATTTTTTCTCTGCTTCTGTATAATTCTTGCATTTATTTTCGTATATATGTTCAATAAATGTAATCATATATATACAAATTAAGAAAAAAAAAACAATTGAATGTGAAATACTTGAGAAATATGGATAAACTATACCAATTAATTGATGAAATTTTAATTGAGTTGTCTATATTTTTTCTACACTTTGTCCAATAAGAGCTAATTATAAGATATCAGTTTACCTTTCGTCCAATAAAATGACGATAAGAGATCTTGTCATAAAATAAGGACGCTATAAGTGGTTAATAAGAGTTTCCAGCAGAAGGTTTCTTGGTGACTATCGGACTCTGAGAAATGGGATGAGATCGACAAGGAAGTGATTGTGATTACATCTCCCCTACATACATACGTCAAGAAAGTCAAATCTTCGATCAGCAATGTTTTATAACTAATTAGTGTAAATGTAGTGTGTTTTGTAAGTAACATAAGCCTTGAATATATATGGAACTGTATAGCTAGTAAATCTCTGTTTGATATTTTAAAACTTGGAAATTACATCCATCCATAAATAACATCGCCACTACTAGAAAAACAAAGTATCAGCGATGGAAATTAATTAGCGACAGAAAAATCCCTTGTTGAATTGACCAAAAGCCAGTTCCCTCGTTGATCCCTCACTGATCAACGAGGGAATGGCCAAAGAATATTATTTGTGTATTCAAATTAATATTTTTTGTGTTAATTGTGACGTTCTATAGATATAAAAAACGTGAACAGTGACATCAAAGTGGCTGTCATTTTGGGTTCTAATAATTAAAACCAAGGCAATAAAGAAATTTAAGAAAATAAAAGTTTCYAAGTCTTTTTATTACATTATATGATCTTGAGACTAAAAAGTTAGATGAAAAACATGATATATATGGATACTGTGTTTATATATATGGTTGGGTTCATGTGAGATCAAAGGTTTTTCGTGAGACCCGTAAGACCAATTTATGTTCATTGATCAACTTTATAAGCTAAAGATCTAATGGTCTAAAGTTGCACAGTGTTAATTTTGTGATTATTGAGAAGTCACGTGGCAATTTTGTGATTATGAATGTTCAGATTGTAGATCTAATTCAAAGGTTGAGAATTGGTCTAACGGGTCTCACGAAAAACCATTGGTCTCACATGATCCCAAATCTCTCTCTCTCTCTTTATATATATATATATATATATATATATATGGTTGGGCTCACACCAACTTGTTTTAGTAAGACTCGTGATATCGTATTTTGACATTTAAAACTTCACAGCAAAACTTTTTGAAGGTAAAAGAACAACCGAACCTTCACAACAAAAACACTGTGAAGGTTACTTCACAATATTTAACTGTGAAGTTTCAAGTGTAAAAAGGTGGTGTCACGAAAACAGACTGGTTTCACATGATCTCAAATCTATCTATCTATATATATAGACTTGGGATCATATGAGACCAATGTTTTTTTGTGAGACCCGTAAGACCAATAATCAACCTTTGGATTAGATCTATAATCTCAACATTCTTAATCACAAAATTTGCCACGAGAGTTCTCAATAATTACAAAATTGCCACCGTGCAACTTTAAACCATTAGATCATTAGTTTATAAAGTTGATCAATGAACATAAATTGGTCTCACGGGTCTCACGAAAAACTCTCGGTCTCACGTGAACCCAACCCTATATATGTGTGTGTGTGTGTGTGTATATATATATAATTGAGGAGGGTTTGGAGATGAAAAAGAAAGTACCTTTTACATATAGCTTAGGTGCAACAGCAACTATATGTCGACTTGCTTGGCGGAAAGCTCTAAACAAAGGTTGTTGGTCTGATGAAAAAAAGGATGAAGTAATTAATGCATGAGTTATTATTAATGTACATCCACTTGCACCAAGTAATTAATATATACCAGAGTTAGCTGTTGCGGTTAAAAGTAAGTGCTTATCGTGTCACTTTACCTTATCGAATGAACATAATAAACATTGATTATCTTACTCGGTAAGAACGATAACAAGGACCGAGAGTATTACCCAATAAGTGAGGAAAAAGACTCTTACCCGGTTTTAGACTCTCACCAACAATCTATTTTGATGGCCGAAAATGTTACATGATAAGGTAAGTGTAGGTATAAACATTTGATAAATGTCCGTTTAAGTGTTGGATTGTAGGCGTAGATCTCCGCTAGCTATATATGAGAAACATGATAACAGATATTTAACAAATATTAATACCACATACCTACATAGTTGTGGATACTGTTTATACCAAAAAAGTGCATTCTCGATAGTTGATATTCTCCAGGAGTAGTAGTTTGAAAAGGAGAGAGATCCCCACCGATTATATGATTCCATGACTTGTAATATCCCAAACCATCATCTTCTTCATCTTCATCTTCATCATACACAAGACTCACCCCACACTCACTTATAACAAAGTCATTAGCATCCAATATAACAGCAATTTGGTCACCATCTTCCATCTCATTCTTCCCAAACATCCAATGGCTTAAATATGTACTTATACCCTCTTTAGTTTCCTCACAAGTCATCCAAGATTTGTATATCCAAGTGCGATTCTTTGTTATATTACTAATCTTGATATCTACGAAAGAATACAGACTCGCATTTGGCACCCCATATACAAAACATAAATTCAATCCTCTAAGGTTGTAAGGAGATGATGAGATGGTAAATGATATTGATGACCCCTCCCTTCTATCACTTATCCAATTCGGCATCTCTTTCCCCCTATAATATGAGCTGAATATCCCATATTCATACACCATCTGTCAAATAAAAGCTTCATTAATCACACAAATGAAAATATAGAGTTAATTAATATTAACGAGAACAAACCTTGACTTTAGATGTTCCCTTCACGGGCTGAATTTTGGTGAAGTCTAAATTAGTCCACCCCAAACTACGTAATACCTCTTCCTTAACATCTCCCATATCTTCCTCTTTGAACATGCCTTCAATACAAGACCCTGAATACGTATTCAAATTCATAACAAGAAAATCTAATATGATTGGGGACATTTCTCGATCAAATACAACTTTCCCTTCCTTATTATCTTCACTAAAACCAAATCTCAGTTTTTTTAGTGTACGTGGAGGATGCTCCAATGTCTTCAGACTACGACACTTTTGAATACTAAGTTTCTCAAGACCGGGAAGGGTTCTTACACAATTGGGCAGTGAGACTATTGCATTACCATCTAAATACAACTCCTTCAACATGGATAGGCTACTCATGTCCATTGGAAAGGATTCGTTGGACAAATTATTGTCTTCTAGTGACAAACATACTAATGAACGCGGTAGATAAATCAGATAGGACTCGAAAGCTCTTGGTATAGCCTCCACAATGGCAGATGAAGAAGAGATTTGTGAGTTCATGCCAACGTTAACATACTTCACCATATCCCTCATCTCGACCGGAGATTCACCAAGATTACAACCATCTAGTTTTAGTATTTTCACCTTCGTTAACTTGCCTATCGTCCTTAAAACCTTTCCAGCCTCATTGCAATGACTCAGATCAATGAGCTCAAGTCCATCACATTGCCCAATTGATTCACAGACCTCCATCAAACTTGTGCAGTTTACAAGTATTAACTCCTCAAGTGCAGGGAATTCGATAAAGCCACCGAGACAACGAAGCTGTGTACAGAAACTTAGATTAAGAATCTTCAATGATCTAAGCAACCGTTTGCCTTTTGAGCATGAGCCACTTAACTGTACAAATGGAGATAAGGTGGATGTTAAGTGAATTGCATTAACCCAACATACATGAATAATAAAAATTCAAGTAGATGCTACAAGTTTCTTACCTTTTGCCTCTTCCCAGGTTGTTGTGGGTTACAATCAGACATGTCAAAAGATTCCAAATTGCTGTAAGMCATGYCAAGCACAACCATATTCTCCATTGGTAAGTCTAAAGGTAAAGACTTTAAAGGGAACCCATGCATACACAACCATCTTAATTTTTTAGGGAAATTCTTATAAGATCCATTGAATTTCACATAATTGAGTTGTAGTAGCATTAGATTATCCATCTTACTCAATGCATCTGTTTCCAACTCAAACAATTCACATATGTCCTCTTTAAGCATTCCCATGTCAAGAACGAGGCCTTTAAGTTTTCCCGAACCCTAAGAAGAAAGTGAATGTTAAACAAACTAAAAATCCATATATAAGTGTACATAGATAATACAAATTACTTACAATTTGCACAATTCACTACAACAAAATTGGGTTATAGTACGTCACCAACTTCTAAGCGTCCCAATAAACTTGATTTTATAAGATTTTTATAGGAACAAAAACAAAAGTGTTCTATCTAAAGGCGTCGTAATAAATTTATACGAAACTTTTGGACATTTTAAATACAAAGCGTTACATTAACTATTTTATAGGATACTTTTGTGAAAGTGTCCTATAAACCCATATTTTTATAGGACATCTGTTTTTATAAGGTACTTTTTCAAATAATGTTCTGTAAAACTGCTAATATGATGTTCTTTTATAAAAGTGTCATAAAAACTTGTTATGACACCCAAACTGTCATAAGTACTTATTACAATGATTTTAGGTAGCACACTTTATTTTTGGGTCTTATATATTAAATCCTATCACCACAAAACAAATGAATTTACCCACAAAAATCACTCAGTGAAATTTTTGTCTTCACCCAACAAATACCGATAGTTTGGTAAAGTCAATGTTTTCGAGAAAATACCAATTGATCACCCACACTGGGTAATCTTTCACTGATTTGAACCACCAACAATTTACCTATCAACTTTTGTGACGGTTTGTGACAAATCACCCTTTAGCGACAGACTTTTCCCAGATAAAAGTCTTTCATTTAGTAGTGTATAAAGCAGTCTATTAAGACGCTTAAAAGTTGTTGGTGTCCTATAAACCTAATTTTGTTGTAGTGATGATGACAAGTATGTATGGCATGTTACCTTGTTTTGTTCCAACACATTGAATGATTCCTCATGACACCATAATCGACTACGCTTCCATGGCTTGTTTGGTGATTCTTGGCGTACTACATCTCTTCCCATCTCTTGAAGCAACTGATGCATCTTTAACTCATTCCTTGATCCGATCGTAAGAAGACATCTATCAACGAGATTTGTGATCCCATGAAGTGTGCGAATATTACACGCCTTCAATATTGTTTCAATGTAGTTTCTATCTTTTCCAACAAAAAAACAAGCAATATGCTTAAACAATTCCTTATCGTTGTTAGATGGCATAGAGTCGAAGCTCATTTGCAACACTTTCTGAATACGGGAATCCGTTTCTTCCTTTAGACCTTCTATGCGCTCCTCCCATTCAGCTACATCTCTTTTATGCAAAGACTCACCCAAAACTTTAAGAGCCAATGGATGTCCTCGACAATATGCCATAAGCTTTTTCGACACTTCTTCGTAACCTTTCTTAGGATTGTTGCCCTTAAACGCATGATAACTTAAAAGCTGTAGCGATGCTTGCGCATCTAAGCCTTCAAGAAAGAGCTTCGTATGCTTGGGTTGAACTATTGGATCGAGTAGTGCATATTTCTCATTCAATGATGAGTCTTTAGTCGTTATGATAATTTTGCTACCCGGATGAAAACCTTTCTTTCCAAGTAACGCGTCCAGTTGTTCGAGACTATCAATATCATCAAGAACTATAAACACCTTTTGACGAGCTAGTGCATTCTCAATCATAGAGGTGTATCTGAAAACATCATGAATATGAATGGGACTTGTTTTTGAAATGTCGTGAGCAAGTTGTTTTTGTAAATCAAGTAGYCCATTAACTTGTTGAGTACATTTCTCATTGACACCTTCAATAAAGCTGCTTCTATCGAACAATCGACAGTGTAACTCGTGAACATATCTGGCCAAAGATGTCTTCCCTATGCCGCCCAAACCAAAAATAGTGAGAATATCAGCGGTATGCAATGATCCGTCTTTCAACCATGAAGTGATAAACTCTATAGACTTTTCCATCCCACAAAGAAGCGGTAGAGCACTCCTTAAAGGTACACCTAATCTATGGTAGATGTCCGTAACGATTTCTTCAATAAACTTAGTCTCTGGCCTGAAATTGATTTTAATGAAAACTACAAATCAATTATTATTTTAATCAAAGTTCGTTAATTAACATATTTAAAAATACATAAAAGAGATGGCTATTAAATTTATGATCATGAAATAAACACAGAAATGCTTAAAGAGAATGTAATATTGAAATTGTACGTAGAAAAATGGGTAAGAAGGATCGTTACCATCCYTTTGCATCCTTCCCYTTTAAATYAGCAACTTCTWCAAGTGCTTTCTTCCATTKATTCATCTTCTCAACCAATTKACRTTTTTCCTCCTCATTCGTCTCMGCTTCCATCCTCTGTTTATGTTTTGCCATAGCAATTCCAAAGCTGCGTTGTTGCTTCCGTACATCGGTGGGCTCGACATGATAGAAGATGGGGATAACCATATGGCCGGAGGTCCTCTTTTGATCAAGGATCAATACCAATTCATCGAGACACCAGGACGAAGAAGCATAATTCTCAGACAACACAATAATAGCATAATTCTCAGACAACACAATAATAGAAGCTCTTGATGCTTTGATTGCAGTCTCCAATTCTGGTTTCAGAGATAGTCCGGTTTCGATCTCTTCATCGTCCAAGAAAGTAGTGATGTTAGCGTTGAGGAGCGCCTCATGGAGGTGATCCGTGAAATTAAGACGAGTGTCGATACCTCTAAAACTCAAAAAGACGTCATAATTATGATGATTATCAGTTGATGAAGATTGTTGTAACAGTTCAGAGAGAACAACCATTATAAACTATATGGGATTGGGAAGGTATGATTGATTTGAGAGATGAGAGGAGGAGTAGGATTTAATCATAAACATGTGAAGAATAATTGATGGTAAAACATGGGGATTTGGGTGATGGTTGGTGACAGAGAACCAACAATGCAGACATCAATGGTGGTTAGGGTTGTTCATGGAAGAAGACGATGGGTGTTTAATGGAACCCATTCCTTCCGACACAAATATTTTCCTTTTTTTTTCTTTTTAGGTTTATTAATATTTATGATTTAGAGTTTTCATTTTGCAAAAATATTTAATTAAAATAATTGTAAATGTTAATATGTGTTAAGAAATAACATTATAACGATCATTACTTTTTAGTTATCTTTATGAAATATCGTTATTTTTATTATGAAGCTATTTTAATATTAACTACATTTAGACTATGTTTAGTAAGATAGTTGATAAATAAATCATATTTTAACAAAACCAATTGATATGAATGTAAAATGATAAAAAAATATATTTTAAAAAATTAATCAGTTATATTTAATATATAATTGAATTAAATTTTTAATGATATAATATATCAATTGATACGAATAAGATGGTAATTTTTTTTAAAAATATAATATATGATTATTATAAATATTATAATATTTGAATTTGTACGGAAAAAGAAAGACGTGGTAAAAAAAACAAAGACGTGGTCATGTTTGGTCCAAGGAAAATAGGATTTGTTGGAATTTGAGAGGGAATCCAAAGTGTGATTGGTGGAAGTCATCATATCATCTCATGCTTTAGGCACAGGCTAATGGCACCCCATCTTATACCAATGGCACCCCTATATTTAGGTTATCATTTCATTTTTTATTATTTTATTATTTTTTCTATCTTTTTGTTGTTTTTTTTTTTATATTAATTTTTTTAATTATTTTATAATAAATAGATACTATAATCATGTTTTTTTTTTT
>NC_037537.1:19132409-19140953 GCF_001531365.2 Cynara cardunculus var. scolymus | reverse complement strand
TTTTTATATTACCAAACTACATAAATTCAATATAATAATAATACTATCAGATCTTTACGTATTATAAAAAAAAATATTTAAAAATTATCTGGATAAATTAAAAATCAGGAAAATTGTGACTTAAAAATCGTTTTTTTTTTCACTTATTTGATCTGTGAGACAAGTAAGCTATGATATGTAACATTTTTCGGTTGAAATGATCCAGTTAACCAATTTTTAAAGGTTCGATGATATATTTATTAAAAAAATATATGTAAGAATGATTTTTTTGTAAATAACTATGACTCAATGAGTTGCACGATATTAACTCTTTTATTTTATTTTTTTCATAATCTTTTAATTACATCATTTTAAAAATATTAAAATAACCCAAGAATTTTGAAATACTACTTTATGTAAAAATGATTACATTTTTAAGTCATTTTATAAAAATAACTTTTAAACTATACAATTTTAAAAAGATTAAAATAATTTAAATAACCAGTTTTCTAAAAAGCTCAATCATTTAATTATTCAAAAAAAATGTAATGACTTAATCAATCAACATAAAAAGAGTTCAATAACTTATACAATAAAAAAAAGTTCAAAAACTTAATAATTCAAAATGAAACAATTTCTTTACTATTCTGGACTTTTTTCTTAATTTAAATTCAATACAAATGATTTCTATAAATATCTCATCAATTAAAATAATTAATTAATTATAAAAATTAATTTTTTTGAATTAAACTATTCTAAGTTCTTAAAATAATTACAATAAGATTTTAATAAAAAATATATATATATATTAAATACTAATAATAATTAAATTAAATCGATTTGATGTTTTGTAAATTTTAAACATATCATAATTTCCAAAACATTACACCCCTTATTAAGGGGTGCCATTAACACTCCCTTTTTAGAAAGGGGAAGGCTAATGGCACCCCTATTTTCTATGCAATCATTTTTTTTTGTTTGTTTTTTTTGTATTTTTGTCTTTTTGTTGTCTTTTTTTTTATACTAATTTATTGAAAGGTTAGAGTGTTTTTTTATGAAACCTCTTACTAGGGGTGTTCAAAAACCCGACCAATCCGATCAACCCAATGCGAAATAACTCAATCCGAAGCAACCCGATGTCTAATCGAGTTATAAAATTGTCAAACCGTAGGTATTGGGTTGATATTGGGTTACTATTTTTTTAACTCAACCCAACCCGATGAACCCGATATCCTTTTATCTCTTGGATTTAATATGATTGTTGAATTTCTATCGATATATATATATTAGACAATTACACTATCATGTATGCTTTTCATATACACATATTTTCAATCTATTCATATCTCTATATCATTCAGTAACTGTGAACATATATATGTAAATTTAGAAATAACTGAATGTGATATACGTAAGAAATATGAATAAGTTGTATCAAATGATTGATGATGAAAAAGAAAACTATGAGTAGAGAAATATCATATTCAAGGTTAGAAGAATATTTTAATATACCAAAGTATCAACCCGACTAACTCGACCAACCCGTACGGGTTAGGTTGGGTTAAGATTTTTCCAAACCAAAAGCATTGGGTTAGGTTGTTCAAATGTGTTCAACCCAATCAATCCAACCCATGAGCACTCATATCTCTTACTGTCCTCATATTAGAAAAGAGGTAAACTTATGTTTTATTAGCTTCTTACTAGACAAAGTGTAAAAAATACAAACAACTCAATCCTACTCACGGTCCAATCTCAACGTTCACACTCACTACAAGAAAAAGCTTCATTAGTGACCAAATTTTAGTGACTACTTATATGTTTTTTTTTAAATATATAATATTTATATACGACAAATGCAATAAATAAACTCACACCCCCTTCTCACATTTGGTGAGATTTAAACCTTTGACCTCCTAGGAGGCCAAAGACTAGGATACCACTAGGCCAAAGACCCTTTGGTACCACTTATATGTTGGTTACTAACTATGACATAAGTGACTACTTATATGTTGGTTACTAACTATGACATAAGTCACGATGAGAAAGGTCGTCACTAATTTGAACTTTAGTAACAAAAATAAATTTGGTCACTAATTCTCATGCAAAAAAAAAAGATTTTTCATCAATCTATTTTAATGATTAAATTTGTGACGACCATACTTTTCGTCATTGATGTTATAAATTCATGTGTTTAGTGACCAAAATAATGGTCATTGAGTTGAACGGTTTGATGATCAAAAAAATGATGATCATTAAGTTGAATTTTTAGCGACAAAAAATACAGTCACAAATTTGAAATAATTAGTGATCAAAATGGTGGTCACTAACTAGTTGGTGTTACGTAGAAATGTTAGTGACAAAAAATAGTGGTCACTAAGTTGGAAGTTTTAGTGACCAAAAATAGTGGTCACTAACTAGTTGATTTTACTTACAAATGTTAGTAACAAAAAATAGTAGTCACTAAGTTAGAAGCTTTAGTGATAAAAAAAAAATAAGTAGTTACAAATTTGAGATGATTAGTGACCAAAATAGTGGTGACTAACTAGTTGGTGTTATTTAGGAATGATAGTGACAAAAAATGATTGTCACTAAATTGAAAGTTTTGGTAACAAAAAAAGTAGTGCAATACGATGTTGTTTTCGTGGAGTAACATCTTACCCGATAAGTAAGTAATAGTGTTGAATTTTACGGGTAAACACTTATCGGGTAAGTCTTTGGTAAACGGCCCCTAACTTAATCCATTTTCTTGTAAAACCTACAATTAAATCCTCGAACTCAACCAGCGACTTTTCGTATTCTGTTATTCTTGATGGTTGTTCTTTTTGAAATTTCACCATCTTCTTCGTCAACTTATGATAATTATGACGTATTTTTAATTCAGCACTTGAAAATAACACAAATTATAACTAAAATATACACATTTTTGTTTATGCTATTTTTTTATTTTTAAATAAAAAATAAATTATTTGCATTTAATTTACAATCTAAAACACAAAACATACAAATTACTAAACCTAATACAAGAAATTAATTAATCTATATTAAATATTACTAAAAAAAATTATTAACCTGGATATCCAACCCGCTATACGAGCCGACTAATCCCAAGCTGCTTTGCAGGTAGCCCGGAGTCACCGCATTTGAACCTCCATGGCCATAAGAAGATTTTTGTTCCTTCTTGGATTTGAACTTGAGACCTTCGGGCACTTTTGATATTACTAAATGTATTATATTTCAACTTTTTGAGTTCTCAAATCTCATTGATCGATGTCTTCTCACAGTTGGAACAAGCAATGTGTTGGTGATGCATCAGTTTCTTCAAGAGATGGGGAGAAATGTAGTTCGTCACGAATCGCCTGAGAAGCCATGGAAACGTAGTCGATTATGGCATCATGAGGAATCATACAATGTGTTGAAACAAGAAAAGGATATATATATATATATATATATATATATATATATTATAGTTTCAAACGAGAACACTCATGTTTTACGAGAATGCGAGAACATTTATGAATCTCCAAATTATTTAACAAATATTTAAAATTAAAAGAAAATAAAGTAATTTAATTAAGGGTAATCATGTTATTTTGTATTTAGTTGTAATTTTGATCACATCCTTATCTCTAAAATCAGATACAAATAATATGCTGATTAGTATCAAATAATTATCACAACAAAATCACATAATAAACAGACAGAGCGATGAACGTAGACGTGATCACCGCGATTTTCGATTATCACAACATTATCACGTCGTTATTACAACAAAAATCACATAATTATTAAATGATTATCACATCCTAAAAAGTCTTCAATTTATCAAAATCATGATCACATTATTATCATTAGCAAAATCAAATCGTTATTACACTATAATCACATTATTATCAACAACGAACGCATCGACATAAAACGACGTCTCCGATGATAATAATAAAATTTAAAGGATAAAGATAAATCTAGGATAACAGAAAATTATGAATAAACACTAAATTATTTTCATTTATTCTAATTTTTATTATGTGTTAAATTAATTTGGAGGCTCAGCATTTATGTCAAGTAATTACATTGGAGAAGAAAATAAAAAAAATTAATTGGTCATTCATCATATGTTATTGTTTATTGGCTCTCTAAAAAAATTATCACCTGCAAGTTCCAATGGCATTGGCTATTACTATTTCTATATCTTGATTGTTTTTGTGCTTCAACAATTCAATGTTAAGATCATGTACTTGTTATTGTTATATATTTTTGTTGTATTTCTGCTTTTATTGACTATTGTTATATTGTTATGTTGTTCTAATTGTTTTTGTTGACTATTGTTATCTATTTTTGTTTCTATAAAAAATATTTTACTATTGTTTGACGATCAATCTATTGTTCTTATGATTTATGACGTGTTTTATGGTTTTGTAATTAATCAATAAATTTTTCTTCTAGATGTATTTAGTTAGATGTATTTAGTAATGTCTCTCATATATGTCATGTTCCATAAATGATTCTTAATTTTTACATCTTATTTTCGTTAAGCAAAAATAAGAAGGAAAATAGAATTTAAATATTTTTATAAATTGTTTGACTTATGTATCTTTCATTGGGATTCCACCATACTAAATGATTCTATTTAAATGCTCAAACAACCATTTATTGAGCTTGCATATTGTATGTTTAATTCATTATTTATTTTTATTAGATCTCAATGGATCATCTTTTCTTTCATATTCTTATTGATCCTCATTTGTCTACTTGTCAATAAAACCTTGATAATCTTTTCTATTATTGATCTCTCATTGATCATCACGATTACTTTATTCACACGAATTTTCTTTTTGCATCAAAATAACACATATTTCATGTTATGAACTAAATTTTTTTTTATTTTTTATACTCTTGGTTTCAAATTACTTAATAAGAAGTACGAAAATTTGAGTACTCTCTTATATATCTATAATAAAGATAAATAAGATTTCCTTAATCGGTAAACTATTAGTGTTTCTTGTGCTCCATTTTATACATACATTTATTGAATTTTTTTCATACTTACCAAGGGTCACTACTAGAAAAGTGAGCTTTGACGATGTGACTTTTAGCGATGACCTGTTTCTGCCACAAGTTATAGCGACGACATGTCGTTATATACTTTTTCTAATGATAAATGAACTCTTAGCAACGACAAAAGTCCTTGCTAAAATCCTTGTTTCTTGCAGTGGGCAAACGTCAGGAACGAGCCTGATTGTATGATCAAGTTGAGAAGAAGTCGATCAGAAGCCATGTTGTTTTTCTGGAAGATCAAACGTTGAGAAGGTAGAGACCATTCCTCGACATGACGATGATCTTGCTTATTTGGATCCTCTTCCTGCGCGACACGTTAAACCACATGATGGAGATGATGTTCTAAATGATGAACATCTTTCCCTACAAACATGTGAAAGATTACAAGTTGCCGGTGATGAGCGATCACCAATTGTTTAATTTAATGGGAATATACCTCCAGTTCTTCGGGTACAGATTGACATCTCTTTATCTATATATATCATGTCTCAATAGGAAATGCCAAATCTTACGCCAAATTCATAAAAATTGATGTAATTTTTGGTGCAAAAGTAAACCTACTTTTAATGGGTAACACCAAAATGTAAGACTCTTGGTATATTTATATTTACCTTTTAATAAAATTTGGTATAAATGAACAGTGATATAGCAAATTTGGTATGTCACTATTCATTATACCAAACTTGGTGTAAGTTTTGGTGATTTGATATCGAATCGAATTTGGTATTTAGCGTAAGACTTGATGTGCCCATTTAAGATGGTCTTATTAATAAATCAAAACACAATCCCGCTTCAGAACCTTTTTTTTATTTTAAAAAATTACGAGGTTGTTTAGTAATTGTTAAATGATTTGATGCAAAATGATTAAATGGTCAAAATGATTAAGAGGCTTTCATGATATAGTGCAAAATGAAATATAATTGTTTGGTAACTATTTACAATAAAATTAGAACGCTTAATGGTTGAAGAAGACTTATGATACAAAATCATTCAGAGGGTTTTAGAACTATTAAGAGGCCGACTTTTTTTTGCCAAACAAAATTCACCTCTTAACGATTCAAATATTGCCTCTTAATAGAACTATTAAGAGGTAAACAAACAACCTCGTACACGTCTTGATTTAAAAACATAACCATAAATACAAAAATTACTGCCTAAAAGCCTCATGAAAAAATGTTTGAAATGCAACATATCATTAATCATTCTCCCCCATTTCTATGAGGTTAAGAGTAACACATTGTTATGAGCAATAATTTATGGAATCAGTCAATCATCAAAATTGTGCAAACTTTCTTCAACTACTAACTCTCAAACAAGAAAAAAAATAAACTAACATTTTCAAGGCCTGGAAAATTACAGCTCCAGATCAAAGATGCAAATGCATCCTCTCCATCTCTTATCTTTACAAAACCATCAAAAAGATTGTGATAATTCAACACGATCGATCATCTGCAGTCTGCACCAACTGCATCATAAACGGACTTGAAACCATCTCTTTCTAAGCATTGCGCAAGTTCCGCCTGCAAATAAGTACATACCCATATTATAGTTGCACAAAACATACAAAAATTAATGTAAATATACAAACGGAGA
Organism: Cynara cardunculus var. scolymus; assembly: GCF_001531365.2. Taxonomy (NCBI): domain Eukaryota; kingdom Viridiplantae; phylum Streptophyta; class Magnoliopsida; order Asterales; family Asteraceae; genus Cynara; species Cynara cardunculus. The sequence continues at coordinate 19,134,326 of NC_037537.1, read as the reverse complement.
AAACAGTGACGAGAAGAATGCAATTACAATAATACCCTTTGTGCATATCTTTCATTTATTCCATTTATATAGTTCTTTCTAAGCAAAACTTAGACCAGTGTACTTCCTTGCATAAGATGCATGAGGCTATAACATCAAGGATCCTCTTAGCCCATATCTATGTTATACTTCATTGCTTAAAGAGTACTTTGCTACTGTAAAAAACACAATTTTCTATACCAATTTATTACCAAAATGAGAGAACTCATTATATCCCACTCGAAAATAGGGTCTGGAGATGAGATATAGACAAACATGTCATCTTCACCACAGGGTAGAGGTTGTTTCCGCAAATACCCCCATGTTATGCAAAAGTATGAGCGATAAAAAAAGAACCAAGACTACTAAGCTGTAGAAAAAGGAAGAAATAGGCAGATATAATCCATCAGAAAATCAATCAATGCAGATTGCAGCTTGAGCTCTTTTTTTTTGCTTTAGGGCAAATAAATGCAGCCACATGCACATAAGCAACAGAATTAATAGACATTTTTCTTAAACTTTTAATAATATTCAATGCAGTTCGTTAGCGCACACAAAATATCATACCTTTATTTGAGGTATGAGGGCTGGGCCACCATAAGCAAATGCTGTATAAAGCTGAACAAGAGTTGCTCCTGCTCTAATCTTTTTGTAAGCATCCTCGCCACTGAAACAAGTACACATTTATGTAAAGTGATTCATCTACAAATATCATAATCATAACTAGTGCTCATTGAAAAACCAGGGTGCAAAACAGAAACGAACCTGCCCACACCTCCGCAGCCAATCAAAGGAATCTTTCCCTACAAACAACAAAAAATATACTCTCAGAGAGATTTGAGAAAAATATCGAGAATTAATGTTTCATCAAAGAATCAATATCTGCAAGTTTGTAGAAAAAATGGACAAATTTTGAAAGCATATTAGCCAACACCCTATAATGGCAAGGAGAATAATAAGTTAGATGACTATGACATGCCTCGGGCAGTGGTATTAGATGCACTTTTGTTTATAAACATCATATATACTCGTTTAAGTTTTTGCACAATAAAAAGGTTACTCTAATAACATAAGTGACCAAATTGCTTTATTAGGGTGGATATATTCATGATTTTTACTATATAACAGAGAGTGCAGATGTGGTTTTTTTAAGTTTTGGATATTAATCATATATCTCATAATATTTTAGAAATCATGGCTTGTCCAATATGACGTCAAACCATGCACGGGGAAATTACATGCAAACATGTTGGTGAAACTCGACCCTCATAGACAGCTCACTAGGTCAATAGTTAAAGATTACTCTAGCAAACAAGTGTGACAACTAATTATGAAAAATAAGAACTTTTAACCTTGTAGCTAAGATGACATCCTTCGCTACCATCATTAACCTCTTCATATATAAAGAAAGCAGATCCTAACTTGGTTCTTGAGGATAAGTTTGCAGAAGTTTGAAAAATGATGTTCTTAGCATCTCCAACAGATTCTCCAAAATTTCCCCAGAATGGAGAACCAAAAATCAAAATCTCCAAAAAAAATTACTTTCATCTCCAACATTGATTATAATGTTAAAACATTTCATTCATCTATTAAAATATTATTTCTCTCTAAATATTTATTTTTAAAGTTTCCTATCGGTGGAAATACATTAAAAAATTATAATACCCGTGTTCCGTTAATTTGTATAAATTGTGTCAAGTGAACTCTAGGCAGGATTGTGCATACATATTTATACCCTATACTTAACCAATTTGTACATTGAACTAGTTTTGTGACAAAACTTGAGTTTATATCTAGTAAGGCATAAAGTTGAGAATCTAGACTTGAAGGGTTAAAACCGCCAAATGGTTAAACTTTATATATATATATATATATATATATATATATATATATATATAT
>NC_037537.1:19108905-19132354 GCF_001531365.2 Cynara cardunculus var. scolymus | reverse complement strand
ATATATGTATATATATATGTGTATACATATATATATGTATATATATATATGTATGTATATATATATATGTATATATATATGTATGTATGTATATATATATATATGTATATATGTACATATCAAAAGAGTGAATTACAATTCTCGTCAATCACCGCCTCAATTTCTTTAATATCTCTCTCTAAAAACTTTAAATTCTCTCTAAAAATTCTCTCAATTTACTAAGAAAATCAGGGTAACAATTATATATTCGGAATCTACTCTTTGGACCCTTCTTAAAGATATAAATTTCATTCGTCTATTAGAGTGTTTATGTTAGGGTATTTGAGGTTAGTTTATAATTGTGTATGTGATTTATATATGAATTTGTATTTACAATTTATGGTTTAAATACCTGTTTTGAAATGATGAGATTGGTTAAAATGATGTAGAAAGAAAAATGGTAAATTATGGATTCAATATAGTTAGATTGGGTATATAAGATTAACCGCATATCAAGTGTTCGGTTAAATGTCTAAAAGAGCAAAATTGTATGATCAAGCTTAAGATTATAATCATTAAGCTTCTTTGTGTTGTTTAGTATGTTATGGTATGTTTAGAACATTTAAATGTTGCAAATCATTGAAGTTGGGATCATAAAAGTGAGTTGGGGAAAAATGTGGAAATCGGAATTTTGGACAGCTTCAAGTCCAGCACTTTGACACTTGACACTGTATAACTCACAAACCGTAAGTCGGAATAAGCTCGTATTTTGCAGTTAAAAAGACCTTACTGTACACTACAACTTCCATGAGAGTCGAAAAGCCAGTTATGACTCGTGGCTCGAAACGATGTGTTTTCGAGGCTGTTTGCACTGTATTCGGGATTAATCTGCTGTTTTGTAAAAATCATATAAAATAGATGGATGATCCAAATGAGATGATTCCAAAACTAATAGACTCGCATGATACCAAACTACAACTTTCATTTAAATAATATGATCTGGATTGGTCTTTAAGTAGGGTAAAAATGCTTTAAAAAAAGAGGGCCGCAAGCGGTCGGATCGAAAGAGCATAAGGCTAAGTTTTACGTTTGAGTTTTCAATTCGTATTCGGTTGTCCCTCTTGAAGTCTACGTTGTTTAAGTACATTAAGACATAAGTAATTTTATTAGAATAATTATGTTATGGTTTTTACGCCTTGCAAATAGTAACCCGTTTATACATTCGTTAGGCAGGTGGGCAAGTCAAACTTGAACGTGAATTCAGTTTGATTGTGCGTTAAATATCAAATTCGGTTAAGGTACAAATATCCTACTTCACTTGAAACGAGGATAGCCATTTGTATAAGGCTTCCAAATCCGAATACATTTATTCCAAAATTCTCAGTGTGTTCATCAAATGTTATTGAGCTTTTATTATTTTTATTTGGAACATGGATCATTTTGATCACTTAACTTGTTAGATTGCATCTATTTTACTATAGACTCAATATTGGGGGCACCGGTATTGAGATGTTTCCATGGTGGCTAAAACGATCATGGTGTCCTCACTTGTATAGTCCTTAAGGGTGTGTTTGGTATGCAGACTACATGGGACGGGAGGGGACAAAAAAAAAATAGTCCCATGTTTGGCATGGCAGGGACAAAAAATACATAGGACAAGATGGGACTATTTTTAAATTTCATGGGACAAAACTTGATAATTTTTGTTCCACCAAAAAAGGTGGAACAAAATGGTACTAAATATAAAATGACTATGTTACCCTTTTCTTTTTTACTTTTCTTCTTGTATTTCCTGGTGTTTTTTTTGGTTGAATCGGCAGTAATCTTGTTAGTCAATGATGCTGCCAAAATGCCAATTCAATCTTCTTGAAATTGTAAAGTATTTTGAACTTTGTGACTTAGCAATTAAATTTACTTAATTCTGATTTAACTTCTCAATAATTTCTTATTTAACTTTTGATAAAAAATTTCTTCTTTTCTGGCATGTTGAAGACTGTTTGTACTTTTAGCTTTTGTTCATTATTTGGATTACTATGGGTAGCCTAATGTAATAGTGATATAAAATAACATTAAACAACATTTAGGGGTAATATGGTTATTTTAACAGTTTTGTCATGTCATGTCCTGTCCTAGTCGTACCAAACATAAGACAGACAATTAGTCATGTCCCATCCCGTTCTGTCCCATCCTATCCAGTCTCTTCCCGTCCTGTCCAGTCTCGTCTCGTCCTGTCCAGTCTGCGTACCAAATGGTACCTAAAGGTGGACTTGATTATGTACCAGTCGAATAGAGAGCATATGGATCGATCCTAGGAACCGTTATCGGATAATAAATTGTTGTCGTGGTTAAATCCACGAAGAGGATTGTTGTGTTGTGTTTGCACCCCTTTCCTCACTCATGCCCGAACGGACTGATCATCCTTTGGGAACAACACGTCCTCGTGTTGCGGTTTGGTCTTCGGACCCTTGACATGCCTTCGAGACATTTTGACTTTCTTTTGGATTATCACTTAACATTATAAATTGCTTTTGAACTTGTTATCTCATATTCATTGTTTAGTCATTATTATTCATTCACTGAGCATTAAGCTCAGCCGAGATTTTCTTGTCCACGGCAACTACATGACTTAGTAGAGATTTTGGGGTGAGAACTACGGAGATGACAATACTGAAGATATCCATTACGTCATACTTTTGTTAACTTTTCATGACTAATGTAAATATACTGGTAATTTGTGACCGTATTTTGAGACACGTTATCTCCGTTTGTGGTTATGTAATTATCTTTTGTTAAATTATTAGCTGCTCTGTTTTATATAATGCATTGATTTTTCTAAACCAATTATGGCATCTCCAGTCTTTTACCACGCGGGACGCGGGTGTTGCAAAAATACTTCTCACATGGCAATCATTTTTGGGTGTTCCCCACATTTTTCCATTTTGAAGATAGTTTTAGGAAATCTATTGGAGCATATAATTGGTACATCTCCATTTCCCCATTTTCTCCATTTTGGAGAATCTGTTGGTGATGCTCTTAGGAGGCGTATATGCTCGGACATAGAAAATGCATGCATTGTGAGAGAAAGATGGAGGTGACAAGAATGAGGATACTCAGATGGACTTGTAGCCGGACCATGCTAGACTATTTACAAAATGAGGTCTTTAGAGAGTTGGAAGTAGTGTGTATCACAGAAAAAATGAGAAAGACAGAGGTAGTTTGGACACGTTTGCTATCTGCAGCAATGAGGGTAGAGAGCTTCGCGGTCGAGAGTATGAAGTGGAGCGATTCAAAGAGGATGTTGGACGAGCAACTGAGACTGGACATGAAGGCGACATTTTGAAAGATATGACCTCATATAGAAGTTCGTGGAGACGCGGGACTAAGAACTTGCGGATAATGAGGATAAAGGAGGAGTGGAGAGGTAGAGGATGGGTCAGAGGCAACATTATGGTTCTCCTGCATTCCTACTTGCATTTTTGCTTTACCGCCTCATATTTAGCTTTGGTGGTTCCACACCCATGCATGTGCCTTCTTTGTCCTTGCATGCTTTCTTTTTTTTTCTTGCTACTTTTTCATCAACTCTTCCAAACTACTTTTCTATTTTATATTTTTATCACTTTCTGTTGTGTCAACCTTTTATCGTAAAAATTTATGAACCATTATTTATTCACTAAAGCCTTTTTACAAGTCAGGGTCCTCACAGAAAAATCCTCTCTACTCTTCAGGGTAGACATGGTCTTCTCGAGGCAAGGCGGTGGAAAAACAAACCTGAGGCGGCGCCTCTTCTGGGCTAGTTGAGGCATACGCCTCAATCCACTGAGGCAGGTTTGAGGCGGGGGGGCTGCGGTGATGCTAAGATATTAGGTATTTAGAGTTTAAAATACGTAGGTTTCTCTCTGCTCCCTCAAGCTCATCTCCTCCATCCCTTCTGCGGTTCTCCATAGACCTCATCTCCTTCAATTAACTTTCACGAGCTCTTATTCGGTTCTCAAGTCTCCCACATTGAATATATATATATATATATATATATATATACACACGCATATACACACACGCATATATATTCAAAGTGGAAGAGGAGATATGAAAAATATTTATTTATTTACAGCATTGTGTATTGACAATATTCGTCTGTTAGTATATATTACATTTTTTGTCCATTGTCCACCGTCCAGATACGTTTTCTTTGTTTGTGTCCATTGTTCACCGTCCAGATACGTTTTCTTTGTTTGTGTCCATTGTTCACCGTCCAGATACGTTTTCTTTGTTTGTGTATATATTATGTACTTCTAATAAGTGACAAAACTAAAATCTTATAATATCAACTACATCCACTAATATATTTTGAGATTTTAATACTCTTGTTAGATATGCATTAATATATAAATATTTTATTTAGTATTTTCTACCTTGGGGCTTACACCTCGCCTCACCTCATGTTTTCGTACTTTAAAACCTTGGGGGTAGAGCTAAGATATGCATACATCCTACCCTCCAAGACCCTACTTTGTGTGGGATTCACTAAATTCATATGGTTTGATTTTAATTAGATGAAATTGCAACTATGAAGTTCAACATGAAGAGGATGTTCCAAACAAAGGACATCAAAACCCCTCTAAGCATTTGCTTTCTTGGAATTTAGGTGGCTACATTCCCAAAGGGCATATTTCTATGTTGGAGAAGGTATATGTCAGACATTGTCGCTGCAATCAACAATAGGATCGCAGATTCTCTTTAGATCCCAAGCATGCTGATGATGAGCTTCTTAATGATACATAAAAGTATGCTTAATGAACTGACACCAACTAAAGATCACTAAACATCTATGCCTACTTTTTCATTTTCAAAATGTGCCCAAGTTAGGTCATCATCGCATGTTAGTCATTGGGATGTAGTACTACAGAGGTTGAATTTTTCAAAGAGTGCTCTAAGGCAAGGCTTTCTAAATACGAATTAAGGGTCACTACAAAGAAATATGGTTTTCAGAGAAGGAATTAGGGAAGGACTTGTAACCATTGATAAGATACATGTTCGAGAAGGAATTAAATGAAAAAAGTGAAAAGTGTTACCGAAGCTAAGGCAACTTTCAGAGAAGCATTTTTAGTCAAGTTATACCCTACAAAAAAAATCTTCTCTAAAGCTCATATTTGTTGTAGTGGGTTAGATCGTATAGTCAAGTTACAGGTTATGCAAACATTGGTCATGTGGGTCCAAGACCAAATATTGTGTTCTTTTTGGAGGTGGTCCCATACCCAACTACATACATAGGATGATATTTCACATCCAAATTCAAAAAAATACAGATGTTATATCAACTTGGTTTGTGAGTCAATTTGGCATCTGTCTGAAAACAATATACATAGCCGAGTCCAAATTAGTCTTCTATCTAAAATAGGCACAAACCATTCAAACTCACAGAGTGCAATAGTTTTTAAAAAACTCCTAAAAAATTCTCAATTATCATGGTGAAGAAAATTTCACTGAAGACCACTGAAAACCAAGAAGCAACTATAAGAAGCAACTATTCATAATGCAACTGTTATGAAATTCACATTGAGGCAATAATCAACAAGAATATGCATTGAACAACATTTACAAGCAAGACAAGTGTACCTTTGTTAGAATATACATGTCCTTCAGGATAGCTGTTGATAAACTGAAAAGAGGCTTCCCACTCAGTCCACCGCTTTCCTTTGACACAGGGTTTCCCTGCACTACTTCTGGCCTTGAAATGGTTGTATTTGATATAATCTACAAGCAACAAGAAAGCATATCAAGATCCATGATTAGTGTTTGAATCCTCGGTGAGATTGAACAAAAGTCGATGAATGCCATTATCTTTCTGGAACTGAATACCCAATATTTGAATAGATATGCAGCTATAAACCAAACCAAACTGAACTGAACTGAACCGAACCAAATAAACCCAGTACCACTCAGAAGTGGGGTCTGGGGTGGGATGTATGCAGTTCTGTCCTCTACCCCAAAGAGTAGAGCAGAGATCTCCGGCCTGCAAAAAATATTTGACAAAAAATCGAAAAGCTTGCAACCAGCTTGGAAAATACGGGGTTTTTTAAAATTTAGGCTATGCTTCGCAGCAATTGTTACATAGAAATCTATTCTGTTGTACAGGGAAGCCTACTAAATAAATCACTGAAAGCTAATGAAATGCAGTAAACATTTGCATGGAGAAACATACCAAACCATCCAAGCGGAGAGCAAGAGCAACCTGCAGTGTCAAAGTGGAAAAAATAAGAACCCTAAGTTTTGACAGGGTAAGTGTTCTGTTGCAAATATACATACCGCTGCAATATCTTCAAGGTCTTGCTTAGACAAGTCTGGAGCAATTTTGACTAGCAATGGAGGAGGACCCTCTTCACCCCATTGCATTTCATCACGAGCTGCTTGAACCTTTAATGATAGCAAACATGAGATGGATTTATAGCTTTGTCACTCGATTAACTCAATCGGATTAGAAGCATCAGTAACTGATGAAATTTCAAACCTTCTTGACAAGGTCCTTCAACTGTTTTCTTCCTTGAAGCTGACGGAGTCCAGGGGTATTGGGCGATGAAATATTAATTACCTATAACACGACTGAATTATCAAAAATACAAAGGAATGCCTAAAAGAAGCCTGCTACATGAAATTATAAGGGATTGACATTCAATAACACAAGAAAAAAAGATGGCAACGATTAATCATTTCATCAAAATCCAACTTAAGCAGCAAAAAAAAAACAATGCGCAAGGAGTTGGTAGGTAAGGTGACATGAAACAGAAAGAAGGCTGCAACTCCAAGAATGGAGTCTCATTTTCAACAACCACAGCACCTAAAGGAGAAAGACAAAGACGTGTATCACCACTTCAAAGCTTCATTCGTCGTTTTGGCTAAGAGAATAATATACTCCATCATGCCATGACTAAGTGGCTTCATATCGACTTGCACCATCGTGAAACTCACTCCCAACTTCTCTTGATGCCAAGGCACATCCTTGCAGCATTTCCCTAAGGCTGCATTCCGTACATGGGAAGGAGCAGGACTGGACAAAAGTTTTTGTTTGGCATAGCATGGGCTTGGGACAAGGTGGGACTATGACAGTTTTTCCTACATTAAAACTTCTTTTTAAACTTGTAAGTTTTTTATGCTATTGAATGGGATGGTAAAAGCATGATATATAAGCGACTTTTAATAAAATTGTTTATATATTTAGTTGGCATGTCCCATATATAATTATTATATTGTAAATGTTTTTAACTAAAATATTTAAAAATGTACTTGTCCTATCATGTCCGGTCCAGTTCATTTTTGTCATCTTCAGTTTACATAGCAAACGCAGCCTAGATATCAATATTTACTAAAGGATATGATATCAATAAAAACTAAAAAGTGGGAAAATACACAAGTTTCATCACAGCTCAATGCCAGCAAATCTTTTCTGATACAAACCAAGTTTCTGAGGTCTGCATTCTAACATATAGAGTCTCTTGCACAAAAAAAAGCATTCTGTTAGTTCTAAAGCAATGAAAGCTTGATAGCTGTTCTCACCAAGGAAGATGTATTTTTATCAATTTCAACAGAAAAACTGGAGATGTATGTTAATCAACCAGAAAAGAAACAATGAAGCTATTTATAGATTTTTGCATAGCAGAACCATCTGAGAATATCATACCAAAATCACATTTTTAAGTAAGCTTATAGGTGAAATGATCAGAAGTCAAAGCTATGAAGGTCACGGAACAAATTAAAATTCCAGTGAAAATAGGGAAGCTACCAAGTAATCAGCATACTGGGATAATGTATGTACGCCTTGTACATAATCTGCAGCAGCATCTTCACTAGTTTTATTCTTCCCAATATTGACCCCAAGAATTCCTGGACCAGCTTTCCCTCCATGTTTGACTTCTTCACTAGAAGAAGTTGCAGTACTTGATGTTTCATCAAGCTTTCTCTTACCATGTTGGGCACCCAACCTTTTGGCAACAGCAACTATTCCTTCGCTATTAAAGCCACACCTGTTAATTATGGCACTGTCCAAAAACAAAACATGATGACTGATTATTAACCAGAAACAGTATTCTCATGACTGCAATCTTTCTAGACTACAGAAACTATGTATTACAAGAAACTATTATCGGTAGTAAACCTCCGATCATTAGGGCTTGTAATTATTAATAAAAATACTTGATTCTTACTCCTCATTTCTCAATCTGAAAATACGAGGCTTTGGATTGCCCTCCTGTGGAATAGGAGTTACTGATCCAACTTCCACAAAACCAAAACCTAATCCAAGTAAACCTTCAACAGCCTCAGCATTTTTATCAAAGCCAGCAGAGAGCCCTATTGGATTGGAAAACCTTCTTCCCCAAACTTCAAGTTCTAGTATTGGCGGATCTGGCCTCTTTTCCCTAGGAACCCACCCACGAGCTGCTGCAGAGACGGCCAGACGATGAGCAACCTCTGGATCCAGCAATGCAAAGAACGGATTTACAACTTTTGTTGCTGAGAATAGCCAGCCACTGCAGAAGTATCTTAGTCATGTGAATCGTCCATCAATAAGTGTAACAACCACAGCTAACAAATTTGGAAAAACATAAAGGATAGTTGGTACAAAAAATTTCTTTGTACATCTACTCCATCATATTAGTACTTGAAATAAATCATAAACAACATGTATATTATATTATTATCTTTCCTGAACCTCGACATAAAACCCAAATAGAGTGTTACTAGAAAATTTTATACATTACAACAGCTCCGTTACTCGCACTGAATTTTGATGATTATCTTTCCTGAACCTCAACATAAAACCCAAATAGAGTGTTACTAGAAAATTTTATACAGTACAACAGCTCCGTTACTCGCACTGAATTTTGATAGTAAGCATCAACAGACTAACACATGCAGGACTGCCCAATAGACTAACACATGCAGCACTGCCCAATTTCTACTAATTATATCATTGTATTTTATCCAGATGTTCTACAAGAACGTCCTTATAGCACGTAAAAAGTTTAGGCTGCAACTTTAACGGTTGGATGAATTTATAACGAGATAGCTATCAAATTTCTGCCAACAATCGAAATTTCCAGGATAAACGATCAATGAGGAAGGATTAGATTGAGTAAAAAAACAATTTAGGACAAGGCTTAAGACCACAGAACCTTTTTAGTTTGGCATCACCTATGTCACTTGCTTGTAGCTAATTAGTTTACGCGCTAAACTTCATTTCACCATCTTGCTCTTTTCACTATATAAGGTAGGCAGGTCAGAAGCAGATTTTGCATCTACCCCTCATCAACTCAGCTATTGAGTGCTTCAAAGGTGTGGTCCAGTGAGCATAGGTGTGACTATGACTGTCCCAAAGACTATTTTGCTCCTCTTGAACTTGAATATGAAAGGATCCAAAAGACTATTTTTGCTCCTCTTTTAATTGGACCAATGAGATTTGAATTCTATAAATTGGAAATAAGGAGTAATAAGTAAAACCAAGATAAAGTTTGCATCCTAGGTTGCAAGAGAGAAAAAAGTAGGTACTTGGTATTGCGTCTTAATGGTACTCCTCCTAACTTACGTATTCGATTGGCTCAATTAAGTATGACGGGCGTAGCCCAACACTGGTTCACGATCGTTAATCAGATTTATGATTCGATCTCGTGGGAGCAGTTTCACGTCGAGCTGCTCCAACGATTTAGTGGGTTGGAAATTCAGAATCCTTATGAACAATTATCAACAATCAAACAAGGGGCATCGATTTATGACTATATCGATGACTTTGAGTATTTGTTATCGTTGGTTCCCAAACTTCCAGAATCACAGTCGTTGGGATATTTTATTGCGGGATTGAAAGATGATGTTAAGCGTTGGGTTCGATTACATCGTCCTCAATCGTGATTAGATGCTATGTATCTAGCCAAGGATATCTCTGTCCCATTTTCGTTATCAACCTGGGCCTAGTCCTAGTTTCTCCAAAGATATTAGGCCCAATTTGGGAGGTCGTTTGGACCAATTCAGGCCCAATTCATTTTCTCCGTCCGACAAAAACCCGGCTATGGGGCGACCAGAAGGCAATCGTTCTTCGCCTCTTCCACGTAATCAGGGACCGACTTCTACTGATTTTGCTCAGCTGTTTAATCGTAATCGGGGTTTTAAATCTCTCACACAAACTGAGTGGGAGGATCGTAGGAAGAAGGGGTTGTGTTTTCGGTGCGGCCAACAATTTGGGGCAGCGCATAAATGTCCAAAGGGTCAGTTGAGCGTTTTGTTACTGGGCGATGATGAATCTGGTGACGAGGACGGGTTGATTACCAACCTCGAAGCTAACTTACAATTGGCATCTCCACCGGAGGATGCAAATTCAGCAACTTTGTATTTGACTCTTGACTTTCTTGGGGCTTCGGCTGAGTCTGCTTCAGGGAGTAAAACTCTCAAATTTGAGGGCACCATTACGGATATTCCAGTCACCATTTTGGTTGATAGCGGGGCTACCCACAATTTTGTCTCTCGAAAGTTAGTAAGGTCTCTTGGATCATCGGTGGAATTTTTTGCCGGAATCTATATTCAGTTGGGGGACGGTCATCGAATTCACGTCAATCAGCGATGTCCACTGTTGAAAATTAAAGTGGGACCTTGTGAGTTCGTAATCGCAGCATTGGTTTTTGATATGGGGCAATTGGATTTGGTTCTTGGTATTGAATGGTTAAAAACTTTGGGGGATGTGGTCCATAATTGGGACAGATCGTCGATGCAGTTTGTTTTTCAAGGCGTCTTGGTTCTTCTCCAAGGATTGCCTAAGTCGGAACGTTCCCAAGCTTCTTTACAATCTTGGTTGTCCTTGCCAACCTCGAAGGCTGCCTCATGTTCAACCTTAAGGCCTGCCAACGAGGAGTTTACCCCAATGCAGTGCCAACAATTACACGTCTTACTCAAACGATTTAAGGAAGTTTTTCGTGAACCGTCGGGGCTGCCTCCTTCCCATCCACATGATCACTCCATCTCCTTGGTTTCCCCACATGAACCAATATGCATTCGACCTTACCGATATCCCCATATTCAGAAATCTGAGATCGAAAGACAAGTTCAGGAGCTATTAAAATTGGGAATGATTCGGTCGAGTAAGAGTTCTTTTTCGAGCCCAGTCATCCTTGTTCGTAAGAAGGATAACTCTTGGCGTATGTGTGTCGATTATCGAGCTCTTAACAAGGCAACTATTCCGGACAAATTTCCAATTCCCGTAGTTGAAGAACTCATTGATGAGCTTAAGGGAGCCAAATTCTTTTCCAATTGGATTTGAAATCTGGCTACAATCAAATTCGAATGGAACCGACGAGTATTGAGAAAACGGCATTCCAAACACATGACGGTCATTATGAATATCTTGTGATGCCCTTTGGGCTCTCAAATGCCCCGACAACCTTTCAAGCGGTTATGAATGATGTCTTTCGACCACTTTTACGAAAAACGGTAGTGGTTTTTTTTTATGACACTCATTTACAGCCCTTCGTGGAATCAACATATGTGGATTTAGAATTGCTCTAAAGATCTTATGAGAAAACCATTTTGTGGTTAATCAGAAGAAATGTTCATTTGGCCAAACATTAGTAGAATATTTAGGCCACATTATTAATGGTGAGGGAGTAGCTATGGATCCTAAAAAAATTGAAGCGGTTTTGGATTGGCCGGTTCCAAGAAACATTAAATGGTTACGGGGATTCTTGGGTCTCACCGGCTATTATCGAAAATTTATTAGACATTATGGGAGTATTGCGAGGCCACTTACGGATTTGACTAAGAAGGATGCGTTTGGGTGGAGTGATGAAGCGCAACAGGCCTTCGTTTCTTTAAAGGAAGCAATGGTTACTGCCCCTCTTTTGGCCTTGCCGGATTTTCGTTTACCATTTGGGGTCGAGTGCGATGCGTCTAGCCGCAGAATAGGAGCTGTCCTAATGCAACAAAACAGACCCCTGGCTTATTTCAGCAAAGCTCTTAACGACAGAAATTTGGCAAAATCAGCATATGAAAGAGAGATAATGGCGTTGGTGTTAGTTGTTCAACACTGGCGGTCGTATTTGTTGGGAACAAGATTCGTGGTCTACACCGACCAAAAGAGCCTTAAATTTTTGTTACAACAAAGAATTACGACACCAGATCAACAAAATTGGGTGGCCAAGCTATTGGGGTATGATTTTAACATTTGTTATAAGCCGAGTCGTGAAAATCGAGCAGCTGATGCTTTGTCTCGAAAAGCCGCTGATGGGGAACTTCTTACTGCAGTATCGACACCAATTTGGTTGCAGGGATCACAACTTCTGGATGAAATCCGTGCGGACACGGGAATTCAGCGATTGTTGGCGGAATGTAAGGCTGACCACTCGCGTCACCTGAGGTTTTCCGTTCGTCATAACATGTTATACTATAAAGACCGTCTAGTGATCCCTCGTACTTCAAAATTCATTCCTATGTTGTTGAATGAGTTTCATAAATCTGCTTCGGGTGGGCATTCAGGGTACTATCGCACTTACCGTCGATTGGCAGCCAACATTTATTGGCCAGGTATGATTGCTCTAGTTCAAACTTTTGTTAGAGCATGTGAAGTCTGCCAACGATGTAAGGCAAGTTCAACAGCTCCTGGAGGTCTTCTTCAACCCTTATCCATTCCAAGTGCGATTTGGGAAGACATCTCTATTGATTTCGTCGTCGGGTTACCCARATCTMGGGGTTTTGATSCGATTCTGGTGGTAGTCGACAGGCTGTCTAAATACAGCCATTTCCTATTATTAAAACACCCTTATACCGCTAAATCGGTGGCTGAACTGTTTGTGCGTGAAGTAATTCGCCAACATGGTATTCCGAAATCGATTGTAAGTGATCGGGATCCCTTGTTTCTTAGTCAGTTTTGGCAGGAAATCTTTCGCTCCCAAGGGACTAAATTTAATATGAGCTCCGCCTATCACCCGGAATCTGATGGTCAAACGGAAGTTATTAATCGTTGCTTAGAGACTTATTTAAGATGTTTTGCTGTTGATCAGCCACGTTCGTGGTCAATTTGGATTCCATGGGCCGAATTTTGGTACAATTCGACATTTCACGGATCAACTAGGAAGTCTCCGTTCGAGGTGGTGTATGGTCGCAAGCCACCGACACTATTACAATTTGTACCAGGTGAGATTCGCGTTCAAGCCATGGCACAAGAGCTTCAAGATCGCGATGAAGCTTTAAGGCAACTCAAACAACATTTGTCTAATGCTCAATCGGCGATGAAGGAACAAGCGGACAGAAAGCGTAGGGATGTGAAATTTCAAACAGGAGAGTGGGTTTACGTTAAGCTAAACCCTATCGACAAATATCGGTGGCTCAACGTATCCATCAGAAGTTGGCGGCGCGATTTTTTGGTCCATTCAAGGTGCTAGAAAGGATTGGGCTTGTGGCTTATAAGATGGAACTGCCAACATCATCTAAAATACACCCTGTTTTTCACGTGTCTTTGTTAAAGAAGGTTGTTCGAGCGCCTACAAAAACGGTGTTACCTCCAGAGATGGAGATTGGGACAACCGTATGTTAGTCCCGGCAGCTATTTTGGCTTCTCGTACGATTTCGGAGCATCATGAGCAAGTTCGTCAATGGTTGATCCATTGGAAGGGTTATCCAGTAGAGGAGGCAACATGGGAAGATGCAGCAAGTATTCAGATCCAGTTTCCTGAAGCAAGTCTTGAGGACAAGACTTTTTCTGAAGGAGGGWGTAATGATGGGAATCCAAATATTGTAGCCCAACGTATTTCAAGCCCAAGAGTGTTTCAAGTCTATTCTAAAAGGGCCAAGAGGGCAAATCAGGAAAGTGGCTAATTTTTCTGTTAGAGGAATGAGAAGGGAATAAAAGGGGTGGGGAGGTGAGTGCATGAGGTGTGCAGAAATATTCTTGTTGATTGGCTCTTAGCTTGATAGCTTAGAGAGAGGGATTCTCCCTGGATTGCGTACGGCTGTCTTCTTCATTCTATTTTTACGAATTCAATGAAATCCTCCTTCATCCTATTCTCTGTTAGCTAAATTGCTTCTTTTGATTACTTCATCTTTATCATTATCATACGAGTAAAACTAGAATCTAGTATTAGGCTATTAGCATCAGCTCATTTGACAATCCTATACAAGCAACTCTTTTCGCATGCCCGCTTGACAAATTACCTCATTTTTGGTCCACTATCCAATCCGATCTAACTAGCCTACTTGTGACCACAATTATGCATGGAATAGGTTTTTATGCTTTCTTATAATCTACAGAAATAGAAGACTCTAAAACACTATAAGAAAATGTTTGCTCTTGTATGTCAAGTATGTTATTGACAAATCAAAAACTTTGCATGATCCTTTCTAATTGGTCTTCGTTGATTCGAAGCACTAATTTTGAAGACAAACATTTAGTGGAAAAAAATGAAGTAAATTTCACTATACAAATTCTACAGTTAACTACAACCTTTTTCCATCGGTAAAACATATTCTCCAACCAAAATACGAATATGCAAAACCTATTGGTATGCCTCTTTATCAGCTTAACGAGACTTATGCTCTAACCGCCTCTTTCCTTAGCTAACTTCTGTCATTATGTTATAGTTTGCATGTACCAATACCATCCCATGTGCTATCATTAATCGATGTGCCAAGTTGATAAAGTGAATCTATTAATCTGGATTAGCTTTTATCTCCTTTTCTCTCTGCATGTAATGAAGGAGTTCTATCCAAGTTCAGAGAAACATCTCAAGTACAGGGCATCCTTGATCCATTTCTTTGCATAGGTCAAATTGTGATACTCTGGCTAATCTACCAAACAGAGTGCATGAGCAGGTGCAACAGATTAAAAGAGCCAGTGGAAACCCTTCCTCCTAAACCTTGACGGTTGTGACTCCATCCCCACAATATAAATAAACAAGATAAGAAAGAAAATGCAACAGCAAAAGACAAGAGAAATGTCACTTAAAATAAACAATCTAAAGCATCACATACACCATAATCACTGTACACAAGGTACAACATATTACTATTGTTCAGCTGACAGAGAATAAATCATATCCTAATTTCTAACAAGCAACTCATTTTTATGCAATATACTTAAGATCCAGAAGAAATTTGAAGCCGGTCACAAGAAAAGATAAATTCAAGTTGGGGGTAAAGGCCCAGTGGTATGGATGTACGAAAGAACTACCACCATTCACATGGAGTAACTTAGCTTCAGATCATTTAAATTGGACATGAAATGCAGTGAGACATGCACCACATAACCAACTGTGAATGATAACTAGTTTTAGGTACAATAATACCATAAGGCTCTCTTCCCTAATCATATCCAGATTAAGTACCCGAATGTTGCCTCATCAACCGTGCTCGCATAAGCTCCTCCAGCTATCACAAGGCCAATGGTGGCTCCTGTAAGTAATCTTCCCTACAGTTTAACATAGCTACAATTCAGAATCCCATACCCATGAAAATTTCAAAATTTTCCTGATCCATAACTCAGCCTAATAAGCATACATGCTACATCCTTACCAAAATTCCAAAATAATTGGAAGGTCGGGATTTTATATACTGTTATATCAACTAAAGAAAACCAAAGCTGCCAAAACTGTGATGCTTAACTATTTAAAAGTCACGCATATACCCATAGGGGGGAATCTTGCATTACAAGGAAAGTGCAACTGTAAATGCAGCATTTGCTAAGTGTCAACGTGTATAAATTCTGCATTTAAATTCTGAGTCCATGTTTGATCTTTAGAACTAAACCAAACACTTCTCATTTTCTAGTTGACGTGATACTTTTTCCCGGCACCAAATTCGTACTGTTAATTATAAAGTACTGATCAAAAACCAGATTCAAAAATTGCAAAAAAAGTAACTTAAAAAGTTAATCCTCATCTCTCAAAAACCAAACATGAACTTATATCTTAAAGCAAAAGATAGTTAATTGAGTCTTCCCATACATTAATATCCATGTTTAAATGTGCATGTGTTGTTTGCATATACGTATATGGATTTATACGGTATTCCCTTTCATCCCAAGTACTAGTCCTCTCTTGGTTTCTTATATTCAAACCTAATACATTTTAAAGCAAAACATATTAATTTTGAGGTTAAAAACACACTCAAAAATCAAATATATTCCATTTTTTGAACAGAGGTGGTACATACACGTATGTTCTAAAGAAAGAAAAGTCACCTTTCTTGAAGAATGAGGAATATTGGGTTTAGCAGCAGCAGTCGAAGAAGAAGAAGAGGAATAATGCCTGAGAGTGGCAATGGGAGCCGCCGTCGATTTCAACTTCTGTGTCAAACATTCTTTCACGAATCTAAATGCAATTCTTCCCGTCATCTTTCCAAGAAATCCGCCACAACACACAAATTGATTATGTTCTTCAAGCTCACGATTCGACTTCTCAAAATTCAAAAACTTCCCTCGTTTGCTAAGAGTATAACATGCTCAAATTCATTTGCAATTAGGGGAATCACTATGCATTCGATTGTGGAGGAAGAAATTGAAGAGTTTCTACGCTAATATTTTGACGTAGAAGATTGTCGGCTTTTGGTATTTACTTCGTGGAAACCCTTGTTCCTTCGAAGTGCCCTTTTCGGCCAAACTTAACCTATGGTATTCGTTATCACCAATTTTGGTCCTTCAACTTTTTATTCTATCAAAATTATAATAGCATCAACAATAATAGATATTTTAGAATTTTCTAAAGGGTGGTTTGTTTATCTTTTAATAGTTTCATTAAAAGGGAGTTTCTGAATTGTCAAGAGGTGAATCTTGTTTGACAAAAAAAAATTGCCTCTTAATAATCCTAAAACCCTCTGAATGATTGTGTATCATGAGACTCCCTTAACCATTAAACGTTCTAATTTCATTGTAAACAATTATCAAACATTATATTTTATTTTGTACTATATTATGAGAGTCTTTTAATCATTCTGCACCAAACCATTCAGTAATTATCAAACAGTCCCTAAGATTAAACTCTAAATTTGCTCTCTCAAGTTTAGTGAAAAGTTTGAAAGTGGAACCTCAACTAAATATATAAATAATCCGTACGGTTTATATTTTACTTTGAAAATGATCCATGACAACTAACTCCGTTAACAATGTCCGTCACAATGAAGGGTGGTTACGTTTTTTTACTAATCTTCATAATTATCTTTTTTAAAATTATTCAAACTATATTATATTATTAATTATATTTATACTATGTTATAAAGCATTTGACAAAAACTCTTAAAAACCATTTTTTATATATAAAATATTGTTTATTGATCCATATTACTTAGAAACATCCAACTCGTTTTTTAAATATTAGCATTTGAAAGTTCTTAAAAACATCCAAGCAGCTTCAATTTATACCCTTCGTCCCAAACATCCAACTCGTTGCAAACACACATCTACAAAGGAATTACATTTAACTTTAATAGACTCTCTATTTTAAAGATTTCAACATTCACCATATTATTAAAAATATATCATCTTAATAATTTTCTTTAAAAATATTTTATATAAAATAATAATAATTTAATATAAGTGGGAATGAATAAAAAACTAATTTCTCTCTGGACCCATTAAGTCTTAGAAATTTTGTAGTTTTCTCTATTTTAATAACGATATAGAAATATTTTGGAGAAAAATAGAGAACAAAGGGTCATTTTCTCTATTTTACAAAATCGGTTGAAGATGTTTTAAAAGTATATTTAATGGACTCTTTACATCTTTACATTAACTAATACTAGAAGGATGATTCCGTAATGCAGCGAGATACATCGAGATAATATTTTGTTTTGTTTTTTTGTCTTTATCGATATAATACAGTTTTATGTGACATTAAGAAAACGATAATGTTTATATTCATAAAAAAATTAAAAAAATATAGTCGATGTTAGTATAAAATTAACTATTTAAAATTTTTCGTTCTTTAGATAATTTCTTTAATTCAAATTTTTATTATAATTTAAAGGTTTAATAACGAAGTAATTCATTTTGATTTAATAGTATAATTTTTATAAGGATAATAATTAAGTATTATTATATAAGTATAACTCAATGATTATCCTAGTTATATTTTAAATTTTTTATATTTAAAATGAGATGTTTATCATGTAGTTGATTATGTTTATCTGCAGTTAGTTACACGAATTCAAACGTGGGGCTTTAATAAATTGTATTTATGCATAGTTTACTTGTAATCTCGAATTTTAAGTAATATGCATCAATATACAGTATTTAATGTATAAAAAATAGTTTTTAAAAGTATTTGTCAAATGTTTTATAATATAACTAGAAGGTACTCGCGCAATGCAGTGAGATACATATTCATTTTAATGTTTCGCTTTATTTTTTGTCTTTGTTGATATAACACGGTTTATGTAGTTTTGAGAAAGATAATGTTTTTACTTTTGAATAAAAATAAATTAGAAGACATCATAAATTTTTTTAAAAATATATCGATATTAATATCAGATTAACTATTTAAAAGTTCTTGTTTTTATATAATTTATTTTTTATTATAATTCAATTTAGGTCAAATAGTGAAATAACTTATTTTTGGC
This sequence comes from Cynara cardunculus var. scolymus, assembly GCF_001531365.2. NCBI lineage: Eukaryota > Viridiplantae > Streptophyta > Magnoliopsida > Asterales > Asteraceae > Cynara > Cynara cardunculus. The sequence goes on along the minus strand of NC_037537.1, from coordinate 19,113,802 downwards.
TTAACAATAAATTTTTTATAAAGATAATGATTATGTTAGAACTCGATAATTATTCTAATTATATTTTAGATTTTTTATATTTTAAAATGAGATGTTTATCCGCAGTTAGTTACACGAAATCAAACATGGAGCTTTAATAAGTGGTGTTTATGCATAATTTACTTGTAATCTTGAATTTTAAATAATATGCATTTAATATATAGTATTTCATACATAAAAAACGGTTTTTAAGAGTTTTTTTCAAATGTTTTATAATATAGCATAGATATAGATAAGGCTGTAAACGAACCGTACGAACACGAACGGAAGCTTGTTCATATTCGTTCGTTTAACTTAACCGAACAAACGAACGAACACGAACGGTAAACGAACGAAAATCTTTGTGTTCGTGTTCGTTCGTTTAGAAATCAGGTATGTTCGTGTTCGTTTATGTTCGTTCGTTAACATGCTAAACGAACGTAAACGAACGAACATAAACGAACGGACTAAACAAACATAAACGAACGGGCTAAACGAACATAAATAAATATTATTTGAATTCAAAGCATATAAACAAAAGATTATATATTAAGTTTAATATATAAACGAACATAAACGAACGTAAACGAACGGTAAATGAACGAACGAGACTCTTGTTCATGTTCGTTCGTTTAACTAAACGAACAAAAAATTTGTTTATGTTCATTGATTTATTAAATAAATGAACATAAACGAATTGTCTAGCTTAACGTAAAAAAAATTGTTCATGTTGTTTAACTTAACCTGTTTCATTTTCCTTTTCATAATAAATTATGAAACCGGTGCATTTTGAAAATAAATTATGAAAAGGAAAATGAAACAGATTTCATGAACGTGAAACCGGGTTTTGTTGCAAATAAATTATGTGAACCGAAACATTTTCATGGTGAAACCAATTTCGTTATATAATGTAATTCAAAATTTAAAACGATTCACTCCATATAATTGAATATGGTGTGTTATATTCATTTTTTTATATGTTTTATTGATGGATGTGATTTAAAGTTAAAAATAATATATTGCTTTAAAAAATGAAAATAGTGTCATTAATATCTAGAAGAATGTTACCAAATGTTAAATTTTGTTTACCAATTTTGCCCTTACTGTTGAAATAAAATAAAATTTTAATATATATATTTTTTAATTTCCTAAAATAAAGTAAACTAATCTTGACAGTTGATCAAGAAAATAGATGGATGAGATTGGTTTACACGGTTTACATTAATGGGGCAGGTTTTTATTTGAACGTTCCTATATATCTATACTAATTCGACGTCCATATCCCTCCTATGTATTCGTTCATATCCCTATCTCTTTGATCCATATCCTCAATTCCACGTCCATATCCCTCGGATTCTTCCATATCCTTCTCTATTTTAAATTCAAACAACCTCTTCTTGCATATCGTYCTATCGATTTCAACTGCTTCGTGCTTATCGTCCTACCGATTTCAACTGCTCAACCGATTTAGATTGCGGTTGTTTTCCAGAATACAAGCATCCAATTTTCCAAGGTTTGTTTCCTTTACCATATTGTTCGATTTCTAGGGTTTCTCTATGGCATTTGTTTTATTTTGGCAACCTAATTTCTAATTAATTACCCATTTGTGTTCTACTTAGGGATTGTAGTATGTTTGTTTCATTTTCCATTTAAACGAGCCGCTCGCTGCTGGCCGTAAAAAGGTTAGGATTGTGTTAATTTAATCCAATTTAAACTTGACCTACGATGGTTAAAGATGTTCTTGGTGCTAGAATCAAAATTGATACTAATTTTGAATTTGACATTCGAATAGCAAACGTAKAATYTGTTTTTGATTGAAAGTTTGCTTAGAAAAGAAATATTGCATTTGTTTTGGGATATATCTCAAAAAGAGATTCTTGGGATGGAGCCCGGATCGAGTATTCTCAAAATATTGCATTTGTTTTGGATATAGTTACTGGTGTTGCGGTATCTAACAACGGCTTCGACAACGGCTGATTTCTCTAATAAAGGTAGTCTTTCTGTCCTTATGTTATTTTTATCTCACGTTGCATTTTGCCTATAGTTTTTTTCTGCATAAAGGTAGCTGTTACTAGGCAGAAATGCAGGTATAGGACTTCTATGGTGGTCTTTTATCAAGCCACTTAATCATGGCTTTTCACCTCAACATGCAAGTAATAGCCTCGAGTAGTAGCTTATACAACAATGCATCTTATCTTTTCACCTCAACATGCAACGTTTTGATTAATATTTAATATGCCACAGAATTCTTTTTGCATCTCCAAACTGATTTTGGGCTTTGAGATTTGTGATTTTCTCGCTAACCACATTGAACTACATGAAAGAATGACCCTGGTGTTGATATGCAGTGAAATACTTAATAATTTTGAATTTCAAACATACTAGGTTTGGCTGAAATAATAAAAGTGTAGCTCCTATAATCCTATTGGAAACAGAAGTAGTGCTTTGTATGTTTCTACAAGCTTTGATGGCTGCTTATGGATGCTAGCAACTTATATGGAGAAAGATTAAATCTCCTTCAACACCAACTTATTTGAGTTTGTCTCACTTTGAGATTTTGTTAATGAAGGATTGATGGAAGGGAACAAAATATATGAAGATCACTTAAAAGTTAAAACGATATGCAGACCCTTTAGAAAGAAGATGAGGACATCTGTTGTTCAACAGAATGAACAAAATGCAAGCTTAATAAATCTATATTATCTTATAAAGTATATAGGTAACTATACAGTGCTCTTATGGTCTTGCGATCGCTAAGCCCGTCCTGACTGTCCCTGGACTTTCAGTTGTCTTGAGCCAATACCATGTTGTCTCATAAGTTTAAAAAGAGTCGGTAAATAAGGACCAATTTTGCTTAGGAGTCTAATCACTGTATCCGACTGGTTGGCCACTTGGCCTTGGCGCTACTGATCTTTGGTATGTTTAACTAACCCCAAGGGGGCATAAAACGGTTTTATTCTGTGCAGGTTTCTCCTGTTATTTTAATTAACTTTTTGGTTGGTATAGCAGGTCTAAATTGTATTGCTTCTATGCAGGTTTCTCCACTGACTGAGAGTAACTCGGACGATTTAGGCGGTTGCAGCTCACCTGGAAAGCCAACAACCCAAAGGTACGACTTTAGATGCCTGCACATTATAACCCTCCGGCCTCCATACAGTATTTTTCTTAGCTTATCAAANTCACCTGGAAAGCCAACAACCCAAAGGTACGACTTTAGATGCCTGCACATTATAACCCTCCGGCCTCCATACAGTATTTTTCTTAGCTTATCAAAGTCGTATACTCGTAGGTTTGTTTGGTTCTCTTGTGTCTGTCTGCTGCTCTGTGTAGGTAAGTGTTTGGTAAATGGCCTCTTAGTAAATGTTTATCCAATGAAAGTTTGGTCTTATATAAATGAAATTAGTTTTTGTTTGATGTGAATGTAATTTGAACATTCACATGATTTTATAAGACGTGAATCATTACATTGTTTAACTTGAGMTGAGCATGTCAGTCATCAATGTTTCATAAAATTTCAGTTTTGATCTATTAAGCAGAGAGCATATCCAAGACCAACATATCCATGAATTTACTTCCAGATTAGGTGCATTTTCGCATTTTTAGAGATAAGTTTTAGCATACCAAGTCCCCAGCTAACTTGGTCCTGCATTTGATTTTTTTGGTCTACAGGAATGAAGTATAACCTTTAAGGTCAGGGGCGTTGATTAGTATGGAGGAAATTGAATTTAGCATATTTGTTCTTTCTCTATTTCTATTCCTATTTGTTTGCCCTCGCTTATTCAATAACCCTTATTGATATTCTAACTTTTCAGTGTTTAGTGTATGTGTTTTTCTCCCTTTCTCTTACTTTTCACTAGCTGGGGGTCTTCACTGAAATAGTCGCTCCACTCTTTAGGGTAGAGGTCAGGTCTATGCATATGTTTACCCACGATCCCACCTGCGGGTTGGATATACTGGGCTTGTTTGGTTTAAGTTTTATTTCTTTATTAGCTTTATTTTTAGTGGAAGGAAAAATTGTTTGGCCATCGTTCTATTCAGTAAAATAATTTCTAATAGACAAAAGCCAACATCGAAGACAAGGATTAAGAAAGTTAACATGTATGGTTCTGTTTTCTTCACAATTCTTTCCTTGCTCGATTGGTTCTTTTTCTTCTTCTTGGAACTGCCGGACATTCTTCCGCCGTATGTGAATATGATTCTCCTTCCTTTTATTTTGATTACATACATTTGCTTGATTTTAGAATTCATTTTGCTGTTATTTGGTTATCTGCTTTCATCCCTAATTAAGGATGCTTTGATGTTTTGTGTTTTTTGTATTAACAGAAATTTTCCAATTGGGCAAATCCACTGGCTAACATCGAAGTTACCACCAAATTTTGGTCTTTGAACCTAAACAGACACAAGTAAATCGAAATTCATTCATACAATACAACACTGTCTACGTATGCAGAAATACGAATATGAATTAAATCGAGTAAACACGTCTATTGCATTTTCTGGTTAGAGTGGATCCAAATTTACCAAGAAATATGAGATACAAATGGGCTAGAATGCTGATTGATAGCGCCTGAATCGATTTCCCCACACCTTGCTCAAGTTAGCTTTAAGCAAGAGTGTAGAAAGTTGTTTTTCCCACTTGATCTGCCTCAAGCATGTTAAGAGGAACTATGTGAGAGGTTTAACCTATTAGAGAGAGAATGTATATGTCTGACAATGTGGTCAAAAGATCTGGTTTGTCTCCCATTTACTTTTCTATTAAATAGGTTGGGTATTTGTGCCTTGTATCCCAGGTGTTCCTGAAAGATTTGGTTGGGAGCTGTTGAAGCAGAGGTGCCTGCTTCTTCTTCTTCTTCTTCTTCTTCTTCTTCTTCTTCTTCTT
>NC_037537.1:19103217-19108640 GCF_001531365.2 Cynara cardunculus var. scolymus | reverse complement strand
TCTTCTTCTTCTTCTTCTTCTTCTTCTTCTTCTTCTTCTTCTTATTAATGAACTTTTTGGTTGGTACAATTGGATCCAAATTTACCAAGAAATATGAGATACAATTAGTGTTTTTCCATCAATTTGCTCATCCATGTAAATAGAAAGAACTGGAAGGGGGAAAACATCTCATTTAGAAATGAACTACATAATATCTGTGAGAGAATTAAGAAGTTCAAACACTATAAACAAAACCAGATTAAATAAGGAATGTCAACACATACATAACCATCACAAAATAATCACCTCTCTTGAAGCATATACGTCAAAAGCATGAAAACAGTATTACAAAGCAATTTATTTAATCCTATGATTAAGGACTTTGTGCCCTCACCTTCAAAATAAATAAATAAAACAATCATGATCCATATTGGAAGTTACTACTTCAGCTTGTACATGTTCTGTGCCAAAAAGCACATTACTCTAGAAGATGCAGCAACTAAAAATTAATAAAATTTAACTTCCAGGAAATAAGGCAAGTAGCCTGTCATTAGTACATCAAATGATTTTATAATACCAGGGTACAGTCAATTGATCTATCATTTAGAGCTCTTTATCCCATTTAGATTGAAATTATTTGCAAGGATACAAGTGCAGGGATATGTAAATAACAGGATTAGCAGATCCTATCAGCAGATTTTACCATAACAACATATCTCAAACCTCCGGAAATTCCATTAACGAGCTCAAAGCAACCGGTTCGTGAAACAAATCAAGTATGTTGCTAACATTGAGATCTTCCAACGAGTCCAGTAATTTGTAGTCAGAGTTTGGGAAGTTTCTGAACCTTCGGTGGAGAAATTCTGTGAGAACCTCATCGTTTGTAATCGAATATAGATGTCCATAAGCAACTGGCGACGGGGGTGGCGCTCGGAATTGCAAGGGATTGTGCTGGAATAATTCAGGCCAATTCGCCATGAAAGGTGTGTACCTTTGATAAGATTAATCAAGTAGCATCAGTAATTTTATTAATATATTCGTTTGAATTAATAATTSAATTTTTTGAGATCTTCATGACTATAAAGAAACTTAGCATAAAGCAGCAGTGATGGCRTTTTGCTCCTTTGCTTTTCCGATGAAGCTTCTGGCCGGAGAATGGTGGAACCACCGGCGATGACAACGGGCTATAATAAGCTTACGATAGGCTAAGGGCCTGTTTGAAAGTACCTTAGGGGTTGTTTACCAAACATTTACCCGGGTAAGCGCTTATCAAGTCACACAACCTTACCCGATGAATATGGTAAGGACCAAAAATCTTACCCGGTAAGAGCAAAACAAGGACCAACAGTCTTACCCGGTAAGTGAATGTAACGACTCTTACCACGGTAAATGCTTACAAGGTAAATTATTGCATAGGATGTCGTTTTGGTGGACCAAAATCTTACCCGGTAAGTAAATAGTATTGTTAAATTTTACCGATAAGCACTTATCGGGTAAGTGTTTGGTAAAGAGCCCCTTAAAAGGCTTAATGGCATGTATGACTTATTCAGTATGTCATGCATATATGTTTGGAAGGATCTTAATTGGTAAGTTGTTGGCTTATTCACTAAGCTCGTGGGTTACGCTTTTTCTGGTAATCCATCCATTTTCCAAAGCCTACCCTTCTCAAATCATGCTTCCTTCTCTAAATAAAGGATCATTGATGCCCCCTATCATACAAGAATCATCTTCAACAAAAAAGCCTATTACCCATTTTCATTTCCCCTTTATATCTTGTAAAAACCCATTTTTTATTTTTCTGTGTCCTACAAAAAACCATTACCCATTTTTCATCGTCACCTTTTCCTTGTGATGTATGAGAATAATTGGAATCTAGGGATGCTTTGACCAGTAGTTGGAACAAGGCAACACAAAATCCCAATCTTCATCACCACATGTTGTGTTCTATGTTTAGGAGTGTAATGGACGATTATCGATTGCTTGATCGATTGATTCTTTTATAACAAGGAAAGGTTACATTTATATTTGTTTTCACTAAAAATTTATTAGCGCAATAAAATTGCTTCACTTTTTAATGCAACCTTTGTCCAAGAGATGGACATGAAAAAGGCTGGAAATTGGTTGTTTGATTCGATGTATCCATTGTTGAAGTTGGAGGAGACACAAAAGGAAACAAGAATTATGCTTTGTGGACGGGCTAAAGTTTCTATCTTTGTCCAACAATACAATATATTAAATAATGAAAATCTACCTTTTGAATATGTTTGTAATTTTTTTATTCTGTTTTTTTTTTATGGTTTTTTTTCGAAACTTTAGGTGTAATTTTTGTTCAATGTCAATACAACTCAAAGAATGCATATAAGAATGACAAAAGAGAGAAATGAATTATATTTGGGCTCTCATAAAAAAAGAAAAATAAAATAACAATAGTAAAATCGTCATTTAAATCATTCAAACATTTCATTCAGTACATAAACAAACATTGATTCATATACATTTATCCAAACAACTTAATTTATTAATATAATTTAATTAATACAGAGCTTAATAGAAAAACAAGCAAACAACCCCTTAGCAAATTGTCTTGTTGACCTGTTTGTTTTAACATGTATTTGGATGTACATTTTTCAAAGTGGGTGTATCAGATCTTTAGTTAATTAAATTATGGTCTACGTTTATAACTAATAAGAAATGGTAATACAAACGAAAATTAAAATGTAGTAATCTTATGGACCAAAAATTAACGTAGCCATTTTGTTCGTAATGATGATGAATGAGTAAATAGTTAAGTTTTAACATCAAAAAATTTGGAAAAGAAAGAATGTTGCATTCTCTACCGGAGGGGTTCAAGCCTATTGTATATTTGAGCAAATGTGCTACACCCCTTTGACAGTTGAGCTACACGCCTAAGGGTTTTTTGTTATCCATTTAAATTAATTTTAACACCTTGCTCACCCGGTGCATTGCACGAGCACACTGTTATATTTAAATATGTAGTAATCTTCTGCTTTATTGTTTACATTTATTCAAACTTTACTTCCCACCGCATCGCGTGSGTACTCGACTAGTATATATATATAAAAACACAGTATCCATACGTATCATGTTTTTCATCTAACTTTTTGGTCTCACCATCATATAATGTAATAAAAAGACTTAGAAACTTTTATTTTCTTAAATTTCTTTATTGCCTTGGTTTTAATTATTAGAACCCAAAATGACAGCCACTTTGATGTCACTGTTCACGTTTTTTATATCTATAGAACGTCACAAATAACACAAAGAATATTAATTTGAACACACAAATAATATTCTTTGGCCATTCCCTCGTTGATCAGTGAGGGAACTGGCTTTTGGCCAATTCAGCGAGGGATTTTTCTGTCGCTAATTAATTTCTATCGCTGATACTTTGTTTTCTAGTAGTGGTGATGTTATGGATGGATGTAATTTCCAAGTTTTAAAATATCAAACAGAGGTTTACTAGCTATACAGTTCCATATATATTCAAGGCTTATGTTACTTACAAAACACACTACATATACAATAATTAGTTATAAAAACATTGCTGATCGAAGATTTGACTTTCTTGACGTATGTATGTAGGGGAGATGTAATCACAATCACTTCCTTGTCGATCTTGTTCCCATTTCTCAGAGTTCGATAGTCACCAAGAAACCTTCTGCTGGAAACTCTTATTAACCACTTATAGCGTCCTTATTTTATGACAAGACCTCTTACCGTCATTTTATTGGACGAAAGGTAAACTGATATCTTATAATTAGCTCTTATTGGACAAAGTGTAGAAAAAATACAGACAACAACTCAATTAAAATTTCATCAATTAATTGGTATAGTTTATCCATATTTCTCAAGTATATCACATTCAATTGTTTTTTTTCTTAATTTGTATATATATGATTACATTTATTGAACATATATACGAAAATAAATGCAAGAATTATACAGAAGCAGAGAAAAAATTTCAAGTATATGCACATATGAATAGAGTGATAGTCTAATTAATAGTCTAATGTACATATGAATAAGAGAGTTAACAATCATATTATATCACCCAATAAAAAGAAAGATATCGGTCAATCAGGTTGGATTGTATTCAAATGACGTAATCCGATTTCAATTCAATATCTACAGTTTGAAAATTTTACAACTCGATTAGACATTAAGTTGGTTCGGGTTGGGCTATTTCGAATTGAATTTGGTTGGTCCGGTTTTTATGCAATCCTAATGGTTATGGTTTTCGGTGAGATTAATTAAAAGTTACAAATATTCAAACTTTTATTTATTCTATAGAGAAAACTGCATCAAAATAAAATCAACATTCCATTTATTGCTATTTTAGGGAACTAACTTTCAAAACTTTCAAATTTTAGGGTTTGAAAACAAACTTTTCGTTTATTTAAGACAACAACTGGTCATGGGAGGAGAGCGTTGTGGGAGCGAAGAAGACATGGAGGGGGCGATATGAAGTACAATTGTGGAAGAATAACCCCTTTGAACCATTTTGCTTTACCCGGGATGGAAAAATCGTTTAAAGTCTTTCGGTACCATTAGGAGGCTTGAATTTTTTTTTTTATCAAACAGAACACACATCTGCACGATTTAGAAGTTGCCTCTTAATGTCACCATTAAAATTCAAACAAACACCCCTTTATTCTTTAAAATGGAAAATTTTGTGCAACCACCCACGGACTAGTGTTGGTGAATTTCCAAGGAATAGTCGTTTGCTTTGCATTCTTACCCCTACACTGAATTTTAGTTTATAACGAATGAGTTCATATAGCATGGACGGACCTACCATGGTGGTGCCACCGTATTATTCGTCCGTCGAAGAGTAAAAAAATTTAAGTTCGTGAAAGGTGCAACCGTATTAATCTGTTGTGTGCCACCGTATGTATTTTAAAACTACAATGAGAACAAGTTTTATTTGGTAGAGTTGGTTTGCAAGACTTTTATTCCACCACAGACTAAGTTCGAATCTTGTTAGTGTCATTTTCTTAGTTAAATAGTGTCACCGATTGAAAAAAATTCAATATATTTATTTTTTATAGTCAAACGGTGCCATTGTTTGAAATTTTTTCCCTATAGTCTAATGATGCCACCGTTTAATTTTTTTTTTGGATCCGTTCATGTCACATAGTTCTTTATTTTATTTTATTTAAGAAAAGAAAAAATAGAATGATTTTAATTTAAATTAATTTAATTTAATCTAAAATAATGCACCTAAAAAATTACAAGTCTAATAGTTACACTAGTATGGGAACCGTGCGTTGCACGGTAGCATGAGTACTTTGATTAAAGATATGGATATTGTCTATATAAATATATATTAGTTGTTAATAAAATCATCAACAAATAGTATTCAAATAATTCGAAAAGTTAAATAAATAAATAAATAAATATATATATATATATATATATATATA
>NC_037537.1:19088356-19095741 GCF_001531365.2 Cynara cardunculus var. scolymus | reverse complement strand
TGAGGCAAACCCCATATTTGACACAAAGGCATCCAATCCACCTTTCTTATATACTTCATATTGTTCAAAATTTTCAATTCTTCACCAATGTGGGATATCTCAAACTCAACCACAATTCACCAACACCTCAATACTCAATTCTCATGATGTCACCTCAATACTCTTGGTTCTTCCTTTAATATATATATAGATTTGGGTCAGTAGCTTATATGGGGTTTTTTTAATTATTTTTTTCATTTATAACTCTTATTAATATTAATTATTAATAACCAAAAATAAAAGCTAATTATTATTAACATTAATTAATATTATTTAATTTTTTTAATTAATTTTAATTATACGTTATACATTAATATTAATTATTTAGAATAATTATTAATCATATCAATTATTTTTACATTATTACTTTTTTAATTATTATTTAATATATTTAGTTGTAAAAAAAATATAACCATTCTAATAATAAAAAAGAACATTAAAATCGAGATGTGTCTCGCTGCATTGCACAAGTACTATTCTTTAATGTGTTACTCTAACCTCATAGAAACAGGGGAGAATGATCAATCATATGCTGCATTTCAAACATTTAACAACGAGGCTATAAGTCCTATGAGCTTTGTATTTTAACAAAGACAATGGTAAATTCGTAAATATACAGAGAGTTTCAAATACAAACCATTTAATTGTGACAGAGCGTACAAACCCAATGGTCTAGTTATTGGCCGACTTTCAAACGTAGTAGGAAGTAACATATTGGTGTGTTAGAGGTTGAATGGATCAGAAAATTGCAAGAAAAATGGGAGGTTTACCAAAATCTATTCGTTGCAGGCTGAACTTGCTGAGACAAAGATCCATTTATGATAATAGTTGTTGAATCATTACAATCATTTTAAACTGTCTGTGAAGTAGACACAACCACCGCGCAATGTTTCATCATCAACAATGTTGCGTTTCCATGACTTGTAATAAGCCAACGAATCTTCTTCCTTTTTGTTTTCATCGTCGTACACAACGCTCGCGCCACAAGCCTGATGGTAATATTGATCTAAACCAAAAACCTTGTAGGCACGTTCACTACCAAGATCAACAAGGGCCTGAATAACAACTTCATCACCGTCTTCAAACTCATTGTTCTCAAACACCCAATGGCTTAACCATACTATACTTCTTATATTAGGTTCTGGGATAACACACCTTAGAGGCGTGTATCTCCACTTGTAATTCTTTGTCAAATTCCTTAGTTCAACCCTTGGGTATGGGGCACGCAGGGTGCTTGAAGTTACTCCAGTGACAACGCACAGATTTAGCCCTCGAATCTTACATTTCTTATCGGATGATGGCAAGGTAAAACATAGTTTCGAAGAGGTGGTTATATATGTCAACCAATCTGGGAACCAGCTCCCTTGAAAAAATGTGCTGAATATCCCAGATTCATAAAGCATCTGATAAATACAAGTCTTATTAGATTAAGCAATTAGATAAACAATGAGACAGATGATATATAGATGAAAAGACAACATCTACCTGTACAGGAAGAACTTGAGGTATTTGGTGAAAGCCAGCCCAAGAAATGTAGTTTTTCATCGGCAACTTCTGATCTTTCACATGTTGTTGAACATTCATCCAACCCAATCTACATAATATCTCTTCATCAACTTCTGCTATAGTTTGCATCTTGAATGTGCCTTCAATCTCGGTCAATAACGTTCTGTCTTCATATTCGATATATGGTTGTGTTGACATTTGTGATTGAAATGTTATTTTCTCTAATGACTCACACGTAGACATTATCAAACGTTTTAGTGTGCTTGGAGCACACAAGACGGTTTTTAGACGACGACATCCACCAAGACTAAGAAACTCCAGCCTACTAAGACTTCTTACACAATGGGGGAGGGAATCAATTGGGTTCCCACTTAAATCTAATTCCACCAACATTGATAGGCTACCAAAATCCACATGGAAGGATTCGTTAGACAAATTATTATTTCTAAGCGACAATCTTACTAATGATCTTGGTAACGAGATCGCAAAAGGCTTGAAACTTCTAGGAATAATGACAGATGACGACATTCGGGATTCCATGTTTATATTATCCGCTGTTAACACCTCTAGTGACTTCATATCCTTCATCTCCACTGGAAATTCACCAAGATTTGAACAACCATCTATTAATAGTGTTCTAAGGTTTTTCAACTTTCCTATGCTTCTTGGAAGCTTTTTAAGCTTGGTACATCCACTCACATCAAGGAGAAAAAGTCTAACACAATTCCCAATTGTCTCACACACCTCAACCAAACTCACACATCCTGCGACTATCAATCTTTCGAGTAAAGGGAACCCCTCGAAGTGACCCACGCTCACAAGCTCATGACAATATCTCAAGATAAGAAACTTCAATGACCCAAGCAACTGTTAATTTGGGGAAAAGTTAAAGAAGCATGTCAATTAGTCATACAAGATTGAAATTAATGGAAGAAATTAAATGGTATAAGTTTAAGATGTATAACCTTGGGCTTCTTCCAAAGATGTTGCAGATTGCTATAAGACATGTCTAGAGCAACCATGTTCTCCATTTTCAAATCCAAAGGCACATAACTTAAAGGGAATCCATGCATAGACAACCATCTTAAACCTCCAGGAAAATGCTCATACGACCCTTGGAGTCGTACATAGTGAAGTTGAAGTAGTCTTAGTTTATCCATTGCACAAAATGCGTTTGTTTTAATCTCATGTTTCATGTTACGATTGGAGGAACGCAATAAGAAAACCCAAGCAAATAAGCACCAAATCCATAAGAAAATATCACAAACTCGATGAAGTAGTGGAGATGCTCCAAAGTTCTTGCGGAGATCATATCCAGTCTTTTCGTTGGTAGAACTACTTGTTCCATGTGATGTATGATTCTCAATCATTTTCATGTCAAGGACAAGGCCCTGAATTTTTCCTGTCCCCTAATAAGAAATTGAACAAGTAAACATGGGTAAAGTTATTCATGTATACCACACAATGCAAAATAACTAATATATAAACACATAATGCATATGTATATATTTCATCTATTACCTTTTCTTGCTTCAACACATCATATGATTCTTTATGATGCCATAATCGACTACGCTTCCATGGCTTCTCAATTGATTCTTGACGAACTAAATCTCTCCCCAGCTCTTGAAGCAGTTGGTGCATCATCAACTTATTTCTTGGTCCAACAGTGAGGAGACATCTACCAATGAGCTTGGAGAACCCAAATTTTGTGCTCATACCACACTCCCTTAGTATTGCTTCAGTGAATTCCCTATCTTTTCCAACAAAAAAACAAGCAATGTGCTTGAACAATTCCTTATCATTTTCAGATGGCAAAGAATCAAAGCTTATTTGCAAAACCTGTTGTATTTTAGGATTAGTTTCCTTCTGTAGCAATTCTATGGTATCCTCCCATGCAGCTACATCCTCCTTAAGTAAAGAACTACCCAAAACTGTAAGAGCCAAGGGATTTCCTCCACAATAATTCACAACCTTTGTTGCTTCATTTCTATAGTTTTCCTTGGGATAATTGCCTCCAAACGCATGCCAACTTAAAAGTTGTAGTGATTCCTTTTGGTTTAAGCCTTCAAGCATGTGCTTCTTATGCTTTGGTGCAACTTCTGTTTCAAACAACCTACACTTCTCTGTTAAAGATGCCTCTTTGGTTGTAACTATGATTCTGCTTCCTGGATGAAGGTGTGTTTTTCCAATTAACACATCCAACTGCTCAAAATGATCGATATCATCAAGAACAAGAAGTGTTCTTTTCCTATGAAGTAGTTTCTCAATCTTAGAGGTGCCCACGTTAACATCATGTATGTCCATCCAGGTTATGTCTCGAATGTCTTTAAGGAGTTGTTTTTGTAAATCAAGTAATGCATTTGGTTTCTTACTACTCCTTTGGATATCTTCAAGAAAGCTGCTTCTTTCAAAATCAAGATAGTGCAATTTAAAAATATATTTTGCCAAATATGTCTTCCCGATGCCAGCCATCCCCGAGATTGTGAGAATTCCAGTGCTATGTGAGGACCCGTCTTTCAAAAATGAAGTAACGGTTCTAACTGAAGATTCCATCCCGATTAGGTGAGGAATTTTACTCCGTTTGTGTATCTCTAATCGGTTGCTGATTTCTTTCACAATTTCTTCAATAAGTATCGTCTCTCGCCTGAAAGCAATTCGACGAGAACAAAAGATATCATCCATGCAATTTAATTAGATGAATAAAAACGACAGAGTTCATGAACTTTTCTAGAAATGAATCAACCATATCCTTTCAAATCTTGGGTGTCCATACTCTTAATTTAGTGCCACCAATTTAACAAAATATATAAAAGCATGTGCATGCAATGCACCATAACCTTTTCTAGAAATGAATTACTAAACTATGAAATGCATTTAGACACATTTATAGCATAGTGCTGCTAAATGAAAGCAGCTTCTCAGGCTGTTTTTTTTTTCTTTCTAAATATTAATGAAAAGTAGAATATTCTACCCACCTAGTCTTCGTTGTAGGGATGAGTTAGAGTTAGAGTGTCACATCAGTTAAAACTGGATGAGACATGACGAGAAGTGACAGATGGAACGGGCCTGTAGGAGACAAACCTAGATGGGATAAGACCGGGTAGGATTGAATATGACAGAATTAGACAAGTTGTCCCTAAAAGTTATTTGATGATTTTATATATCATATAATAGTTATAAACGACATAAATAAAATAAATATTTAAATAATTTAACTTATAAACGTGTTTACACAAATTTTCATTTACATAATTATATATATATATATATATATATATCAAATTTGAATGAATATTATGATATATATAATTGATAGTAATTCAAAAAAACTCGATTAAAAAAACTATCTTTTATTTGTTTTGTAAGATCCTTATCAAGATTGTTGCAACAATGGACGCCGGTGGTTGTGGAGGACGTGGAGATGGTAGATAATGGTGTAGGACGTAGTTGTGGCCAACATGGTGGAGGTTGTGATGGTTCGGACAATGGTTTTATGTAGTGTAGAATGAAGTGGAGGTAGCTGATGGTGGTAGTGGTCGATGGCAGAGCGGGCGTTATGGAGGTGGCCGACAGTGGCTACCGATAGTGGAGGCGGATACAAGTAGCAGTGGTGACCATTAAAACAAATGTCAAATTAAGGTTATATATATCAAACAACGATAAATTAGTAATATTTTATCTTCTATATCTTATTCCACCTACCATAGGGGGTAAGATCCTACAATTGATACTTGGCTTAACAAAATACATTAGAAATTTGTGCTAGCTTTTCTTTGTGTGCATGACTTCTTTGGCTTTTTTTTATTAACCTGGATATCCAACCAGCTATACGAGCCGACTAATTACAGGACGACCATCTGCTTTGTTAGTCACCGCATTTGAACCTCCATGGTCATAAGAAGATTTTTATTACTCCTTGGATTTGAACATGAGACCTTTTGATACTTTTGATAATTACAAGTGTAAATAATAGAAAATGGATCTAATAAAAAGGGTTTTTACCTGCCATTTGCTTCCTCCCCTTTCATGTTAGCAACTTCTGTAAGTGCTTCCTCCCATAGCTTCATCTTTTGTGCCCATTGATTTTTCTTCTTTTCATTTGGCTCTGTCTCCATCTTTTGTTTATGCTTCGTCATTGCATCTCCGAAACTGCTTTGTTGCTTCCTAACATCAGCAGGCTTGACGTGATAGAAGATGGGGATTACGATATGTTTGGAGGTCCTACGTTGCTCCAGGATCAATACCAGTTCGTCAAGACACCATGTGGAAGAAGCATAATCCTTGGACAACACGATGATAGAAGCCCTTGATGCTTTAATTGCACTCTCCAGTTCCGGTTTTAGATCTTCACCGGTTTGGATCTCAACATCATCAAAAAAGGTGTTGATAGCAGCATCCAACAAGGCCTTGTGGAGGTGATCTGTGAAGTTACAACGAGTGTTGATGCCTCTAAAACTTAAAAACACGTCGTAGTGATAATTAATCGATACAGAAGATGAACATGTTTCTACAATTTCAGAAAGAACAACCATCATAAAATAATACGGTTCATGAACTAAGGGTTTAATCTATATGATATACACCGTGCTAAAAAACTTTATTGTATATTCAATATATATAACCCCACGCTTTTAGACTAGTCATGTCAGTGGTTGGAACCATGTGACCATTGATTTTTCTTGACGTGATGGACAAAATCAATTATGATTCTTAAATGTTACATTTTTTTGATTAAGTACAAATGTATTTGTTCAATATAATGAGATCTATTTTGGTCTTAATGTATGTCTTAGGGGTTGTTTGTTTATTTTTTAATAGTTTCATTAAGAGGCGGTATCTGAATCGTTAAGAGATGAATCTTGTTTGGTAAAAAAAAAATGTCTCTTAATAATGGTTTTAAAATCATCTGAATGATTTTGTATCATGCGCATCCCTTAACTATTAAGCGTCCTAATTTCATTGTAAACAATTAACAAACAATTATATTTCATTTTACACTATACCATGAGAGCCTCTTAATCATTATGACAACTTAATCATTCTGTATCAAACCATTCAGCAACTGTCAAACAGCCTCTTATTTTTTTTGTCTTTGTCGAGTTTATAATATAGTTTGTATGGTATTGAGAAAACAGTAATGTTTTCAATTGTTTATCTAATTTTGAGAGTATTTTGATGTTTATTATTTTTGTTTTTGTATATCTTGTTTACTTCAATTTTTTTTAATTGTAATTCAATTTATTTAGATTTAAGGATGAAAAATAAATTTTTTTAGTTTTAGTAATATAATGTTTTTATAAAGATAATAATCAAATATTTCGAGTTTATTGATTATCTTAATTATATTTTAGATTTAAAATAAAGTGTTTATCCTGTTTTTGATTATGTTTATCAATAAGTTTTATTAATTCAAACATTCAGCTTAAAGAGTTGCATTCATGCATAATTTATTTGTAATCTTGAATTTTAAGTAATATGTATTTATTAACGATATTTAATCCATAGGAATAGTTTTTAAAAATTATCTCAAATATTTTATAATATAGTATAGATATTTGCTATCGTATTGTATTTTATAATTATAGTTATATATTATTTTATTATTTTTGCTTACGACGAACAGGGGAAAAAACTGTGTGGATCCCTTTAGTATATGTACATAGAACATCCATTGGTCGAGGTTTTTCGTAAAGATTTTCACACCTTTTATTCAATTCAATGACATAAAAACTTATATATATATTTATTATGTAAAAACTCTCATGATTTTAATTTTATATCATATGTATTTTTATTTATAAAAATCAACATATTAAAAATCTATACGGATACATATT
>NC_037537.1:19078233-19084186 GCF_001531365.2 Cynara cardunculus var. scolymus | reverse complement strand
TTTTAATGTAATTAACATTTTAATTTAAACAAATCAAATTATAAACCCATATTATATTTTATTTAAAGTGAATAAATAAGAAATAGTTTTGTGATTTGATTTGTATAAATCAAAATTAATCTTATTAAATACAATTTAACTTTATAGTTGTCGTCTTTTTTGCCGTTTCAAGTATGAAATTTGGTTGAAGTTTATATAGAGATTTATTCAATTTTAAGTTATCTAGATAATAATATATAAGAATCTTTTCTTTGGTTAAAATTTAAATAGTAGATTTTGAGTTTTTAGGTGAAAAAGAATATGAAAACCGGAAATCCTAGTTTTAGGATAATAAAATTGGAGTTTATTTATTGATGGTTTTTAATGATTTTGGTATTAAAATATCGATAATAAATTTGTTTATTGTAATTGTGGAAAAAGGACGATAAAATTAAATCGTCTATAATATATAATTAATTTTTTTAAGAGTAAACTACAATTTTGTTCTGTGTGGTTTACAACAATCTCAGAAAGTGGTCCCTAGATTTCAATAATAAATACACACCTACTGTTTATATTTTGCTTTAAAAATGATTCATTATCATCAACTCCGTTAAATATGTCTATTAAGTAAGGGGCATGTAACACCCCATTTATGGTCAGTTTGTAAATGAAGAACAGATAAGGAAGGGTCACGAATACGACACAGATTTCAGGAACAAAAAGTCAAGGGCTCGATTTCGGGAAACACCCAAAATCCTAGCAAAAAATTGAGGGGCATATTTGAGGAACAAAAAGGATCGATTTCAATGACAAAAAACTCGGTTCGAAAAGAGAAAATGAGAGATGGAGAGAGTGAGGAGCAGATGAATGAATTCATGGAGGAACACATGTCAAAGATGTCTTTCGCCGGAGAAAATGAAATGGTATTCCGCCGGATAAAGACGTACTGGTTGTGTGTTGAAGAAATCTCAACAAATCACGGAGGGAGCAACAAGAGAGAAGATCGAGTTTGGATAAAGTGTGTTTTATGTTTAAGGGGGTAGGAGATGTCTTTTTTGAAGGGCTGAGTGCATATGACTTCCTTTTATGGCATGTGCGAATAAACCCTTTTCTGACCCATTAAGCCGCTTCAGAACATGTACGTATGGCTTATAGACTAAGCCATACATGTCATACAACCCATTAACCCGTTACCGAACAACCCCTTATTCAAATTTGCACTCAAACGTGGATTGGCTCTTGGAGGCAACATTTTCGTTAAAGGAGTTAGAGGAGATCATCATTCTCTCTCAGCAAAGTCTAGGAGGAAGTTAGAAAGGTTTTCACCTCATTTTTAGAAGCATCTGGAGAAGAGAAAGAGAAAAGGATTTTGAAGTGATCATGGCTTCAAGATCGATAAAGTATCAAAAGGGCGTTATTGCTCCTTTTTTTAATTTAGTAGTATTTACCTTACATAGTTTCTTTAAAAATAACAAGGGGTTTTATGGTTAATTTGGTTCGATTAGCATGTTTAATCTTTGTATTAATTTCTATTATAGGTTTATACATTATTTTTCCAATCGTGTATGAAGTTTTATTTCCAATTCAATTTCAATCTAAAAAAGATAATGTTATAATTTTGATTATTTCATAAATAAAAAAGAAATAATATGCATTTTTATGTAAATGCAAAAATAAAATATAGTAACAGTAAATAATAATAAAAGGGACGGTGTAGCCAAGTGGATCAAGGCATGGATTGTGAATCCACCATGCGCGGGTTCAATTCCCATCATTTGCCCAAGTAAATTAGAACGAAAAACCCCCTATTCGATTAAGGGGTTGTTCGGTAATGGCTTAATGGGCTGTTAAGCCTGTATGGCTTATTCGGTCAGCCATATATTGTTGTTCGCTTCTGGTTTATTTGGTCAGCCGATGGCTTAACCGGTCAGCCAGAAAAGTGGAGTCCTATGGACTCAACCACTTATGCAACCATTGATTTCAAATCTACCCTTTTCCTCTTTTCCCCCAAGTTTGTTTTAATTAATAACCCATAACTAAAGTATGTTTTAATTATAAAAATCTACTATAAACATTATAAAAAATAATAAGAAATTCAATTTAATTGAATTATTTAATTATTTGGGTTACTAATTAAATAATAATTTTCTCAAATAATTAAGTATTATCATTACTAATTTAAAACATGTTAAAAAGTTAAAAAAAACATAGATAACATGTAAAAATCAGTAAACCAAAACAAATATCAATTGAAAATTACAAATGTATAAGAAATATTATTATAAAAAATCATCAAATTTAGAAGATTTGTGTGTTTTATGATATCAAAATCAAACCCTTTTGTGGATTGTTGAATTATAAATTGTACAACAGTCTCTTTGCTATGAGGAACTGTTGAATTATAAATTGTACAACAGTCGAATAACTTTATGTTTTGAATTTACGTTTTATTTGATTTACTTGTTGTTCTTGTTATGGATGTCTCATGTAATAAAATTGTTCCACAAAAATAAAGACCGGGGTAAAATGATTATTTTTGACATTCAGACTGTTTATTCAGTACAACAACCGAAGAACAACTTATCTGTTAATATACAGACAATTATATAAATACAGACAGCTATATCCATATAGCTCTTAACAGAAAACAAACCGAACGAACCCTAAGTAACTTTTGCACTCAGCTCTTCAAAAGACAACAAAATTGATCGATTTTTCATTGAGAATGGATTTGAGATCGGAGCCCCAACGAACCTACATTGTACTACAAGAATCAAGGTCAACGGGGTATCATTCTGGTTAGTTTATATCTTGATGACATGATCTATATGAGTTCGTCTGTGCAGCTTATGTCTGAATTCAAGAACTCAATGATGAACATGTTTGAATTGACTGATATGGGACATCTACACTATTTTTCTTGGTTTGAAAATCAAGCAAACAAATAGTGGCATATTTGTATCTCTACATAAATATGCATCCAAGCGACTAAAACAGTTCAACATGCATGGAAAACTGCAAAATCCAAGCAACCCTATGAATATAAATGAAAAGTTGAACACTGAAGATGGCACATGCAAGAAGTTTCAGAAGCCTAGTGGGAAAATTAATCTATCTCACACACATAAGACCAGACTTGGCTTTTGCGGTTGGACTTGTTTCAAGGTTTACGCATTTTGTGCTACCAAACAGCATTAAAAGGCAGCAAAAAGAACCCTTCGATATGTTGCTGGTACTAAGGATTTTGGAATATGGTATGTAAAAAAAGAAAGCTCCGTGTTGGAAAGTTATATTGATAGTGACTGGGGTGGCTCACAATTCGACCGAAAAAGTACTTCAGGCAATTGTTTCAGCCTTTCACCTCTGGTCTAGGACCTGTGTCGTGGCTCTCGGAGAAACAAACAATGGTGGCATTGTCGACAGCTGAAGCCGAGTATGTGGCAGCAGCTGAAGCTGCATGCGAAACAGTATTGTTATGAAGGTTATTGAGTGATGTAAATTAAGAGCAAAGAGAACGGTAATTCACTGTGATAGATCCTCTGTGAAATCAAAAAGTCTCAATATGCTTGGTTTTTGGCAATGCCTTATTGAAATCAAAAATGCATATTGAGACTTGTATTCCCGGATGCAGTTTTTTGTCGAATTCCTTGGTCTAATTACTGGGAAACCAACATTCTTGATGCTTGAAATTGCAATTGCAATTGCAATGCACATATTTAACCCTCGAATCCTACAACTCTTACCAGATGATCGCAAGGTAAAATGTAGTTCTAACGAGCAACTTATATATATGAGTTATCCAATCCGGAAACCAATTCCTTTGAAAAAATGTGCTGAACATTCCAGATTCATAAAGCATCTATCAAACACAGGTTTTATTAGCTTGAACAACAAACACATCGAGACAGGAGATATATGTATATATATAGAAGAGATAAAGAGACATCCACCTGTATTGGAACAACTGGAGGCATTTTTGTACCAATCCTTTGGAAAAAAATCAACGGAAACTTGTGAATCTTTCACATGCGGTATATTAATCCAACCGAAGCTATGTAGTATCTCTTCATCAATTTCTGCTATGGCTTGCAATTTGAACCTGCCCTGAATCTCACTCAATTCTGGTATGTCTCAATGATTAATATCAGGTGGTCTTGACATTTCTGGATGGAATGTTATTAGAGATTACCTTGGCTTCTTCCAAAGACGTTGTAGATTGTTGTAAGACATGTCAAGAGCAAAACTTATTTCATTCATATCCCCATCTTCTATCATGTCAAGCCCGCTGATGTTACCAAGCAACAAAGCAGTTTCAGAGATGCAATGGCAAGGCATAAACAGAAGATGGAGGCGGAACCAAATGAAAAGAAAAGAAGTCAATGGGCACAAAAAATGAAGCAACGGGAGAATGCACTTGTAGAAGTTGCTGTTACGAAAGGGGAGGAAGCAGGTCGATAAAAGCTTTCTTACTCATATTTCTAATTACAAGTCTATGCTCAATTTTCTATCGCCGATCATGAACTAGGGTTCTAGTTCTATTTACACTTCGAAAGAATTCCACCCTCAAACTAACAAATAGAATGAGCTAGAAATCCGAGCTCTAGTCATTATTATTTTTATAAAAAAGCTAGGACTTCGGAGTTTTTATAGATGTAATTCATATTTGGAATTCTATCCAATAAAAAGGAAGAACTATAAATCTCCAAAATAATAGATAGAAAAGCTGCAACATGTGAATACACATGTTTTACAAAAACATGTACTTTAAGACATTCAGACTAGACATTTACAAAAATTACACGATGAACGCTTCTTGTCCTTGATGGTATTGATAACTTTGAGCAACTGGATGCTTTGGTTGGAAAAAAAGGCTTTCATCCCGGAAGAAAAATCATAATAACAACCCAAGACGGGTCTATGACTGAAAAAAGTGGTTTGTTCAATACGAATGTATTAATTACCCAAGCATTACAAAGCACTTACTAGAAGGATTGGATGAGACTGAATCACTACATATTTTAAGTCGGCATTCCTTTAGACCCAATGATCCCAAGGAGGGATACTAGGAAATGTCAAGAAAAGTTGTGAAGCAAAGGGGCCGGAAAATGGAAAAATCCGCCGGAAACCTCGACGGAAATAAAAACAGCGGCGCCCTCTTTTCCGGCGGATTTGTCCGCCGGAAAATCCAATTTCCGGCGGATTTCCGGCGGATTTGTCCGCCGGAAAAGAGGGTAATTTTGGTAGTGGTACTTCCTTTGAGGAAAATTTTGGAGATGATTTGCACAACAAATTTGGAGCACTTCCATTGCGTCATTGGCTTTGCAAACTTTTGTCAAAGATTTGGTGCTTATTTGCTTGGTTTTTCCTAGTATGTTCCTCACATGGTAACAAATATGAGATTAAAACAAATGCATTTAGTAAGATGGATCAACTAAGAATGCTTCAGCTCAAATATGTACACCTACATAAAATAGATCGTGATATGATCAATTGCTTTCTGGGTCCTATAAACATTTTCCTGAAGGTTTAAGATGGTTGTCTAGGAACGGATTCCCTTTAAGTTATATACTTTTGGACTTACAAACGGGGAACATGGTTGCACTTGACATGTCTTATAGCAATTTGCAACAACTTTGGAATAAGCCCAAGGTAATATATATATATATATATATATATATATATATATATATATATAGAGAGAGAGAGAGAGAGAGAGAGAGAGGTTCTTGGAAAACCCAAAAAAATGAAAAATTATAGATCACCCGATAATCATTCATGTGAACGGTATATATGCACTTGTGGAGACAAATAATTGAAGTTGTTTCTTGGTTTTTAGGCACGTGTGAATGTTATGCACATGTGTATGTCGGACAATTTGCTTACAAATTACTTGTATGCATATGTACGTACCATACAGATGAATGGTTAAATGGTGTTCCTTAATCTTTCATTTTTTTTTTGTTCCTTGAAC
>NC_037537.1:19067177-19078213 GCF_001531365.2 Cynara cardunculus var. scolymus | reverse complement strand
CACACACACACACACACACACACACACACACACACACACACACACACACACACACACACACACACACACACACACACACACCTTTTTCAATTAATCTTCTTTTGTCATTGATATCTTTGTAATTAATGCTAACATGCTTCCTTGGTTTATCTCCAAAACAGCATCAACAGTTCCTTGCATCATTAAAGATTTTGAATGCTAGTTTTTCCAAGTTTGTTCGAATAGGTGACTTCTCATGGCTACGTGCAATTGAGAGATTGATATTCAAAGGCGGTTCATTGAGAGATTGATATTCAGGACCTGTATCATGGCTCTCGAAGAAACAAACAACTGTGGCATTATCGACAGGCCGAAGCCGAGTATGTGGCAGTAGCTGAAGCTGCATGCCAAACAGTATGGTTTTGAAGGTTATTGAGTGATGTAAATCAAGAGCAAAGAAGCGCAACGGTAATCCATTGTGATAGCTCATCTGCTATTGCAATGACAAAGAATCCTCTGATCATGCATGGGAGGACCAAGCATGTTGAGATGAAACATAACTTCATAAGAGATCTCATAGCTGAAGGAAAAATATGGGTGGAACTCTGCACGTCAATGTATCAGCTAGCAGACCTGTTCACTAAAGCATTGCCAAAAACCAGATTTGAGGAACTTTGTGTAAATTGTTCATCTCCAGCTTCGAATCTGGGAGAATGTTGAAAAGTAATTCAAAGCTCATGACTGCAGGTGTTATTAGTTATTAGTCTTTTATTTTGTCTGTCATAATTTCGTAAGTTATTCTTTAGGTTGTTATTTCTAGCTGATACATTGCCAAGCATGCAGGCCAGCCTTCTCATCTGAAAATCCTCTGATTTTCTCTTCATATACTCTGACGTTGGTAGGATTTCCAGATGAAATGCGTTCTATACCAGTGGCTTTTCTATTTTTCTAGGAGATAATTCGAGCAGTTGGAGCTAGAAAAAGCGACGGATGAGCTAGCCGCTGTAGACTTTTGTTGGTTCACTTATCTGATGAGTGATATTCATTTGCCTCTATTTGTCCACCATCTCTTAATTCGGTGTGACAATATTGGGGCTACTTACATATCCATAAATCGTGGGTTTCATCGGTGAACAAAGCATATAGAGATTAAATTTCACTTTAACGGGGACATGGTTTTATATGGGTCTCTCTTCGTTTGCTGTCCGAGCAATGAGCAACTTGCAGATATTTATACAAAGGGCTAGGTTCGATCAGTACGTCATGAGTATTGAGCAACTTACATAGATTTTTACAAAGGGCCTAGCTATGTTTGGTTCATGTTTCTTCATTCCAAGCTTCTCATCATTGATATTATTCAGCTTATGCGAGTCTAAGTTTAACTTCTAAATTTAAGTATGATATGATTCTAATAGTCGAGTGGTTTCAGGATCCGGTTAGTGAATAGAAAAGTGTATTATGGAGTGCTTCCTGAAAAAAGATTAAATGCATGTCTGGAGCCAACCTAGAATCATTTCCTTTGCCTAGGAGGTTACTTTTGGCTCCAATATATCACATGGATCACATTATCGTGCAGCAGATACATGCTGATACCGCCATGATGTTGGCAAGAACAAGAATCTTCACCCAGATATGAGATGAAGTTGAGGGTTGTCGGTCTCATCTGTTGTGCATGCTCTTCATCAGTTACGATACTTTATCTGCGCTTTTTATATGCAAATATTCCTTTTCATACATATTTTTTATTGTTTATGTGACTGAGTTGGCAACTTGGCATGTCTGTGTATGCTAAACCATATGAAAACAGACCAAATCAGCAAAAACTTGCCTCCCATTTCTTTAAAATGTGATTGAATGTGAGTCACGATATCTGTAATCTGAAGAAATGCAATGATCGATGTCATGTAAGCAAAGTTTGTCATCCTGCAAACGAATATTGCCTCACAGTCTTCACATTTTTCTTGTAATGATTATACCTCCTCTTTTCTTCCATTTCTTTTTCCATCTTCTTAGCCACATTCACGTGTCATCTTCCTAACAGCTTTCTACAAACCTATGCTCAGGTGAATGCTCACTCTTCTCACGCTAAACTGCACTCACCAATCTTGTTTCTCTTTCTGAAACCCTCCTGCCCCCTTGAAAATCCTCAGTTTATATATATATTCATGGCCTTCCATTTTCCAATTCGCTCTCACTTGCATTGGTGGGGTAGATTTTTCTGATAACCAACCTTATATACAAAGAAACAAGATCATGTCTTCATCGAGCTCTAAGAAGAAACGGGAATCACACATGTCTGATGAACAGAAGACCCCGAAAAGCAATAAAAATCAACGTTTGAAGAAGTCAGGTATGTTCAACCATCTTTATAAACCCTTGCATCTGTCTAATTACTTCTCTATCTATAGAAATGGATGATGAACAGCAAACGGTATTCGCAGCTTCTTCCCCCGAAAGAGAGAAGAACTGTAAACCAGTCGATGCTGAAATGAAAATGTTAGAAGAGACGTATTATTCGAGCAAGAAACAGTTTTCATGGTCTCTCACTAAGGAAGAGATTGAAGAGGACTTTGTTGCCTTCACTGGGAAAAAGCCTACTATATGAACAACGCAATGAGGGACGAGACCGTGCAAAAGGATATCTAGATGTAACTACAACACTTTGGTACTAAGTCGTTACGTATTTGTTGATTTTGCGTAGTATCTAACTACATTTTTGGTGTTGTTTTTGTAGTCTCTCTTTCGTGGGAGTTCATTTGAAGGCCTTAACTATTAAGATCCTTGAGATATGTAGTAGTCTCTTTTTCTGCCATGGAAATTGCTTTAATACTATTCTTAAAGCTTATATATCATGTAATCCAAAGTGTATTTCCTTTTTTATATTGATGATTTGATATAACCTGGTTGTGGTTATTGTACTACGCTCTCCTCAGTGGAATGAGGAGAGCGTAGTACAGGATCCAGTTAATGAATAGAAATGCCTACTGTACTACACTCTCCTCATTCTACTGATTCACACACCATCAATACAAACAAAGCAATAGTTACTTCCTTGTTGGGTCCTAAGGGAGATCAGAAGAGAAATCCGATCTCTACCGAATAGGCTTTGTGTGTTTGTTTCATTTTATATACAACGTATTTACATTTTTGTTCCATATGTGAAAAAATCTTGAATGGTTTCATATATGAAACACGTCTCACATGTATTGTTTCATATGTGAAACTGATTTCATAATTTGTAAAACTTTTACGGTTTTCGTCATTTGGTGAGAAGGGTGAATTGTGAAAAGAAGGATAAATAGAGGAATTTCGGATTGGTCGTGGGCTGGGAATCTAGTATTGGATTCGGTATGACTAAAAGATTTATGTGTGTTATATTATTCATTCTCGACGATGAATTAATTTAATAGCTTGGAAATCGTTATTTACGATAATGATAGGTGAAAGACGTACCATTTTTGAAAATTGTTATTTATGATACTGATTGTTGTTTATGAGATTAAGGAAGTAAACATTCTTGCATTAATTAATTATTGCTATTACACTGTTCCTTCCTACTGTTCTTCGACTTATTATGTAATTAAAACAATCGATCAAAACGATTAATTATTTTAAAGAATTCACATAAGTTCTTGTTAATATATAAGAAGAAATCAGATGAAACAGATTCTATTTGAAAATTATTTCAACTTCGATTCAAATAAAGAAGTACGTTGCAAAACGATCTACAAAACAATTGATATTGTTCCGTTCAAATAAGGAATGCTTCTAAAGTTCACAAATTCTTCCCCTACTACGAGTAAATAATACCACTAAAGCAAACAAAGCTAAGACTTATTGTATCTACGTGAATCGTACATGTCCCTTATCTTTATTATAGAACTTTTTGCATTATCGATCACTAATAATAGTAGAAACATTAATGGTCTAAAAGTAGACACTGAAAGATATGCTTTCTGAGAAACTATGATATGCTTTCTAATCATGAAGACTAAGCACAAGTAAGATACACGGCACCATAAGGAATGTTATTAATGGAACATGTTGACTATCGTAACAAAATAAAACGCTCGTTCTCTTTTTTGGCTTCATAAGGAGAAATAGGAAATTGGTATATCTATTAATTACTTACTTTTACTAACGCGCCCCCTTCCTTGATTGTCTCTCTAAAGCGGTTCTATATTATACGCTTGAGGATGATGAGATGATTTTTTAATTGTTTTCCGCTTCTAAAATAAAAAAGTAAATTACCCATCTAATTCCAATCTGATAGTGATTCGATGCCTAAACGCTGATAAATTCTCCTGAGTCTATATATGTAGATTACAGTATAGAAAGAATTATTTCCTACAACTAGTACGAGAACTGTAGGTCGGTTATCCAATGGAATTCAAGACTGCATCAGTAGACATTGCATTAGTAGTAGAATGGAATTCGAAAGTCTTGCTTTGACCATAAAAATCTTTCTTTGATTTTATATTCGAAGGTTTTGAATCTTTTACAATATCCCAAAACATATGTTTAGTATCAACCAAGTATCAACATTTTGCAGAGTTATTTCAGCTTAATAGAATAAGAGATTTTGATTTGTATGTTGATCATGAGGCAACACCCAAATTTGATCCGAGGAGAAATAAATTGCAAACTCTGCCTCCTTACCAATCGGCTATGCCACCAAAACGAGACGCATTAGGAGAATATTTCCCCTTTTCGGTTGGATTACAAAAGAAAATTAGTTTATTGTACTTGCATCCTTTTTAAACCCTTTTCTTCATCTAGAAAATTTAAGAAAGAAATCCATTATACATGACAAATGCTCACACACAGTTCTCATCTTTATTGGGTTTGATATGTAATAATTGGTAAAGGGCTTAATCCAACTTAAGTTATAAATTGGGGATCTGACTCGTCTTATTTTAATTCTCTAGGGTTGGGTGTGAAATTTGAAAAAAATAGGGTTTGGGATCAACTCGTTCTCTTTCCCATCTTTTGATTTCAGACCTCTCTTCTTTGAGGGGAGGAAGAGATGTGATAACTGAGTCCAGGTTATCACCCAAGGTATTTATTATGTGAATTAATTGTTTATGTAGACACGTGCTTACGTAAATTTAAGATGTGAGTATGTGTATTTTTATGCATAGGGATATATGCATAATGTAATATATATATATATATATATATGTGTGTGTGTGTGTGTGTGTGTGTGTGTGTGAGGTGGAATGTGTAGGATGCATGAGAATGAGGTGTGTGTAGAATGCATGAGAATGTGTAGTCATCTTTTTTATTTTATTTTGGAGAGTATATAAAGGGGGTGAAKCCCCTCCCTCTCCCACTTTTTCTTCTTCTAGTTATTATTTTTTTTCCCTGAGAAAGAAGTTGTGTGTTTTAAGAGGAAAAATTGATCAGATTTCAAAATGGTTGATTTCAAGTGTTTAGGTTTCAAACGGCTTGTTAAGGTGAGTGGTTTCTAAACCTTTTTGGCATAAAATTTATACTGGTTTTTAGTTGAATGTTATTTATTATTTGAATCAAAAACCATATATTGTGTTTAAAGTTTTATCCGGACAAAGAGTGACGGATTAGTGTTAAACCGGACAAGAGTGACCGGATTAGTGTTAAGTCGGACAAAGGGTGAATAACGTGTAGTCCGGATTGTTTTAAATCGGACAAAGGGTGGACGGAGTGTTGTCCGGATTGTTTTAAATCGGACAAAGGGTGGACGGAGTGTTGTCCGGACTTGTTATCCGGACAAAGATGATTTTATTTCTAAGTGTTAAATGTTCAAGCTTTAAGCGGGGTATTGACCGGATTTGTTATCCGGACAAATATGTTAGAAATTATTTTAAGTGTTAAACCGGATAAGCTTTAAGCGATATCTTATCCKGATATCTTTTTAATTGAAATTTTTATAAGTTTTATATTTTGACTTTTTATATGGTTTAAAATGTCTATTTTTGGGATTATTTGTGGATTATAAAATGGATATTTTTATATCTTTTTTAAAATAAAGATATGTTCCTACCAAGAGTGGTGACGTAAATCTGTTTTGGTATGAAACGAGATTTTGGGAAATGTTTCTACCAAGCGTGGTGACGTAAGTCTRTTTTGRTATGRAACKSKATTTTGGGAAATGTTTCTACCAAGCGTGGTGACGTAAGTCTGTTTTGGTACGAAACTATATTTTGGGAAACCTTCTTACCAAGCGTGGTGACGTAAGTCTGTTTTGGTATGGAAGTGGATTTTATAAATTGTTTCTACCAAGCGTGGTGACGTAAGTCTGTTTTGGTATGAAACATTGTTTTAAATAGTAGTTCCCCAGACGTGGTGACTTATGTCTGTTCTGATAAGTAACCCTGTTTTGATGGAGGAATAAGGGTGGCATATCAAGGAGAGATGTACTTGGAATAAGGGTGGCATTGTCATATGTGGAGAATATTAATTAATAACTCTTATTATTACTAATTGGTTCTAATAACTGTGATTTGTCATTTCTTTGTGACCTGATGAATTAAAAGATATTATTTCTAATTAATAATAATTTAGATGTTATTAAGAAGGGGAAAATGGTTTGTCATATCARRCAAGTGTTGCCTTAAATYTTTYYTGTTAAAGGAATGRTCTTTTAATTCAAAAGTATTGATTACAATGTTTGTTTCATATTGAGAATGTTGGATCTCTATTCAGAGATATTTATAGAATTGAGGTTCTTGGGTATACTTCTTTTTGCATGATGTTGTGAACTGCATCATTTATCTGTATTGCAGTATATTTCTAAGCAAAATTACATTATCATATTTTGGTGTTCATCACCCTGCATTTGCAAAGAAGAGATTTACTCACTAGACCCGTATGGTCTAACCTTCATTTTCTATTTTAAATTATGCAATACAGGAATAGCTGGGTCCGGGGATGTAAAAGGGAAAGGAAAAATGTGATTATTTTCTTAACTTGTTGTCTGCTTTTGAAGATACATGTTATATTACATGTAGTAGTACAAGATTTGTTTTGGAAATTTTATATGTAAATTTTGTACATATAATAATCCTTGTACTAGTGGGACCTTTTGATATAATCCATGTTTCTATGTAATGAAATATGTGTTCTATGCAAATGTGGTGTTTGGGGGTGTTACAAGAGAGACCTGTTGAGAAAGATCCAAGCCGAAGGAAGGGAACCTTAGGATTTTTAGTTGGGTTAGATTTCACTGAATTTGAGGAATGATCGAAATTTTAGAGCATTTTTAATCGCTACGTTAAAATGGAGAAAAGATGGATTTTAGCAATTTTTTTATTCCGACGGTAACGCTGTCTTTTGTATGCTAAAATGGAGAAAAAATTATAGAGAGATTATGAAAATATATAAATTTAGAGAAATCTTTAAATAAAGAAAACAATTATTATTTTAATATCAATAACCAAGAATGAGTATGAATAATAACCGTTCAAAAGAAAAAAATAATATTTTATTAAATGTATTTAATATTTTAATAATATAATTAATGTTATAATTGTTGAAATAAAGTATCTATTAGAGTTAGAATATTGTTTTTTTTAAGAAACTTTAACTTTTAATATTGTATTTAAAAAAAGAATTAGCTTGGAGATGCTATTAGCCTATTGTTGAAGTTTAAGGGCGGAAGTGGGTAAATGGGATTAGATTATGATCATATATTCTATGGAAGGTGATTTGCTCCAATCTGATGGGAAACTCAGTTCACATAATCCGAATGGAGACAGGGATTCCCCGTTAAAACGGGTCCCAAAGTCGGGGCTGGAGATCCCCGGTAGACTCAAATCGGGACGTGGTCCTGGGGATGTTACTCAAACCAGAGCCGGGATCCCCGGTAGAATTAAACTAAAGAATATTATTTATGGGGTTTGACCGGGGATTGATAGAGGTTTGACTGGAGACGGGATGTTAATCCCCGTCCCTGCCGGGGGGATGTTACTACAAACAGGGGCCGGAGATTACAAAACCCGCCCCATCCCCGCCTCGTTACCATGCCTAATATATTCTGGTAGCATCGATTGGGGAATTTATGGAGCATATATAAAATTTATGTTCATAATTTCAATGTGTATTTTCGCAGTTAGTGTGGGGATTAAACCTTCATTTGAAGATGATATAAAAGCTTAGTGGAATCCTTTGGGTTTAGATAAGCTTCTCCCCGTTCATTGTTCGTAGTTTACTCTTTGTGTAACAAAAAAACACATACATGCTTTACTTGCTGGTACTAATGCTTTCCCAATTGTACAATAACGAAAACATGTACATGCACATAAATTAAATTATAATAAAAATATAATTTTATATAAAGTTCCATGTCATCAAATAGTGTCGATTCATATGCCATATCATTTGTCATGTGAATATTGTGACTGGTTAACGGTTAACGACGTATCTACATTTTTTAAGATCTCACATTTTAGATATAAAAAGAAATATTTTTAACAGCACGTTACCTGAAATAGGAACATTTTAGGTAACAAACTACATGTGGGATAATTAAGAAGCTAATCCGAACCATAAAGGTGGTGCCTGATTGATTTGAACTTGTACTCCAAAGGTTAAAAGTGTTTGGAGGTAACAGACTCAAATCCAAAGAGGAATAAAAAAAATGTGGCTACGGAGGTTCAAATGTGGTGATTCTGAGCTACCCGCAAAGCAGGTGATCGTTCTGGGATTAGTCGACTCGCATAACGAGTTAGATATCCAGGTTAATTAAAAAAAACTAATCCAACTTATGGATTATTAATATTTTGTTGTATTCTTCTTCTTTTGTGTGTATATATATATACATATATCACAAACTACAATCATTTTCTAGTGTTTGACAAAAGCAATAATAGTTATGATTGTATGAAACAATAATTTATCATATATGGGGGCCTAATAAAATGAGAATTGTTTTATTTATGGTAATCGTGAGATCCAATCTCAACCACAAATCAAAGATTAAATTAAGAAATTAATAATTTTAGTAATTTTAACTTAAAATATTAATTAAGAGTATTTTAGGAATTTTATAAATATTCTCTCTCATCTCTCTTCTTTCCTCTCTCCGATGAATCTTATTTGGCGAACTTTCCAATGAACCTTTTGTGAATACAAGATACGCATTGTGATACCTACAAACGATATTCATTGTGATACTCAGATTTACATACAAGATGCACAATGTTATATTCTTTGTAAAGCAATGAAAATAACGAAAATGCACAATATGATACATTTCATAAAACAAAGAAAATACATTGTGATACACGTGAAACATTGTGAATGTTATCACTGTGATACACTTTGATTCACAAACGTTTCTAAATACGATGTATATTAGGTAATTGATATACTAGGTAACTAATTTTAATTAAATATTTTCTTCTAAAAAATTTAATTAAATATTTTGATTACTGGTCAAAAATAAAATTACTATATTACCATTTTAGCTTATTTAATAAATATCCTCCAATATCTCAAACGAGTGGTTCATATTGGATCTTACAATTATCACAAACTAATAAGTTCTCTCGTAAATGACACACACACACACACACACACATACACACACACACACATATATATATAGGCTTAATCAAATGAGAACTAATTAGTTTGTGGTAACCGTGAGGTCCAATCTCAACCACAAATCAATAGATAAATTAGAAAATTTATAATTTTAGTAATTTTAATTAAAATTTTAATGCAAGGGTATTTTAGGTATTGTCTCTCCTATCTCCTCTCTTCTCTCTCCGTCCCTCGGCCTCCGACCACCGTCCTACGGCCACCGTTCTCCGGTGATACCACAGTGGTATCACAATGCATCATATATGTGATTGGGTATCACACTGTGGTCGTTTGTGCGGTCGATCAGATATGTAACATAGTGGTATCACGATGCATCTTATATGTGCTTGAGTATCACACTGTGGTATCACCGGAGGATGGTGGCCGGAGGCCGGTGGCCGGAAGATGGGGACGGAGAGAGAAGAGATGAGAGAAAATACCTAAAATGTCTTTGCATTAAAATTTTAATTAAAAATTACCAAAATTATAAATTTCCTAATTTATCTATTGATTTGTGGTTAAGATTGGATCTCACGATTACCACAAACTAATCAGTTCTCCCTTCAATGGATCCCTATATACAGGGCCGGAACACAAGCTTTCTAACCGTAGGGGCCGGAACTAGTATATTATATATTTCAAAGGTACAAAAAATACATTATCCAAAGTTATAACATAGTAAAACTATAAAACTAAACGTTAAATATAAACATGTCAAACATCGCAAATCAAAGTGGAACCCGTCTATCTTTCGCGACCTTGAACTCTTCCACAATTTCCTTCAAACTAATCTTTTCAACTACTTCCCTTTCGATGAACAAAAGTAACGAGTCATTTAGAAACTCATCATCCATTTTATTCCGTATTCTTGTTTTCACAATATTCATTGCTGAAAACGATCTCTCGGTTGTTGCGGTAGAAACTGGAAGAGTAAGTAATAGACTTATTAATCGATAAATAAGATCAAAAGTGGTTTCTCTTCTAGTCCCTACCAACCATTGACCCAATTCTGCAAGAGATGTCAATTGCTTATAATCTACATGTTGAACGACATCAATAKCATAATGCTGAAGTTGCATTTTCAGAATTGTTTTCTCATGATCACTGAAATCTTCAGGATAAAACTTCTCTACAAGTTGTCGTACATCAAGACTTCTAAAAGTCTCGTACGCATTTTTAGGATCTAGAGTTGAAGCAAGACAAAGCATCTCCATGGAACCTATCACTGAAACGATGATCTAATTCCATTAATTGACAATTAATTGCTTCATAAAAGATATCCACTCGGTAATGATGCTCAAGTGTATGATCACTATGCTCATTACGAGCTCGATTCCCTCTGCTAACGTAGGAAGAAGACAAGTCGGGAATATCTATGTTACGTACCTGACAAGAAAACAAGTCAAGAAGAAGACAAGTTAGGAAGATTTACTTGATAACGATGTTCGAGTGTATGATAATTATGTTATGTACCTGACAAAATGACTTAACAA
>NC_037537.1:19063886-19066102 GCF_001531365.2 Cynara cardunculus var. scolymus | reverse complement strand
TAGGTTGAAGAGGACCAAGATTCATATAAGCTCGTCGAATTGTATCTTGTTGATTGATAGGATAATCATAAATTTGATGACGCAAAGCAGGGTCTCGTTCTAGTGTACCCAGATCAATATCATTACTTTCAATTTGAGCTTTTTTGCAAGGGTTTTCAATAGGCGGAATACTAGATGCAGGAGTATTATCTACATTTGTTGTTTCTTCGAGATCTTGAGAAGAAGAACTAGCATGCTTTCTTTTAAAAAACCCATGAATGGTAGGTTGAGTTTTCATCTTTATCTACATAGCAGTTTTAGACTTCAGTGTTAGATTGTATGATTTCAATTCATATTCATGACCGTTAACCAAAGAACAAACCAGTGAAGAGTGAACTGTTAACTTAACTGTGTACAACAGTCAACAGTACAAGGCATCTCTAAATAACCAATTTCAACCACATAACCAATTAATCACCACATAAAGTCATAAATTTAGACCTAATAATCACTAAATCACCACTTTTGGGTTTTGATTTCAAAACAAAAGGTGCAAAATTTCACATTTGGGTTCGTCCCCTGTCATTAGCAACAAGAAGCAGTAGCAGCCTAGGTCTAGCATAAGTGCAGAAGCAGTCAGGCAGAACAGGAACAACAACAGTCAACAGAGAATGAGAGAAGCAGGGGCTTACCGGGAGTTAACGTGGCCGGCTGGGCGCTGGCCGTCGACCGCCGAGTCCGAGTGCCGCCTCCTCCGCCTGCCGTCTACGCTGGTCGCTGGCTGACTGGCTCGCTGCGCAGTAGTACGCTCCTAGTCCTCGTCCTCCACACTCCACAGGCTGCCGCAGTGCAGTGGTCGCCCGTCGCCGTCGCTCTAGAGTCTCGCCTGAGTCGCCTCTCAGGATTGGATTGGGGGGGGGGGGTTGAAATTTTTGGTTTTCTAAAGCTAATGAACTAAACTATTCAATGGTAATTGGTAAAAAAATCACAGGGGCCTGGACCCCTATAGGCCCATATGGTGGTCCGCCTCTGACTATATATATATATCAAAAAAAATATAATCATGTTCTAGTGTTTGACAAAATTTAGTAATAATAGTTATGATTGTATGAAAGAATAATATATCACAATCATATAATTTTGAATAACCACAGATCGAAAATATAATATTATAAACATTATATTATTCGAGTTGAATTTTATTTGAATTATGGTAACCACAATAAACAAAGCAGATTAATTATTTTAAAGATTCTTGAGGTAACTGTAAATTATGAAAAGTGTTACAAATAGAATTTATGGGTTTTAAAAAACAAATCACGTGAAATTGATATAATAGATGTTGTTTTTGTTTTCAATTTTTTAATTTGCACGATGAGTCTATTTTAATAACATATTT
Organism: Cynara cardunculus var. scolymus; assembly: GCF_001531365.2. Classification (NCBI taxonomy): domain Eukaryota; kingdom Viridiplantae; phylum Streptophyta; class Magnoliopsida; order Asterales; family Asteraceae; genus Cynara; species Cynara cardunculus. Next base: position 19,064,724 of record NC_037537.1, on the reverse strand, counting down.
CTGGTTTTATATGACGTGCACGTCTTCGTCTCAATTCGTTGTAGCTCTGGCAACATTATCAACTATCCATTTATTTGAAAATTTTAATTATTAATTTATTATTATTTTCATTTGTCATGTGTTAGGGAATAAGTTATAATAGACTTAAGGGTCGTTTACTAAATGTTTATTAGGGTAAGTGAACATCAAGTCACATTACCTTACCGGATGAATATGATAAGAACCAAGAAACTTACCCGATAAGGGTAAGACAAGAATCAAGAGTCTTACCCGGTAAATGAGGACGACGTCTCTTACCACGGTAAACACGTAACGGGTAAATTATTGTATACGATACTGTTTTGATGGACTAAAAACTTACTCGGTAAGTAAATGATAGTGTTAAATTTTACCGATAAACACTTACCGGGTAAGTGTTTGATAAACGGTCTATTATTCTTTTTTTCCCCTCTTTTAAGGTTATAATTATAAATTTGCTGATAAACTAATTTTTAATCGACTATTTATTGGTTAATAAGTTAATTGGTAATATATATATATTTTAGATATAAAATGACCTAAAATGATTTATTGAAAATTAATTGAAAAAAGACCGCTTAAGACATTGTGTGGCAAATATAAACAATCTTATTTTTTTAGGTACACGTTTGAATGAACATGAACTAGTTTAAGTTATTGAAATGTTTGTTGGAGTATTTTAGGAGCTTATTGACATTTTTTTCAGTTGTAACTTTGATTAATATTAGTTGTTATTTATTACTATTAATTATAAATAAATATTAATAAAAAATAACTATTACTAATATTTATTAGTTATTATTAGTTAAAAGTTATTGAT
>NC_037537.1:18970779-19063565 GCF_001531365.2 Cynara cardunculus var. scolymus | reverse complement strand
TTATTAGGGATTTATTTTAATTATATTATAAATTGTTGTAATTGACTAATTTTTTAAGATGTCCTTGATAGTTATTTTACATTTTTCATCTAGCTTATCAATTAGTTTTATTCAAACATGATTTCTTTATCAATTATCATCTAACTTATCAGTTAGTTTACAAAAAACACAACCTAAGTTTATTAAAATGAAATATTTTTTTCCTAAAACTGGCTTATGGTTAAATAAATAAAGCTTTTTCAATAAGCTTAAAAAATAAGTTAGCTTACTATTGTGAAAAGAAAAGGTTCATTGTTGCTTCAATGGAAGAGAATTCAGATATCTGGTCTTTTTCGGGACCAACCCTTGATCTAAAAAGTTAAGACCAATCTGAACCTAAAGAACTAGATCGATCTTATTGGTCCCAACCCTTTTCGATGCAACCCTGACTCTTTCTAATCGTCTCTAGCCTTTAGGCGTAAAAGGATACCTTTAACAATGTGTTCTCGAGAACCTTTTACAGAAGAAGGGCGAGAGAGTAGAGGAAAAGAAAAAGGTATCGTGTTCTTAGAAAATAAAATTAAGAGATAACTGAAAGGAAAAGGGAAAAAAATGTCGGTTTTCCTTCAAATGTGGGAGGAAAAACAATTATAAAATTATACATCTATCCATTAATTACAAACTGTTATAAAATAAATTAAAATATATATTTAAAAATGTTATCGTAAAAATCATCTTTCTTTCTTCAATTTATCTTCCTCCTCGAGTTCACAAATAAATAAAAAACTATTTCCTTTGGTAATGGGCAGACCACAATCACAATAAATACGCTTTTTCTTCTACCATCCCATGATTCCTTCAACAAAATCCTCTCTTTTTGCTCGTCCACCTCTCCCATGGCTTCCTCCTGCTTTTCAAAATCCAAAACTATCATCATGCGTAATCTCAAATCCAAAAACTTTTTCATGCTAGGCTTCATCAATCACACTTATTCCATTACTAATTTGCAGTTTCCTCGCCATCTTCTTCATACGATCTCATCTCCACCATTACCGGTTTCCAACTATGCAAGTTCTTCACCATATAATTACTCCATTGCTTTCTCCCGTTGTTTCGCGTCGGTCTATGGTGGAAGACGATTAAATACTGCTACCAGTGTTAGGAACAGCGTCGATCAGGTCGGTAATCCGTAATATCTTCATCATTGCAAATTTCTTTACAGTTTGCAGTGTAGTTTATTTTGGTCTTGTGACGTGTTGTGCGAATTTACTTTATTCTGATGTAATTTGGTGCGTATTTTGTGATGATCTGTAAGTTCTTTTAGCGACTGCAAATTTTTTATTCCCAATTTCAAATTTTGATTTGGCATGTGTTACTACTATCAAGTTAGTTGTAAGGACTATAATGGCTAATAGATAGCTTTGACTTGATTAGTTGATTACTTTATACAGTTCCATAAGATTTTTCTTGTTCATGTTCCGTTTTGGTTCTTTATTACATGTCTTTGATCAACGTCATCCGGATTAGCTAAAATAAGAAGGTTGGTTAAGTAATAAATTATAAGTGGTCTCACAATTTAGTATTGGATCAAGATTAAAATGGAGAATGTTAGCTTTCTGAGTATTTTAAAACTAAAAGCTGCCCACTTTTCAAAGACAAGATGTCAGGTTGACTTTTACAGCAATGACACAATTTTTGACTTGGCAATCAATATGATAATTTTGAAGATTAAAACTTTGTTATTCGACAGTTCTTTTTGATATGATTAACAAGCCATCATTATTTTCTTCTAGATGTAACAATATATATACATCATGCTTGAATCCTACAATTGACTATTTTCACTGTCAAAGTCAAACTTCACCTCGTCAGGACCACATGGATTCATCCCTACTTTGATGTTGCCGAACCAACTTTAGGCAGTAAAACTGCTGTTCAGCTAACATATCCCTATTTAGTATGCTCATGGCATTTATTTATGAACCGTTGTTTTTCAAGGTGACTATTTATGAAAGAAGAGAAACCGTAGCGGTAAGGTTGATCATGGAATCAATCATTTTCACATTGGATGAGAGGTTGTTGTCATTAGGACTACTATTTGAGATAAATATTTGTTTATGAATAACTTTTGGTTATTTTAATGCCCATGTTAGCAGTTGAGCATAACTTTATAACTCTTTTTCTCCCAACAGAAAGCTTTTTGAATTGGAAATTTTGTTCAAAATAAGGAATTGATTGTAAGTTTACAAGATTTTTTATTGCCATTTTTTCTTGCAACTTAGTTCTAAGCATTTATTACTTCCCTCTATGTGCCATTCTGCTTCCATGCTTTGCTTTTCTTTCTCTAAAATTAAAGAAAAAATACGTACTGGTATTTATTGGGATCCCGACATATGCTTAACTTTGGTCTTTAATCACTTGCGGAATTGCATGGTCATTTCCTTTATCATGTACACATACCAAGAACAAAAATTTGCACTTGACACGTACGAATTTTTAGTGAAGGGTAAGCACTACTGTTGTCTGCCTGGAGTAGACTGGGATGTTGGGCACTAGTCTTGTGTTTTGATGTACTTGTTAGTCCTTACTAATGATTCTATCTTGATTCAGTTATCTACTGAAGCTCCTTTGCAGCAAGACCTAGATTTTCCAGGTGGACGAGTTAAGTTTACCCCAAAACCGGTATTCACATCCAGTTCTACGGAGGAAAGGACCCCTTGTTACCGAGTGCTTAATGACAATGGCCAGCCAATCCTTGATGGAGATTCAGTTAAGGTAAAGTAAAAAAATGTCTTATTTGATTAATGAAAGACTGTTTCTTTCTGTTGCCTAAAGTAACCAATAAATGATCTCATGGTTTTTTAACATACAGATCAGCAAAGAACTTGCTGTCAAGATGTATACCAACATGGTAACACTTCAAGTTATGGATACTATCTTCTATGAGGCACAGAGACAAGGAAGAATATCCTTCTATCTTACCACAATAGGGGAGGAGGCAATCAACATTGCATCAGCAGCAGCTCTAAACTACAATGATTTTGTCTTCCCTCAGGTTACTTTACTTTCTCAAGCACATGAACTCTTTTCAAAATTTTAAGATGTGTATGAATGTGTTCAGTCATGCCAGAAAATATATCTGGTCTGTTATTCTCAGGCGAAATGGCATCCTCTATATCCTTTGTGTTCATCCATTTGAAGGCTTCCAAACAACACGGCAACCAATTTAAACTCCTAGGGTCTTACCCAAAGCCTATGTACAACACGGCAACCAATTTAAACTCCTAGGGTCTTACCCAAAGCCTATGGTGTATACATGAACTAACAATATATGAATCAGTATAGAGCCTTTCAGTCTCAATTCAGAAATATATTTTCAGTATCTGTGTTTTGCTTGATACATTGTCGCTCTGATGCAATCCAAGCCTGAACCACTTCCTGAAATCATCTATTTCTTTTTATTGTTTATCCTTTCATACAAAGAGTTCTATAAAGAAGATTATTCAGACCAGTTACTAGTCTTCAGTTATTTATTTTTGTTTGTCAGAAGCAGAGGCACACATTATCAAAGTGAGAAACACAATTGTGCATTCCAGTTAATACTCGACAAAATGAAAATGAAGAACCATCTTTTTTCTTTCTGTAGCTACTAAAGGTGCTTGCCTCTTTTATTTCACTAAAAACAGAGACATTTGATATGAGTTTCAGCTTGTAAGTCACTAGTAATGTGTTCTCTTACTCCTAGATTTCACTTCAGTAAATAGTTGATATAGATTTTAATCTTTCATTCTATCATCACCTTTTATACGCTGCTCGAAACCTCACTCTTGTGACAATTTACATCCTTAGACACCCACTCATGTGCTCCTTCAATGTTTCAAGTCTTTATGTACCAAAGAACCATCTAGATTGATGTTAAATACTAAGCATATAAACCCATTTTAGGCATGGTGTAATGACGGGAATGGTACATAACAGAAATTGCATAACCTTTTTCTTCTATGCTTGTTCTGAGTGAATCGGCAGTAGATATCATCTGAATCTCATAAAGAAAAATAAATCTCAGTCTGCCAAATATACATGGATCTCATGTGTTATGATTGTCTCTTCATTATTTCATCAATATGTCCTTTTCAAATTCTTGGCTTAAGAGAATATTTGGTAGTCAAATTTTAAATCTTGATGTGCATAGCTGAAAACTGATTGTTGACTGTGTAGTTATCAAATCATGTTATTTGGAGAGAAGGGATGAAAAAATCTATGTAGAAGCTTACAGCTACTTCAATTTCAGCAGCTGATCATTTACATTCCATCTGTCCCATATGAGTCTACTTCACAATTTTTCCTTTTCTTGAAAAGAGTCCTATTTCAAATTTTAACATCAATATAATTTGATTATCTAGATTACCCTTCTCTTATTAGAGATCACTGAAGTGCCATTATGTTAACTGTATTTAATCATGTTGGCCATAAGAATTGTATTTAAATTCTTTTTAGATTATAAAGTGATGACTTTTTTTAGGATGTTTTAGTTTGTTTATCATTCACCCTTGAGCAATCATAAATTAGCATACATAATAGTCTGCCTCAAGTCTTATGCACAGAAGAAAGAAACAATGTACTACCATTGATATCAATACCTCCGAGATATTCTTTTATTGGAAGGGGAATTTAGAGAGCGACAACATTTGTTGACTCTGAAATGTTGTCAGCTAAGTTTAAAATTGTCAAGACTTGTATTTTACACACCTGTCTCTTGATTCTCTAGAAAGCTGCTTATTTTATATGTTTACTTGTTTCCTTCTTCCTGGATGAGCCTTTCTCATTACTTGATTCATAATAGTAATAGTTTATGTGTGTATTAATTATTTACATCCATGTCAATGAACAGTTAGTTACCTACAAAAGTCTATAGCTCTTAGCTTCTAATAAACTCAAAGTTGGAGCTGATGTGCAAAATCTGATCCTCATATGCAGTATAGGGAGCCTGGAGTACTTCTCTGGAGAGGATTTACTTTACAAGATTTTGCCGATCAGTGTTTTGGAAACAAAAATGATAACGGAAAAGGACGGCAGATGCCTATCCATTATGGGTCTAGAAAGCACAATTACTTTACAGTGGCATCAACTGTAGGGTAAGATATGAATTTTACTTTCCATATGCCAATTTTCACTTATAATTTACTCCCTTTATCACATAAAGGAGTTAAACCTTGCTTGTTTGTTGTGTTCACTTATAGCTTCTCGAAGCCTCAACTTCTCTTAGATAACATCATAACCAGAAAAGGCTTGAACAATTTATAGAAAGGGATTATGGGGTAATGATCTCTCATCCCTATAATCCATAGATTATCGATCACCGTCCATGAGACAGAAATAGAGCGAAAGAACCATTTTGTCTCCACTGTACCTAGAATAGAAATGGACAAAGAGTGCTGTATCCATTCTATATCTGAACAAGATTTTATAGCTAGATAAGATTGTTGGATTTTGATGTTCTTTTTGTTAACCATGGGTGTCTGAGCCAGCTTGCTTACACCTCGACTAATCCCATGGGGGCCCAGTAGAACAGCCAGGAAAATCTCTGGTGGCCTTGCAGGCACTCAAACTGGTGACCTTTAGGGCAGAGCCCCGATGAGATTTTGCTGTTTGATGGGGATGAGATGGTATGCACATGAAGATGGTTGATCACAATAGCCTGTTTCATTGATAAATATGTCTTTGCCATCTGCTAAATTTTGTTTGATGTTTTGCTATATACATAAAGCTTATGAGTGTTCATGTACCCCAGAACACAGATTCCACACGCAGTTGGTGCTGCCTATTCCTTAAAGATGGAAAAACAAGATGCATGCACAGTCACGTATTTTGGTGATGGAGGCAGCAGTACGGTAAATATGACCTCATAATGCTGTAGCATTTTGGAATTGCATCATCATTTATCATATAATCATTGTAGTTATCTTTTTCTTATTCATTCTTACACACCAATTCATCACAGGGAGATTTCCATGCTGCTTTGAACTTTGCTGCGGTTATGGAGGTCCCAGTAATTTTTTTCTGTCGAAACAATGGATGGGCCATTAGTACCCCAATCAATGATCAGCTTCGAAGTATTTATGCCTCTCTTCCATGTGCTTTTCCACTTCTCCATTTCTACTTAAATTATTGACTTTTGGGGCATTTGTTCAATTTTAGGTGACGGTATTGTTGTAAGAGGGAAGGCGTATGGAGTTCCTAGCATCCGAGTAGATGGTAATGATGCTCTAGCTATCTATTCTGCTGTTCATAAAGCACGCAAAATGGCTATTGAAGAACAAACACCTGTTTTAATTGAGGTTTGTTGTTACAGTTTTGCTGTTACTTATTTTGGTATCATAGTTTGCCCATAATTTAACTTTTGAGATGAAACCTATTACTCATTAGGTTTGAATACTAAATTGATATCAAATTCTCAACAAATTAACACAAACATTTTCACAAGTAGCATTTGCTACCGAGTCCATTGTGGTTATCATACTTGAATTCAAATAACTGATCTCAATTCAAAGGTTCGTTACTGGTCTCCATTCCCATTTTGTGTACCCAACTTTATTTCGTCACACATTAGGTAAATCGGATCTTACAATCACACAACCTCTTTCTTATTCAAATGTTACTTAGAAAATTAGATTGTTTGTTGTCTGATGGTATACATACCCAATGACAGGCCCTCACATACAGAGCAGGACACCACTCGACATCAGATGACTCAACCAAGTACCGTCCAGTTGACGAAATAGAAAGGTGGCGAGGTGATCAAAACCCTCTAAAGAGATTTAGGAAATGGATTGAAACCAAAGGCTGGTGGAGTGATGAGGCCGAATCAGAACATCGTAACGGCATAAGGAAACAGGTAAAAAGCTTTGATCTTCTCTCTTTAAGCACCAACCTTTATGCAGAATTCTTTATTTTCATTTGGTACAACACCTTTTATATTCTTAGTAATTCCATCCTTGAAGTTACACACCCTTCACATTAGAATGTTCATCATGCTCCCAACATTCAAAGATATATACACTTTGACTTTTAAGGTCAAACCAATTACTTTTCAGATTCAAAATCAGTATGGACTACTTCAAGGGCCCGCCTCATTTGGAATCCAGAGGATTTGAAATGGTGTCTTTGTTTTGTAGTTGGAATGGAATTGAATTCAATTCTTTATTAAAAAAAATTATAAAAATAATTAAGTTACATTTTTATTAATTGATTATTACAAAACAAGTGTTTTTATCTTTTTCTAAAGATCATATGAAAACCTACAAAATACCAACTCCGTCATGGGGTAAATCCCATGTTTGTGGGGTTTTCATTGAAATCTCAAACTTTCTTTTAAACCAAACATGAGATTGAAATAGAATCCAATTTCAAATCCCACCAAATCTCGCAATCCAAACGGGCCCTAAAATCTTAACACTGGCATGGTTTCAAGTTGAGAAATTTGTTGAAAATTTAATATGGTTATAACTTTTTTCTCAAAGCAGGAATAATTTTAGTATGCAATTTGTGAGTGAAGTTTTGTTTTTCTTACCTCAATTGTCAAAGTGTTCCTCTACACATTCTACCTTTGTATTGAATATACCGGGTTTGCTTAGATTGTTTTAAGATTGGTCTAATCTTTCCACCTTATGACCCCATAACACTCAATTTTAGAGAACCGAATCCAATATTTTTTGTATTCAAATCTTACACGCTTTTGTAGTTTATCATCTCAAGAAAATTGGTTGTGGTCTTATATTTCTCTATACTCAAAAGTCGAATATGGACTTCTCTTTGAGGAATAGGCCTTGATTTGCATTCATATAACTTGTGTAACTGATAATGTTGCTAGTTATCGCAAGCGATTCAAGCTGCAGAGCGGGTGGAAAAACCTCCAATTTCAGACATATTCAACGACGTATATGATATTCCCTCTAAAAACCTTACCGAGCAGGAGGCTTTTCTAAGAAGAACCATCCAAAAACATGCACAGGATTATCCCTCCAATGTTCCCATGTAAAGCGATCAAGTCATGTATCATCCCACTAATTATAATAGCATCAGGATTCTAGATCGAAACCATTTTACATATCCATGGCTTCCAATTAGATTCGTTAGCAAGTTGAATCTCACACAATGATTACTACTTGTTAAGATTCATGCATACAACCCGTATAGCCCGATAGGTGAACCTAAATGGGGTTTATGGTCTCCACGAGCACTAGGTGTAGCACACGAGGGCAGGATGTCGTGCTTTCGTCTGTTTCGTCAAGGAAAACAATCTTTATAGTTTTTAATAATCATTGGTGTTCAGTCCAGTTTGTCTACAAGTAGACTAATTGTTTGAGGCTTTGAATTTAACAGATGGTAAATTTCTAATATCCCTGTGAGGACTCACTAGCAACCAAACTCAAGTACTTACATGTTTAGCTACTCCTAAGAGTTAACAAGTTTAGAGCATGTTTGTTAGCAGTTTAACGATTTAACGAGGTTATTGGTATTCACAGTTTATTCAACCAGCTATACATAACCAATTGATGATGGTTTAATGATATAGAAAATTGGTTTATTCAAAAGTTTTTAGGGCAAACTCTATGCAAAAAGCCAAGTTTTTTCAAACGTTTATCTCTCAATTAAAAACACGTTTATTCAATCTATAAAAAACTCACTCAAACAAAAATCTTCACAAACTATTAATCTATATAGACAACTTTTATTTATATAACAAACAGTATTATAAATTTGATATTGAAACAATCTCATATTGGATCTATTTGACTCTTTCCTTTTATGGAAAAAAACCATCTTAAATAACGTGTTTAAAAAAAGGGAATGTAAGTAATATACATCACCTTATATGATTTATATCTAAGCGAAGAGAAGACTTTATATAAATTTATGCTAAATTATGTAAATGCATTTTTTAACATTGTTTTTTGTTATTAATTTATTGAAATAAGTATAGTTAATGAAATGATTAATTAATTAAAAACCAGTCGCCATCGCCGGCTGCCTCCTCTTTGGTCATGTAAAGATCCGAAACCGTTTTTTAATATATATTTTTGTTTGCTTAACTTTTTAATATTTGTTATACGAGGTTCGAGAATATAGAATATCGATGTGATGTTGTGAATAATTTTTTTAAATTAGTTTTTAAATTAATAATTATTTTTTACAAATATAAATAGAACGAGTGTTTTAAATGATGAATTTTAAGGTCTATCTGTTACATCACAAGAATTAATCGTGTTTTAATAATTTGTTGTAATAAAAAATCAATAACAATTTGAAATATATATATATCTTGCTAACAAAATTAATCACATTGCAAAACATAATTGGTTTCATTATATTAACATTTATAAGTTATGATTTTATTGTATTGATGATAAGTTTTATAAAAAGTGAATTCTACCATGAGTAATGAACCTACTTAGTAGCTGTTTGCCAATTGCTAAATGGTTTGGTACAGAATGATTAAGTGGTCAGAATGATTTAGAGGCTCTCATGATATACTGCAAAATGAAATATAGTTGTTTGGTAATTGTGTACAATGAAATTAGGGCTCTTAATGGTTAAGGAAGATCCATGATACAAAATCATTCAGATGGTTTTAAAACCATTAAGAGACATATTTTTTTTTGCCAAACAAGATTAATCTCTTATTGATTTAGATGTTGCCTCTTAATAAAAATATTAAGAGATAAACAAACAACCCTTTATGATGACAATATTCTATTAAATATAACTACTTTTTGACAAGATATTTAAGACATGCTTTTATATGATAAACCTTTTTAGAGTAAATTACATTCCTGGTATTTGTAGTTTGACGTTTTTCCCTACTGTGGTCTCTCAAATGCGTTTATTTCACTGCATGTCCTTGTGGTATGCAAAAACGCAAGCTTCAAGTCCCTCATGCTAATGCCGCCTACTTAGTCGCCAATAATGATCTCACACGCCTAAAAACATAAGGGTAAAATCATCCACTCAACCTTTCAGCCTCTCTCGCTCGTAGATATCCTCCCTCCAACCATTATTTCACCCTTCCTCTCTCTCTCTCTCTCTCTCTCTCTCTCTTTGTGTGTGTTACGACTTTTTCTCCCAACAAAGGTCATATATCCCGATCACAACTCAAGATCACCCATGAAATGATGCAGCTGTTGATCAGATGCAATAATTTGAACTTCATGGACATCATCAAACCCAGGAAAACGCCTTTATTATTATTCAAGAAAGTTAACAAAATTTTCATCTTTTTTACAATTTTAGGGATTTTCCCTAATTGTTCTTCGTGTCTTTTTAAATACGCAAGGAGTTGTGGTTTCATTGATTGGTTTGACCCAACATTATGTGATCGCTCGAAGATGATTATACATGGATTGTTAAAGTCGAAGAACAAGCTTGAAGAAGAAAATCACATATTAGAGTTGTTGTTGTATTTCACTTGGTTGTCAATTGGGATTTTTTTTTTCTTTTCTTAGGTGATCTAATTGGATGTAATAGGTCAGGTTTGGGTTGCCACTATTTGTAGACATTTGTTGTTTTGTACTGTTGTGTTTTGTGAAATATGGTAAATCTTACCTAATTTTGGTTTAATGTAATGAAAAAGCTTTCATTTATATGTAACATGGTTTAATGTAATGCAAAAGCTTTCATCTTAATGTAGTACAGAACTTGATGCGTTTTTCAGAATCCATGTTGTTGTTATGAGGTGCAAATAAGGTGAAGGGTTTTCTTGGAGTTCCTACGTCTACTTAATTCAGGTGAAGGGTTTTCTTGGAGTTCCTCTATCACAACATTAGTACCCACTGGACTCGACAAATATTTAGCACATCCTGGACGTTTCCTAAGGCTTTTAGACCAAAGTTTAAGTCAGAACCAGGGATTTTAAAGTGATAATAAGTGGGTATTGGGTGTCTATAGCCAATTTCATTCATCGTTGCATTCAACTCGTGTACAGAAAACTCGTATGTGTCTACGAGGTCCACATAATGAAATTTACCATCTTGATAACACCTGCCAAGAGCCTTAGTGAAAAACCCTCCATGATGAATCTTCAAGCCAACCAACATAGGGTACAATCCTGTTAAAAAAATATTATTAAATACCACAAACAGATTGAAACTGAAATGAGGAAAAACCTACTTTTAAGTGCATTACATACCATATATTTCAATGTAATCAGTTGTATCCGCCTTGCTTCGAACTTGTGATGATGTACAAACCATATTGTGGCAATAAATGAGGAAGATGAACCTTCCTTCACTAATGGAATGAAGAATCGATGAAGAATAAAAATTCTTGGAAGGTTTCTTGAATGAGAAGATGAAGCGAACCTCCGATTTTTAAGGTTTAAGGACGATAAATGAGTTTAGGGTAATCGTGTGTGTCTTAACGCAAATGAGAGGGAAAAAGTTGAATGGACGGTTTTACCCTTCTCCTTTTGGGCACATGGGATCATTAATGGTTAATAAATAAAAGACATTAGCATGAGGGACTTGGAGCGTGTGTTTTTGCATACCGCAAAGACAGACAATATAATAAACACGTTTTAGGGACCTTAGTCAAACAAACGTCAAACCATAGGGACCAAACCATACAATGATGAAGAAATAACCAACCTGACTTGGGGTGAGCAGCGGAACCGAGTCCCCGGCTACAGAATCGGAACCGCCGGTTCCGGAACCGGAACCGATATGAGTGGTTCCGGTTCCAATTCTTAAAATACGGAACCGATTGAGAATGGTTCCGGTTCTCAATTTTCCGGAACCGTTATCCGCCGGGTACCCGGTATTTTTCAATAAAAAAATAATTATTATTTTTTAATACCAAATTTATATTATGTTTACATCTTAAAAGCATGTCGTCATCTTCATTCTTCATCTAAATTCTTCATGTAAAATGATTCGTATTTTTTCAAATTGTGTGTTCACTTGGATTCATAGTATGTAATCATTAAACTTTGAACAATTAGCATTATAGTATGTAATCGTTAAACTTAGAACATTTTCTATTAGTCTATTATGGTTTGTAATCGTTAATCAATATTTGTAACCATTATTCTGTATAATTTGTATTCTTGCTTATTTATTAGTGTTTTGACAATATTTTATTTTTCTAAATAACAAAATTTTAATATTTTAGGAAGCGGGTACCCGGAACCGGAACCGGTTCCCGACGGTTCCGGTTCAAAAAATTTAAGAATCGCTCTAATTGGTTCCGATTTCGGTTCCAATATCTCAAGAACCGTCTGTTTCGGTTCCGATTCCGATTCCTGTCAAAAAATGTGGATACCCACCTATGTTCACCCCTAGACCTGACCACCATCATGTGATGTAAGACCCAATGAACATATGCAATGAATTAAAGGCTTTTCATTTAAGGTGAAGAGTTAGAGGTAGGGATGACACTATAAATATCAGTCTAAAAAGACGAAAATGCCCCTCATGTGAGAGGCACGTTTAACGGATCTTAAGTTAACGGAGTCAAAATATGGACCTGATTCGTAACAAAAACAAAATTTGCCGTCTTAAACAAATATGATGTATTGATGACGCACGGTTAACGGGACAAAATTTGTCCGTTAACCATGCCGCTCTCCGATCTCAGCTCTCACTTCTTGTTCTTGCTCTTCCACATTGATCCCATGGCTTCCTCCTCCTTGACAAAATCCAAAACTTCCATCATCCACCATCTTAAATCTACCAAATTCCCCTTGTTATACTTCACAAATCACACTTCTTCCATTCGTAATTCGCACAATCTTCTTCATACAATCTCATCTCCACCACTCCCGGTTCCGAGATGTGCAACTTCTTCACGAATCAATCCCTTCATTGTTTTCTCCCGTTGTTTTGAATCTGTCTGCGTTGGGAGACGATTGCATTCTGCCGCCAGTGCTAGCAACGATGTTCGTCAGGTTGGTTATTTCTTCATCATTGTAATCTGCAATCAACTTCTATAGCAATTTCTTTTGTCTTGTCTTAATTGGTGCAACTTTTGATTCGATATGTATTGGCCAAAAAAATTGAATAAAACCTCAAAATCGGTGCAATCTAATTTAGTTGCAACTTGTAAGGATCATAATGGGATATAGATTTTTATAATTAGGCTCTGATTTGGTTCTTTATTACATGCTGTCTGTGATCAAATTCATCTGGATTAGCTTCAATGAAGACAGTACAAGTTTGACTTTTGAGGTCAAACTAGTATGCGATCAAGATTGAGATATAGGATTGCTTGTATTTTGGGTATTTCAAACTGAACTACATCGTTTAAAAAGGAAGATGATGCAGGTTGAACTATATGGAAAATGGGACGATTTTGTACGGTATTTATTTTGATTTTGAAGATTAAAACCTTGTTATTTGAAAGCCCCCTTTTTTCCTGGAATTGATGTGTTTGACCATCAAAGTCAAACTTCATCTTCTTAGAAGCAGAGGCATTCATCCCTTCGTTGAAGTAACTGAATCAGTCAATCAACTTTAGGCAATTAAAATGCTGTTTCTGCTAATAAAGCCCTGGTTCATTTGCTGATGATATCTGTTGATGAAGTTGGCCCCATCATTGTCAAGGTGGTATGGAATCAGACCTTTTATGGTTTTAATTTAACATGTGTAGTTTAGTAATTTCTCAATCTTGTATCATCTCCCTTCTATTTGTAATGTATTTGTGTTTCACTCAGTCCTGCACGTCCCTCCTGCCTAATACCGTGCCAAACATGGGACTGCAAATCTTGTACTGTCCCGACTCATCCTGTCGCACGTACCAAACTCACCCATAGGGTACTAATCTTTGTTTTGACATGCTTATTAATCCTTATGAATCTATGTTGATGTAGTTTCCTGCTGAAGCTCCTTCGCAGCAGGTCCTAGATTTTCCAGGTGGAAAAGTTAAGTTTACCCCAAAACTGGCATTCACATCTGGTTCTACTGAGGAAAGGGTCCCTTGTTATCGAGTGCTTGATGACAGCGGTCAACCAATTATCGATAGTGATTCACTTAAGGTAAACCAAAAGTAGATTTAATTAATTAACGAGCCTCTTTCTTACTCTTTCCTGAAGAAACTGTGAAAATGATCTTGTGGGCTTTTGAATATACAGATTAGTAAAGAACTTGCTGTCAAGATGTATTCTGACATGGTAACATTGGAAGTTATGGACACTATCTTCTATGAGGCACAAAGACAAGGAAGAATATCCTTCTATGCAACCACAATGGGTGAGGAGGCAATCAACATTGCATCAGCTGCAGCTCTTCACAATGATGATTTTGTCTTCCCTCAGGTTCTTTCCTAAAAATGTAAACTGTTATTTTCATAATTATAAAGATATGTATGCGCGTTGTTCAACATGCCTGACAAATTTTGTGGTATGCTGATATCATGTGGCATCTTAAATGAATTCTTGACAGGTTTTTTGCTAAATCCATGACCTTCTGACAGGTTTTTGTTAAATCCATGGCTGTCTAATAGGTTTAAGAATGTCAATGCTTAACAAAAGAATGTCACTAACATGCACAAGAATACCCAAAAACCTGTTAGAATGTCATGGTCTTGACAGAGGTTATTTAGAAGAATAAAGGAAGCGAACTACTACCACCATTGATATGCATCTACTTCTGATTCTGAGAAACTAATTTATTGAGCAAAGTTAAATTAGAAAGAGAAATGATGGTCTTTTTACGCATCGATCATTTGATCTTTGACAAAGTTCTTTTTTTTTGTTTGGTTTTCTTATTTCTTTTTTCTGCCCGGATAAGCTTTCGTATTACTTGATTCATAATGGTAACAATTAAGTGTGTGTATATACTGTTTTCATCTACCTCGATGAAATCATCAATACCTGGTAGCTTCTCTTAAATTTGAAGTTGGAGCTGATATCCAAAATCTTGATCTAATGCAGTACAGGGAGCCTGGAGTTCTATTATGGAGAGGATTTCCCCTACAAGAATTTGCACATCAGTGTTTTGGAAACAAATATGATAATGGGAAAGGAAGGCAGATGCCCATCCATTATGGTTCTAGAAAGCACAATTACTTTACAGTTGCATCAACAGTTGCGTAAGATATCAACTTTAATTCCCTCTGATTAATAATTTTGTTTGGAGGGTAACATGTATGCAGACTTTACCTCTATCATCAGAGACTCATAGTTTTGTTGAATACGTAACATAAACTTGTGTGTTACATGAGTAGCAGGCATTCAAGAAGGGACCATTCTTATTCCTGTGACCAATTGTTTTTGTTAGATAATACCAAATTGGTCGATGCTTTATGTATTCCAATTTCCATGTACTCCAGAACACAAATCCCGCATGCAGTTGGGGCTGCGTACTCTCTGAAGATGGAAAAGCAAGATTCATGTGTGATCACATATTTTGGCGATGGAGGCAGTAGTACGGTAAATACACAATATTCAATCCTCATAGTGCTGGATTTTGAAAAAAAGATCATTTTCATCGTCTATTCATTCTAGTTGGCATCTGCTTATTCTAATTTGATTACACCAATCGATCACAGGCAGATTTCCATGCTGCTGTGAACTTTGCTGCTGTTTTGGAAGTCCCAGTAATCTTTTTCTGTCGAAACAATGGATGGGCCATTAGTACCCCTATCAATGAACAGCTTCGAAGTATTTATGCCTCTCCTCCATGTGCTTTTCCACCTCTCCAGACTCCATTTCTACTTAAATTATTGAGTTTTGGGGGATTTGTTCAATTTTAGGTGACGGTATTGTTGTAAGAGGGAAGGCGTATGGAGTTCCTAGCATCCGCATAGATGGTAATGATGCTCTAGCTATCTATTCTGCTGTTCACAAAGCACGCAAAATGGCTATTGAAGAACAAACACCTGTTTTAATTGAGGTTTGTTGTTTCAGTTTCAAATGGGCAAAAGGGTCTTCATGGAAATAGATGCTCTACTTTTTAGAGTAGATCCACTCCCCATATCCCACCTCCAGTTGGGACAGGGACATACTGGGCTTGTTGGGTTTGGTTTGGTGATTCTTTGTTGGCTAATGGTAAAATGGTGTATTGATTGACAGGCCCTCACATACAGAACAGGACACCACTCGACATCAGATGATTCTACCAAATATCGTTCAATTGATGAAATAGAACAATGGCGAGGGGGTCAAAACCCTGTAAAGAGGTTTAGGAAATGGATGGAAAGTAAAGGCTGGTGGAGTGATGAGGCTGAATCTGAACATCATTGCAGCACAAGGAAACAAGTAAAAACTTGAACTTATGGTTCACTACTACCTACTGGAGGTTCATTCGAGAACTATAAGAACCAAATATTCATGATGAATATCATGAATATTCATAATGAATAGTTGGTTCTCAACATGTTTTATCATTTTATGGTTCCTGAATGAACTTTCACCCATCTACCTTTATGTGGAGTTGTTCATATTCATTACCTGATTATACTTCTTGGTAGCTATCGCAAGCGATTCAAGCTGCAGAGCAGGTAGAAAAACCTACGATTGCAGACATGTTCAACGATGTATATGATGTCCTCCCTAAAAACCTTATGGAGCAGGAGGCTTTTATTAGAAAAACCATCAAGAAACACACACAAGATTATCCGTCTGATGTTCCACTGTAAACCAATCTTCATCATTTCTCCATTACTAATTTTATGATTGAAGGGATTATATTTTGAACCATTGTGTTTGCGTAGCCATCGTTGTATTTTAACAATCGTGTTGATAAAGCTTGCAGATACATACAAAATACTTTTCTTTGAGGTCGGAAAACTACGTTGTGCAATTAATCATTTAACATCATATGATGATTTCATTTCAACTTATGTTTGCATACATATATAGAAGAGGTCGTAAAAGAGATAAAAGAAGATGTTGCCATGGTAATCTGAGGGGTAAAGTTTGCATCTGATTTTCAAACCAATGGGTATTATAGTTAGAAACTTCGACTGTTCAGAAATTGGAATCAAGAGAAACAACGGGTCCTAACTAGTCCTAGATCGGCCCTTGCTTTTTTTTGTTGTTGTTGAAAACTGCATCTAAAAGAACATCAGAACATTGCATTAGAAACTTAAGAACTTGCCGCGTGAAAAAATGTATAACGAATTCCAACTGAAACACTAAATATTGGCAAGCACCTTCTAGGAACTCAGCATGCTCCTTTGCCTCCATTTTCTGGGAAACCGTCTAAGCCTCAATTTGTGGGGCGTATTAGAGTTCCACATGACGTAAGCTAGACATGGACCATCAAACCTGTATGTATATATATATATAAACCTGTATAGACCCCTCTCATAAAGAGATTCCTTGAAGAGATTCACAAGGGTTCCACATATCCTGATAGAAGACTTTACAAGCAAATGGTATTTGGCATGGATCTGTTTCACAACAGCAGGCTGCTTGAAGCCATTGCTTTAATCGGAGATGGCCATACATGCGAATATGCTATGGTTTACCATTTTGCATAACCTCAAGGATCAAGTTTGACCAAACTGAATTAGACTACAAAAAGGATTGTCAAGATGAGCTTTGTATTAGAACATGCAACACACAATGTCAGGTATGATCTATGTTGTTATAGCGGTGAAAATACAAAACTGCGGTCAAGACCAATATTTGAAATGGTGGTTGTAGCGTTGGTACAGCGGTCCAAAAATAGCGGTTCATATAATATTACTTAGAACTATTATATATATATATATATATATATATATATGTATCCAGACATAAATTTATCATATGCATTAATTAAAAATATAGTTTCAACATCAAAATATCAACTTAAACAAGTTTCACAAAACAAAATAGGAAAAATGTTCATAAACGAGCTAATCACAAGCAATAGATTCAGCATCCAAGTCATCATAGTTCTAAAGAGGTCCAAACTAAAATATCGGAATATGGGTCCACAATTTCACCTCAAATATCGGTCAATTGCGCCGCTAATATCGGAAACGCAATTTTCACTGCAATTTTATCTTAGTCCGCAATCCTTATGCACCAATAGCGCCACAATTAACAGCATAGGGTCTGATGGGTAAAATGAACATTGTGTCGACGCAAATAAAAGTAAAGGGGTCAGGCGGTGAGCTATCTGCTCAATGCGGAACAAATTGCAAATCCCATCCAAGAAACTCACACCTCTCTCCAACTAGAACCCCCTAGCAAACCCATGGTGCCCATCCATGCCAAACAACAAATATGATCTACTAGCACCAAGTGGTTGACCATGGATTAAACCAATGAAAAAACAAAACTGGACCTGCTGATATGGTCAATCTTCTCTAGCACTTCAATATCAAGATGTCTAGACATGCCCATCAAGCTCTAAACCTCATTTTCATCTACATAATTCTTATCTACTTAATGGAACTAAGAGATAGATGCCTGACTCAAGAAAGCCAGCATTATGTTTCAACAAATAATAGTTCAATTGTGCCAGTTGTCTAGCCAGGAACAGAAGGTTAGGTTAGGTTTCTTTCGGTTTTTCACTTTTGCCTATGTTCTATCAATTCTACAAATACAGAAATCAATTGCCCTTTCCCCATAAAAAAGAATGACTGCCAACTTATCAACAAATAGTTACAGAACCCAGAAGTAAACCACCAAAAAGATTATAAGCAATGCAAATTTGCAGTCGCTGATATGATATTCGAAACAGAGAGCAAGTATAAAACACTAAAACAGGCACAGGCTAACAGTCATCTTTTGATGCTTTTATATGCACATAACAAACTCTATCAATCATCACTATTGCATATTGGTAAACTGAAACAAGATCAACCAAAAACTCATCAAAGTAAGGAATGAAATGAGACCATCAACAAAAACATGAAACATGTTATTTTTTAATTTCAAATGACTAATATCAAGTTCATAACTTAAAGAAAAAAGATTAACAACCATATGTTTCTAAGACAACACTACAAGTTCTTATTTAGAAACCATATTTGATTCATATTTTCCTAAAAGAAAGCACAAAAAGAAAAACACAAACAGACTACTTTTGCCCAGCATGAGGCATCATCATCATTCATTCAACAAAGAACCACAGATTACCTCAATTTCCTGATGAATTGATAGCCTCGTAAACTAATGCTGATTGCTCCTTAAGCAACTCCATTCGCATCACGTAAAGCTGAAGTTCCTGCTTCTTCAGCTTCTTCCACTTCTCCTCCAATTCTTCTCTTTTAGAAGCCTCAACCAACTCCAATCCAGCCTTCACAATCTCCTCCTGCAAAATAGGACAATCGTTGTTTCTACCATACTGAACAAACCGAGAAACATCCATGTTCTTCTCAACCTCCATTGTTGAAACTTCCTTCTCCATTTCCACCCCATTTGCTTTCAGCAAAGCAACACCAGAACTAGTACTAGCAGCATTACCCTTAGCAGGATTGTGATTCTGAGTCTTTTTGCTCTCTGTTCCACTGGTGTGACTATTACTACCCCATATCAATTTCGATAATTCATAACCCTTCTGTTCATGACTTTTGGAAAAACTTCTATCTTTACCATTCTTCTCTCTACTAGCATTATTCACATACTTTTTCTTCAACCTCCTAACTTTGTCAACCAATTGTGCTCTACTAACATCAACATGCAAGGACTTCTTGATAAATTCATGAAATGCACCCATATCAGCAACAGGATTCTCACCATTTTTCTCAGTTTTATAATCAATCATACCTTTCAGGATAACAATCTCATCATCCTCGCTCCACAACCTCTGAAACAGCTGTTTCTTTGAGTCTTCATCCGCTGCCGTACTCTTCTTAGCTTTCTTGGAATCTTTTTCTATAGCCGGCGCCGTAGCAGGCGGGGGTCGCTTGCCGGTCTTCGCCGGAGATGGCGTTGAGCTAGTTCTGGATCCGGACTTTTTGGCTGATTTGGATTCTGGATTCGTCCCTTCTTCTCGTTCCATAGGTTTGGAAGAGATAGGTTTGATGGTAGGGTCAGCCACAACCGGCTTCTTGGGTGGTGAATCGGAATCGGTATCAGAATCCGACCCCTCCGTGCCCGATGAAGATAGATCTGGAGCTTGGGGTTTCTTAGCGGATTGAGGAGCTGCAATTACGGGTTTCTTGGGCTCCTGTTTTTGTTTCTCTTGTGAATCTGAATCGGACACTTCTTCTGATTCTGAACAAGACGTCTGTTCATCTTCTGAACCAGAGGCTTCTTCCTCCTCCTCTTCCTCCTCGGAAGAAGATGAATGATTAGGTTTCAACTCAGGCTGGCGATTCTGCGCCATTGTTTTGAGAGGATGAAGGTTTCTAAATCAGGGTTTGTAAAGCGACAGGAGGAAGAAAAGGAAAAGGGTGCCAGCTGCTCTTACGATCTCTCCAGGGTAGTCCCCCTACGTAGTCTTTATAATTTTATGTTAATTGCCCCTCAATTATTTTCTAATGACATTTATACCCCCTGCATAGGGTATGAAATATTGAAATTGTATATAACTAGTCCTCAATTATTTCTTAATGACATCTAGACCCCCTACATTTGGGTACAAACTTTTTTATTGGAGTAAGTTGTAAATTTCTTCACATACGAATGTAATTGATGAGTAGATATTAGATATTAAATAAATGACTTCCTTAGATGACTGTAGCAACTCTATCTCTGACGATACCTGAAGAAACCCTTTGCACTTTCATCGTAGCAGCCAACCATCACCACCGCCAATCCCCTCCCTCTCTTATATATACACAAACAAGGCTTCATCTCTGACGCTCCTGTCAAGAACAGAAACTAAAAACAAAAATGGGAACGTAGTGGTTGTGTTTTGTTGGAACATTGGACGATTGTGGAACGAGAGCAAAGGTTGAAGAGAAGAGTGAAATGAGATATATAGAGATCGGGCTGCATTTAATTTACCATGTTGTGAGGTAAGCACTTGTTGTCGTTATTTCTGCTTATCTTATCGGGTAATATCCTCGACCATCAAATAGATCGGGTAAAACGATAATCTTTCCAAGTAAGAGGCGTAGTAAAGACTGATAATCTAATTTGATGAATGAGGGAGGAGAAAACTCTTATCTGATTAGTGATGTAAGTGACACATGGTAAGCACTTACCTGATAAATGGTTGACAAACGATCCCTTAATTGATTTGAATTTTGAGATTTTTATAGTTTGTGTTGGTTTCCTTAGATTTTAAATGATTAATGGCTATATCTGTCTCCTTAGAGTGAGTTTTCGGCCCGGAATAAAGAAGGAAAAGAAACTGCATGCGGGGTTCACCAAAAAAAATGGGGGAGAGAGTATAGTTCGTTGTAGGGAAGCAGGGTTTACCCAAAAAAACAATCGAGTTGTAGGATCTATGTTGTGTGTATATACATTATACATACACACACGCATATATATATATATATATATGTGTGTGTGTGTGTGTGTGTGTGTGTGAGAGAGAGAGAGTGAGTGAGAGTGAGAATATATAACAAGATGAAGGATCTTAAGAAAATAAGAGTTAAAATGAGAAGCGTAAGAAAGGATATGGATCATGAATCACTTTTAAATCTCACACTCATCACATGAATTGCACTTCTCATGGGGAATGATGCAAAGGTGGAGATCCCTTCTCACCCTTCTTACCGAAACTTTTATTCTCGCTGGAATCCAACCCTGTAAAAACAAAATACCTAAATATTTTTTTAAACTTTTAATAGAATCTAGTGAACGATACTACAACAAAATTGGGTTTATAAGAAGCCAAAAAAAAATTAAGCGTCTTAATAGACTGCTTTATAGTACTTAATTTATATGATCAAAAAATAAATCGTCTTATCTAAAAGCATTGTAATAAAGTTTATATGATGCTTTTGGATGTTTTAGCAACTATTTTAGGACATTTTTAGTTCAAAAGGTTCTATTAACAATTTTATAGGACATTATTTGAACAAGTGTCCTATAAAAGGATGAGTTTATAGGACATTTTCTCAAAATGTACAACAAAATTGTTAATCCAACGATTTGTATTAAAAAGTATCCTAAAAAACTTGTTATGACGTCCAAAAACGTCCTATCAATTTTTTACAACGCCTAAAACTTTATATTTTGGGCATAAAAATTAAGTCCTACAAAATCGTCTATTAGGACGCTTATAAATTGATGACGTCCTATAAATCTAATTTTGTTGTAGTGCAAAGATATAAACCGTTAAATGTATCGATGACATTAACGAAGTTGTAATGTCAGGGATTGGTTATTAACTTAAGATTTCACAATTTTATGACGAGACAAGTTCAAGATGACCGGTTTTCACAAGATTTTATTTGAATTTCGTTCTCAAAATGGTATGAATTCACAAACTTACATGTTTAAGTGGTTTTTTTCAACTTATGTTTAATTAACCAACTTCTACGAGCCTAATCTAGGATTATTTTTCGTTTTTGTAGTCGTAAAGTAATGATCGAAATTAAAAGAGATTATAATCAACGATGGACGGAAATTCTTTTTTGTCCAGAAAAGGAAAACCCGGACAACTTAAATTTCGATCCCCCACACCCCTCCAAAAAGAGAAAAATGCAATGCAATTAATCTGAAGCATCTCAAAAATGAAGACGTTGATGTTTATTTTGTAACATGTTAGGTTTAACGTCAATTTACAGATAAATAATAATATACAATGAGGTCACTAAATATTGTATTAGGTTCAAATGGGTCCCTCAATTATAAAAAATAGTCAAAGATGTCCCTCAACTCTCAAAATCAATGATCATTCAAGTTAAATCCGACAAAAAGAAAATTGTTGGAAATTGGTAAATGTACCATTATACTCTTCGATTTAATTTCTAAATGTCCTAATGGATTGTTTTATAAGACTTAATTTATAGGACCGGGAAAAAAGTAAAGTGTTCTATCTAAAGATGTTGTAATAAGTTTATATAACGTTTTTTGGCACTTAAACTTATTACAATCCCTTTAGACAAAACCATTTATTTTTTTTGTTCTATAAATTAAGTCTTATAAATAAGTCTATTAAGATGTTTATAAAACTTTGACGTCCTATAAACCCAATTTTATTGTAGTAAAAGTAGTATTCATATGTCATCCACTGTAGGTTTAATTTTTTTTAATGTTTTGACTTCTAAACATTTTACAATTCGATGTAGTTTAGTCATTTTAGGGTTTTTTTTTACCAGATTTGAAGTAAAATGACGCTGATTTAAAAATTAGATATCCTTTTTAACGTTTTTATAGATAAACAATTTATTTGAAATTTCTTGCAAACCTTCTTGCATTTTTTTTTTGTTAACCATGAATGTCCGTGCTCAGATTACGGAATGCTATCTAACTCGAGGCTTAATTAAACGATCTCCAATAAGGATACCAAATCTTAAATCAAATACCAAATTTCACCTCAAATCACTCAAACGGAGACACTAAATCTTACAACAAACTTGGTGTAACGAACCAGTTACACACTAAATTTGGTGTAATTAATAGTATTACACCAAATTTAGTGTGTTACTTATTCATTTTATATTAAATTTTATACCAATTGTAGAAGATAAAAAGATATATCATACATTTTGGTGTAAGATTTGGTGTCAGTCGTTAAAGAAGATTTATTAGAGCATCGTTAAAGGTAGGTTCTTAAAAGTAAAAAGTGTAAATATCTTGTAAGAACAACATATTCGTTAAGTTTATGTACAAAAACTTTGGTTCTTACCTCGAACTCGATGTAGAATGATATTTAGTTAAGTTGGTGGGGGTTGTTATTTGCACCCCCCATAGATTTAAGATGCAAGTTCCAATATTAAAAATCAAAGAAATGTGTGTGCAAATTCCAATATTAGAAGTCAAAAATATATGTAAACAACCTTGAAAATGATGACACCCTTGATTTCTTTTTCTTTTTGATCTATGACATGTATGACTAGAAATGGTTAAATTAAAAAGGTTAAAAAATTTAATTTTAACAACATAATAAATTGATGCAATAAAAAATAAATATTAAATATCAAATGCGGAGAGGACAGCCTGCCGAAGAGGGCAGAAAGCTACAGCGGCAGGAGGCTATCGGACGACGGCAATTGAAGGAAGAGGGAGGGGCAGCGGCTGTCGGAGAGGGCAGAAAGCTACAGCAGCAGGAGGCTATGGGACGACGGCGATTAAAGGAAGAGGAGGGNGGGCAACGGCTGTTGGAGAGGGCAGAAAGCTATAGCGGCAGGAGGCTATGGGACAACGATGATTGAAGGAAGAGGGAGAGGCAGGATTGCGACCGAGGTAGGAGACGTGAAGCGGACTTCATTTTGATTTGTTTTAATTATAATGATGATTTGTCAAAATAATTTCCACATAATATTTGTTTAAACAATTTTCTTCCAAGTCATATTAAATTACCTGTTACCTATTCAACAGGTCAACCATGTCCTTGAATAAATAAAAAGTTTGATAGAGACTCTTAAATGAAGATTTTAAAAATTGGTTCCCCAAAATAAGAATAAGGTGAAAGTTAGTTCCATTTTGATACAATTTTTCCTAATAAAAATGTAGACATACTTAAATATATTGTTTATATAATATAATAAAAATAATAAGAAGAATAAGAATAATCACTTAACAATTTGAAATTAGTCGCATTTTATTTCTTTTCTTATTTGTTATGTTATTTTCAGTATATTTATAAATCTAAGGGGCTGTTTGGCAGTTGCTGAATGATTTAGTGCAAAATAGTTAAGAAGTCAGAATAGTTAAGAGGATCAGAATGGTTAAGTGCTGAATAAAATAATGTTGTTTGGTAACTGTTCTCTGAATGACAACAAATTACCATTTTAACCCTCTGCCTATTTGCAACTGATTCTGCTTTGCTTTCGATTAGTTTCTGCTAGACAACAAGTATCTATATAAATTGGACATCTATTTTGGYTGATGATATCTTGCTAGYAAGAAAGAATGGCATCCAAYCTTTACCAYWTATCATTATCACTTGATCAAGAAGTTCATCAAYGAAGCATCATAGACAGAAACAAGCCACTGTTTCCTAAAATCATGTATCCACATAGACAGAAACCAACATGATTAATTATACTACAATTAGGAAATAGTACCCAGATTAACCTGCTTATGTTTAAAAACAGTACCATGGGCTCAAAGCCACTGTTTCAAGAAACCTCATCGTGTGATTGCAAGGTTTAAACATAAAATTGAAGGAGGCGGTAGAGGAAGCAGATGTAGGGAAACGAGGAGATCGATTTTAGGAAAATACCTTAAGCAGACGACGATCGTCAAAGGAGATGGAGGGAACGACGACCGTCGGAGGAGATGAAGGGGAACGGCGACCGTGGAAGCAGATGAAGGGGAAGTAGGCGACTGTGGGATTATCGCTGTAGGGGCGGCGACCGGAGACAGGCGAACGACGATGGAGGGAAGAGCGGCTGGAAGAGAGGGTAATTTTGGAACAATAGGGAGATGCAAAGATGGTGGAGGCGACAACCGGCGACGGAGGAGACATAGACGGTGGAGGCGACCGGCGATGGAGACGGTGGAGGTGACCGGAGACGGTGGAGAAGACAACTGGCGTGTCTGTGGAATGCGACGTGAAGGCGACGTGAACTCGGTGAAGGCGACGGCTGGAAGGAGAGGAGATGGGGGAAGGGTAATCTTGGAAAAATAAGCCTCTGAACCATTAGGCAACCCATTAGATGCAAAATGGTTAAGAGGTAATTGTCACTATTAAGAGGTTCTATTTTTTTTGCCAAACAGCCTCTGCCTCTTACCGATTAAGAGGTTGTCTCTTAGTGTCACCATTAAGAGGCAAACAAACAGCCTCTAACTTAAATAAACAAATAGATAAGTAAAATATTGAAAAAAGTGATATGTATTTTACTATTTCTATAAAAAGGGAAGTGTTGTATTTTCATTTACATGTAACCATTTCAACATTCTCTCGTTACGATTTCGAACTTGTTAATGGCTAGTTGGAAAGACGAATTTCAATTTTATCGAGATTACAACGCTGAGGTACTTTCACTTACTATTTTGCAATCTTTTTACTTGTTAGTTTGTAAAATATAGTTTTTTATGCATGTGTATGTTTAGGAATATGATATCACAAACCAAACAACTTACAGTGATGTATTTTCATTAATGAGGTATTTTTATTTTACTATTTTGTGACATATTTTCACTTACTATTTTTAAATATAGTTTGTAATATAGGAATATGATATTTACACAAACCAAGCAATTCAAGATGAAAATTTGCATTTTTATAGGAATTCCAATAATGAGGTATTTGTACTTAATACTTCGTCATATAATTTTCATATACTACTTTTGAAATATAGTTTATTTTTTCTATATCTGTATGTTTAGAAGTATAATATTTACACAAACCAAACAATTCAAAATGATGATATTCACGCATTAACATTTTCCACCGACAAGGTGTTCAAATCTCGTCAAGATTTAATCGATTGGGTGCAAAAGTTGGGACGTTCCCTTGGTTACATTATTGTCACGAAAAGATCCAAGACAAAACAAAGTGGAGACATGTCTAAAGTTATATTAATATGTGATCGTGGTGGTAAATATAGAGGTAATGGTAGTTCTAGTAGACATATTAGAACTAGAAAAATGAACTGCCCATTCGAGTTAGCAGGAAAATATTCGTCGAAGAATGACTGTTGGACGTTAACAATGATATGTGAAAAACATAATCATGAACTTGCAGAAGATATGGAGGGTCATCCATATGCAATGCGATTGACTGAAAACGAAGTCCGCTTGGTGGAAGATTTGTCAAGGAAGAAGGTCAAAGCATGTGATACTCTATCAACATTGAAGAAGAAAAATCCAGATAACGTGTCTACACTCAGAACAATATACAATGCACATCAAAAGTTTTGGGAACCGGACATGAAGGTAGAACTCAAATGCAAGTTGTCATGTCATTTCTGCAGCAAGAAGGCTATATGCATAAGGCGCGTGCAAATAACTTTAATCAGTTGGAAGATTTATTTTTCATTCATCCAATATCATTGACATTGTGACGTGCATTTCCACATGTGTTGTTGATGGATGCCACGTATAAAAAGAACAGATATAAGATGCCCCTTCTTGAGATTGTTGGTGTAACATCAACTAATATGACTTTTTGCATAACATTTGTTTTTATGAATAAAGAAAAAGAATCCAACTATACATGGGCATTGAATTGTCTCAAAAAGACAATGGACGGATGTGCATCCCCATGTGTTATCGTGACCGATCGAGAGTTGGTTTTGATGAAAGCATGTAATAATATATTCCCCGATGCTAAACAACTACTTTGTAGATGACATATTTATCAAAGTATTTTGAGAAAGTGCAAACCATCAATAACGTCGCATCAATCTTGGAATTTCTTTTACAAAGCATGGACGTTATTAGTTGAATCTCAAACAGAGGAAACATACAAGTTCAATTTAGCACAAATTGAAAATATATTGCTCGAGTATCCAGATATTACTTCTCTCTCTCTCCTTCTTTATCTCTCTCTCTCTCTCTCTCTCTCTCTCTCTCTCTCTATANTATATATATATATATATATATATATATATATATATACGAGTAAAATTAATATTACTCGACTATCCAGGTATTACTTTTTCACACGATTTTTCATAAAATAAAACTCATGATTTTTTATATTTAGAGTTAGTGTTTATTTTTTTTGTTATTCTATTTAATCCAAATGACTTATTATTCAAATTTATACGTATTTGATTAAAATAAATTTGTCTATGCGTATATGTATTTTGATTGAAATAAATTTGTTTAAATTTCAGACGTTATTGATTATTTGAACGAAATATGGTTGAAACCATATACGCAAATGTTCGTATCCGTTTCGACAGACCGATTTCTTAACCTTGAAAATCACACAACTAACATAGTTGAAAGTCAACATTCTAAGTTGAAACTTGAAACTATACTTGGATTCGAACCAAACAACTTTACGGGCATTTCTGCATGATATTCATCAACTCATTCACTCATAACATACGTCAATCAAAGCAAGCTTCCAGCAGAACAAAAATGTCATCAAACATCGATATAACAAATCACACTCCCACCAGCTACATGGTTTTGTTTCATTGTATATGTTGGAATTAATCTTCAAAGAATTTAAACGGTCGAAAGATCTTGGCTTAGTTTCAGAATGATGATGTAATAATTAAGTTATGATAAATAGCAGATAAGAACCCATAAAAATACAAAAATAGGTTATTATAATCGGATCATCATTTACAACAGAATAGACGTATTTATGCATCATTCACGTACGCCTGCTTCAAAATATACAAAAAAAACTTAGAATAAATTCTAAGTTTCACCGATCAAATTAATAAAAAAACAAGGTTTAAAACCATGACCTCCTGAACGATAACGACTCGTTGTAATGATATTACAACGAGATCTCGTCATCAGCCGAAAACACAGCCAAAAGCGAAAACTTGACACGCATTGATATCTTACTCTTATCGACCATGAGCCTAGCGCCCGATACAACCCAATAACCCGGCAAATCCTGAGGCCCTCTCGTTAATTCCGTTGTATCCACAAACTTCAACAGCTTCTTTCCATGAGCCGACACCGGCGGCCCACGTGGCAACGCCGAGTTCACGTTGATGTCTTTTGGCTGCGGTGGCGGTGTTTGAACGCTCGAAAACCGAGTGGACATCAGGGTCGAAACGATCCCTGATTTTTGACTCAGAACCGGTGAGCCATCCCATTCGGGTTGTCTCACCACTGTGGCCCCCACCACTTTTGCAAAACGAAGACGTAAGAACAGGACTCGTTTTAGACCGGTGTCGCTCACTTCGAACTCGGCACCGGTGACAACCGCGAGTTCGTCTTCCGACTCCACCGGGGCCGTGCATATGTGTGAGAAGCTTTTCCATTGGACCTTCTCGTGGTACCTTCGGTCACCATAGCTTGTAGCTGAGTTCGTGTATGATCCGAGCGTGACGTTGAAGCTTTTCGGCATGGATGAGAGGTGCTGCAAATGGATCGCTAAGCAATCGTTTCGCTTTCCTTCTAAATAAAGGCGAAGGCCCGTCACCGGCTTGTCTCCGACATCCACCTGCCAGTTTTATCATCGGAAAAGCTAATCAGTACGCGATAACCACAAAACGACAAACAATTATACACAAAACATTACCTGATTGGTGTTAACGTAGAGCTTCGGGCCCAAAAATCTGAACTGTAACGATGCATTGTTTTGCTGTTTCCCCTCGGGACCGACTGCAAGCACGCCGAACTCTGGTGCCCATTGCTTCGGAAGTTGAAACTCTAAAAACTGCTGAAGCTCTTCGATTGGTGGTTTATCTGCATGACACAAAAGGGTATTTTAGACATTTGACTAACGAATCGTCAAGCATTATAACTTCAATGGCACGGACCAAATAAGCGTAAATACATAGATGTTTGTACTCACATCGTATATAAAGATTGATGGCGTGAGTCAGGAATCCGTTGCCATCAATTCCGCTCAATAACGATGTGATTGGAACAAACGACATGGAGATCACTTCGGGTTCAAGTTGAACCGTTTGACACCATGTGCGATGGTCGAGGTTTTTGCCGTAGCTTCCTCCTCTCCTTCTCCAGAAAAGAGTTACATCCTGCAATAGAGCAATTGAAAGAAACACAAAACAGAATGTCAGTCCAATAGCCAAATGCGTATACAAAATGCACTGTTAGAACATTTCTGAGCCGATTTTGTTGTAGTGATAAGCCCGTAGCTTGTTAACAAGGGGAACTATGGCTAAACTCTAACCTCGACTGCCGGATCCAGTGCGATCAAGCCATAGTCATTCCTTTCAAGCTGAAACGAATAATTCCATTTTGAAAACCGAGCAAGTTAAATATATCGAATTGAAAAAAAAAATAGGCAATAACAATGTTACAAACCGGCTCCAAATCACGGGTTTTTCTTGGGGCATCGTTGCGCTGTCCACTGAATCGCTTTTCCGCTACATCCTTGAGCTTTCTTTGCACCTCGTCGGACGGAAGAGTTGACGAATGTTGTTGCTTCATATACACGACGTCTTTTCCTCCCATTTTCACACCAACAATCACATGAGTACCAAACTTTTCGATAAACCTAACGAAATGAAAACAAATATCAAGATTTTTGAAAACAAATTGAAATCTCTGTGATCGGTCTATTTGATGGTGTAATCATTCAAATGGTCGAACCACGACGGATGAGCCCGAGTTTTGCTTACTTGGCCAATGCTGCAGGTTCCCATGTAGATGGAACCGCGTTTTTTACTTGATCACTTAACGTCATTTGGGATTTCTCAAGGGTGATGCTGTAAAGCGTTATGAATACGCCATCTATCGCGAGGGCTTTCGTGTTGGCTGCATCTTTTTGCCAAGATCCTGTGAACTCGAATGCAGCATTGAATTGGCCTGTCGGGATTCGTCCGGAGAGCGCTACATCCTGGTTAAATTGTTCCGCCATCTACAAAAACAAGAAAACCATATGTCAATACAACAAAATCGGCTTTATAAGACACCAAAAATGTCTAAATGTCGTCATAGACTGTTTTATAGTACCAAAAGTTCATTAAAACATATTGACGTCCAATAATCTGATGTTGTTGGTATATTACTCTTAAAAGGCACAGCAATCGGGCAGTTTTGAGGTTAAACAGTTATGGTGATTCTGTTATGTTTCACAGAAGAACACCCACAAACTCAAAATCAAGAAATCTTGATGGGTCTATGGTCATAAACATGAAGATCATCACAATCAAGAACAGACAGGTTGACTTTGCTGGTCAAACCGATTACTCTGCAAATCAATAGTTGGTATATATCAAGAACACACGAAACAATTCAAACCTTCATTTTTTAAGAATCTTCCAAAAACAAGGTGTAATCATGTCAAGGATTCTACGAACTTTCCCAAATCAGCAAATAGATTAAGATTATACTCATATATAATCACGAAGAAGATTGATGTTCAGATACCTGCTGAAAAGATAGAACGTCTGAGCTGAATCGCATCCTTTCACCTTTATCACAGTTAATCGATTTTGATACATTTTGAATCAAAATCCCACCAGGAATCACGATATCCCTAACCTGTTCATCATCTATTCCGATCAATCTCGACTCCGGCGACTTCCCTTTACAGTACTTCAACCTCAAATCCTCCGCCACATCGTATCCCAACCCGACCGCCGCGATCGCCGCCTCCGCCGCTGCCTTCAGGCGCAACCCCACCTCTTTACTACTACTTCCCATCAAAATTACTTCAAAAAACCCGCAAAAGTTAGCTGAATCCGTAGAACTTTTGCCCTCAATTTCTTCGGTCTGAATCAAGAAACAGTCAACTGTGTTTCTAGATGTTTAATTGACTCAGAATTAAAATAAGGTTTGTAGTGGGAGATGATGAAATGGGTCGTCAGATTTCACATGTTTTTTATTGGAATTATTGTCGCGTAAATTGTTGGTACAATCCGCGGAAATAAAGTCAGAAAGGAAGAGCGGGAAATGATAGAGAAAGGTGGTGGTTCTGGACGCCGGCGGAAAGACAATTTGATGGTAGTTGAAGATTCCTTTAAACAACACACAGCAATCGCATTTAAACCCATATTTATTGTTCATTTGAGTTAATTACCAATTTAATCTGTAATTATAATTAATAAAACATAATTACAATAATCTGACATGGGATTTATGCATCATGCCATTGCCCTCATTTTAAGCTCTTTATGCCAACTGCATCATGTTCATCTTTCATCTACATTAAAAAACATTTATATTTTAATGTATATATATATATATATATATATATTATATTTTAAAGTATTTGACAAAAACTCTTAAAAACTATTTTTTATGTATGAATTACTGTATATTGATGCATATTACTTAAAATTCAAGATTACAAGTAAATTATGCATAAGTACAACTTATTAAAGCTCTATGTTTGAATTCGTGTAAATAACTGCGTATAAACATAATTAAATAGAGGATAAACATCTCATTTTAAAATATAAAAAATATAAAATATAATTAGGATATTTATTGAGTTCTAATAAAATAATTAACTATTATCTTTATAAGAAAATTATATTATTAAACCAAATATAAATTACTTCGTTATTGAACGTAAATTAAATTATAATAAAAAATTTGAATTAAAAAAATTACACAAAAAGTAAGAATTTTAAATAGTTACTTTGATACTAATATCGATATATTTTTGTCAATTTTTTATAATATTTTCAATTTTATATTTTATTAAAAAAATAAAAACATCATCGCTTTTTCAAAATTACATAAGACCATACTATAACATTGACTGAGATAAAAAATAAAATGATATATTAAAATCAAGATATATCTCGATACATTACGCAAGTACCCTTCTAGTGTATATATATATATGGTTTATTTAACAATTTTCATTCTTACAGTTTCGAAATTACAAGATAACTATTGCAGTTTGCAAAAACATTTGGATTTGGTCCTTTGTTTTCGACGGTTAAATAAGAGACATTTCCATCATTTTATTGATTTTCTTTTTATTATTTATCCAATCAAAATTGATCTTACGATTTTGGTCCATATAGTTTTTGATTGGATAAAAAACAAAACAAAAAACAAAAATGCCCCTCATTTAAAAGACAACCATTGGAGAGAGCGACCAAATCCGTGTGTTCTTTTATAACCATGATCGTCATCTTATAATTTTAAAACTGTAAGGACGAAAAACGTTATTTTCGACAAAACTTGTAGTTTACTTTATATATAGATATACTACTCTAGATTATAGGTATTATAGTTAGATCTTCGAATTACAGTTAAATTACTAAACTACCCAAAAGGAACGAGTCCAATGGACTAAAATCTAAGGTTGGTCAACCTCTTTACCTGCCTAGTTTTAAGCTTTTCATGCCATTTAATCTCTTGCCCTTGTAAACAAAACCAGCAAAAGAAACCTAATTAATCCCCTCTAAATTTCCAAAACGAAATTCAAATGGAAGATGTAAAAAATGGTAAAAGAAGCCCAGAAAACCCTTCTTCCAAAAACAACAATAAAGAACAAGACCGTTTCCTCCCGATAGCGAACGTCGGCCGCATCATGAAAAAAGTGGTCCCGGGGAACGGAAAAATCTCAAAAGACGCAAAAGAAACGGTCCAAGAATGTGTCTCGGAGTTCATTAGTTTTGTGACGGGTGAAGCCTCGGATAAATGCCAACGAGAAAAGAGAAAAACAATAAATGGCGACGATATAATTTGGGCGATAACGACGTTAGGATTTGAGGAATACGTAGAGCCACTCAAACTGTATCTGGTGAAGTATCGGCAACTTGAAGGCGACAAAGTTAGCAACAATGTACCTAAACAACAATGCATCGAAAGACAACAACAACATAGTTTGCCAACTTATAAGAATGTTTATTCGTCAGCCGCTGCAGCGAGTATTATGTCGCAACCGCCTTTTGCAACGATTTTCGAGCAGACGTTTGCGTTGCCGTTTTCGTCAAATTCGATTCAATCACAATTACACCGTCAACAAGAAAGCATTGATTCGGTTGGCCAATGGTAACTTGATCTTCTTCTTCATTGTTATTCATTTGTAATTGAGTTTTTTTTAATAGAAAAATAGGATAATAGAGAGAATTTTCTGAAAACAATGTGGTTTATTCTTTCAAATATAGCCCATGGGATTGTTCAAGTTTGTATAGTTTCAAGAATTTAATACTAAGTTATAGAATGTACAATTTGCTAGTTTTATATCATATTCCTTATTGTTTATATGAGTGTCGAAGGGTGTGAACGTTTATCGGTAACTGAAAATACGTGCGTCTCTGATCTCTGCAAACGGGCGTGGAAATAAGGTATGATCTTTGAGGTTTTGATTCAACGAGATGACTTATAGAAAGCATGTTATTTTCTAGTAAAAAATGTTGATGAAAGTGGATTTTCGATATGGGTTCTCAAGATTCTAAAATTTCATGGAATTTGGTTAGATTAGGGATTTTTCATATAAAAGAGAAGAACTTTTTAGAGCAAACCTTAGCGTTCGAACTCAATTCATGCATCTATTCAAAATCATATTAGAATGTTTAACGATCTTAAGTCTTGGACCATGGTCTTGAATATTTAGTGACGCTAAAAAGCTTGTAAATGGTTCGCCAGATACAATCAACCTCGACATTTGAAGCTGCTCAACCACTTCATTTTTAATATCAAAGAACCCAAATTTGGTTAAAGCAAGCTCAAATTTGGGTGAAGCAAGATGGGATTCCATTGAGGCAAGTCTCGCAAACATCTCAGTATGGCTGAATCAACCTGAGGAGTCAGTGTTATGTCGTAAATTCTTAGAGTCATTCCTAGTGCTCGAGACTCTAGACCATCCTCGAATATAGTATGATCATTTACCCACGATCTGTTGCATAATATTTAGATCATCGAAATGGGTTTCTGTTGATCTGGTCTACTGCTTAATCTCTACCATATTCTCCTACACACAAGAAAAATGAGTGTATATATATATGCATCTCAATGATTTACAAAATGATAAAGACATGCAAAAGAATTTGTTAAATGTAACTTACATATGAAGTGCGAGAATAGTCATTAACTCAACCCATTTTTTTCTCTATAATGCAACTTCCGAAGAAGTCTCTATCTCTTTGATAGGAGGATCATTTGACAATCCTATATTTCATAAATGGTAGAGTGCTCACAGTACCATTTAATTCATATATATTTGTTTCCCCTATTATCATAATTTTTTCTTGACATAGCCTACAACATATATTCAAATTTATTAATTGGAAACCAAATATGATACGGTACATGACATCAAGATAATAGAATAACATAAAATAGTCAAAGTCAGAACAGGGGTGAGCCTAACCTCCATGGAGTTCAGGAGTTCAAAGTGTTGATGACATGTTGTATATGAAATTTTATATGGATGCCTACTTCAAGCAAGGACTAAGATGACATTCACAGTTGATCAAAACGACCTAGAGGTCCCTAGGTTGATAGCAATAAGAAGTCAGGGCCGACCCTGGCTATAGGCCGTGAAGGCAACCGCCATGGGCAGCAGATCTCTAAAGAGCATCATTGTCTCCGTCCATTTTTCACTGGAGTATGCTCAATTTAGGAGGAAAAATAATATGTTTTCATTTTTCATGCCCTAGATGCTCTCTCGCTCTCGCTGTCAATCTGCATCATGCCATCCTCTCAATATCATATACAATAAGCCCTCTTGCTGATTTTGGTTTTCCATCTACCCTTTCTCTTATTCTCGGTTTCGATTTTCCATCTACCCCTCTCTTATTTCATGATTATGATTTACCATATGCCCTCCAGATTGAAATAGGCGATTATGCTCCAGTCTAGGTAAATAGATTAGGAACAAGTTTTATTATTTTTAGTTTTTTATACCTCCGATTTATTAGAATTTATGATTCTTCTGTAAATTATTTATGGTTGTCGTAAATTTTACCAAAATTTGTTTGGTTTGAGGTGTTGTGGATTCCAGATACAAAAAAGTTACCGCCTTTATTCATAAAAGTTTAATTTTTATAATATTTTGGATTAAAAAATTAAACCTATTTATAAAGGTTAAAACTTTATTGCTTTTTATCCATCTAACTTTGATAAATTTTTTCAACATCAACAGACTAGTAACAATGTATGTGTGTTTGTGTTTTGCAGAGAAAAAGTGTGTTAACAACAGCAAAGTGTGTGTGTTTGTGCATTTTTCCGGTGATGATTAAGAACCATTTATGTGAATAAATTAAAAAGAAAATCACAGATTCTTCCAATCGACTTCCATCTCTTTCTTATATACAACCCATAACGACGGGGAACAAGTTTTATGGCTTCCCTCCTCGGACGGCTGCATGCCTACACCACCACAAACACTTGGGGACTAGATTTGTCGTCGGTGATGGGCGGTTGAGGTGGGGAGGGAAGGGGTAGGTGGGGAAAATCGAAACCGAGAGGGATGGCGTTGGCTGTTGGCTTGATGGAGATCGTTAGATGGAGATGGGTGGTAGTAACCGGTGCCCCGCTCCCGATCAAAAAGAGCGTGCAGGATCTCGTGGATATGAATAGGGGGAGATGGAGGACGAAGCGGGAGGGGCATTGGTCGGCGATGGAGATCGCCGATGATGAGAAGGAACGTGGGTGATGAAGCCGATCACTTCAGAGGTTATGTATGAATATGTATATATAAGTATAATAATATATAATGATAATAATGTGTTTTTATTCTTTAAAAGAAAAGTTCAAACAAAAGGATTTGATTTTAAGAACACAAATTGAACGATGAATCGAATGATGAGGGTGAATTGATCACACATGAAAAGAAGATAATGATAGCGATAGTGATACAGTGATGATGATAGTTGTTATTTAACATTGGGCTACATGATTCGAACTACAAAGGAGATTGAGGTTGACATGATATATTTCAACGTCAAACATGTATTAAAATATTAAATAAAACATACAAAATTACAAAAACTAGGGGCATAAAAAAACCAACAAAACGCAATGTTGTTTCTCGTGACATGTTTGGTTTTCGGATTAATTTTGATCCACGTCTATATATTTAACTTTGAGTAAATTATAAATTTTGTCCCTGTGATTTACACAAAATCACAGTTTACCTCCCTAAATCAAATAATTATAGGAAATGTTCATATGCTTTACATCTTCACAGGTCTTTAGTGCATAAACCCAATACTGTTAGATTAATTTCAAGGTTATTCTAGTCATTTTATTACTTTTTAATGTTCTATTAAAAACTTACTTTTTATTTAATAAATCGTAGAGATCAGGAATGTAATACAGAAATCACCATTACACCACCCCACCCATCACTTGTCTCGCTCCCGTACGTTGCTCCATCTCCAGCCTTCCTCTCTCCCTCTTGTGATGCAGAGTGTGATTTTGTGTAAACCACATGGACGGAAATTCTAATTTATTCTTTAATCTTTAAATTTTAGGTTTTCAAATAGACTATCATATCACTACAAAACAAAGGAGTATCACAGATGTATTCATAAAATTGCAATTTAACAATAAAATTGTTTAATCATAAAAGATTTTGTCGTTAATAAAATTAGGGTTGTAAAGAGTTAAGTCATTACCAAACAAAGACTTGACTGACGAAAAATCCATCAGTAATCCGCGAAAAAATCTATCATCGGTGAATTACCGGCATATCTCATCGTCGTAGAAAGTGTGGCCGATGTGTGATTATCGGTGGATTTTCAATCACCAACAGAAAAAATATGTCGGTAATCTGTCGATGATGGTTAATCCGTCTGTAATTAATAGCTGAAAAATCCATCGGTGAGGTGTTTTGTTTTGTAGCAAGTTGAGCTCGAGCTTGAATCGTGTTAATCTAAGCTCAAATTCAATTTAATAGCTCAACGAGTTTTCTTGATAAAAGTTTGTGCTTGATTCAAGAGATTGAATAATTTGAAAATATTCTACAAGATTTTGCTTGAAAAGGCAAGATTGATTTGAAAGCTTAAATAACTTGAAATTCTTTTTGCTAAAACGAGCTCGATCTGAACTCGGCCCATAAATATACAC
The DNA here is from genome assembly GCF_001531365.2 of Cynara cardunculus var. scolymus. Classification (NCBI taxonomy): domain Eukaryota; kingdom Viridiplantae; phylum Streptophyta; class Magnoliopsida; order Asterales; family Asteraceae; genus Cynara; species Cynara cardunculus. The sequence continues at coordinate 19,026,001 of NC_037537.1, read as the reverse complement.
AGACTTATCATAAACTATATGCATATTATGCGTACAATTTGAGAAGCCCCATGAAAATATAAAGTGAGTTCTTACAATTCGAAACTCGACTTGTTTTATGTTTCAAACTCATATTTGTATTCAAACTTTATGAATTCGACTAAGTTCAGTAATTGAAGTTGAGCACGAATAATCTGATAAGAGCTCGACTCGTTTACACTGCAAGAACAAAATAGAAAAATATATACATTGATAATTAAAATTACAAATTTTTAAGTAACTAGTGACTACTAAAACTTATAAAAAGTATGAAAAAATGTCTCAACAGGCCCTTCAACTTCTGCAAATTTTCCATTTAAACCACTCAAGTCGGTTAATTACATCAAATATATCAAAAAGATCCAACATAGAAAACACCACTTCTTTATACTTATTTAGGGTTCGTTTATCAAACACTTACTCTGTAAGTGCTTACCGGTAAAATTTAACACTATTAATTACTTATCGGGTAAGATTTTAGTCCATCAAAACGACATCGTATGCAACAATTCACCCTGTAAGCGCTTACCGTGGTAAGAGTTGTCGCCCTCACTTACCGGGTAAGACTCATGGTCTTTGTCTCGCTCTTACCGGGTAAGATTCTTAGTTCTTATCATATTCATCCGGTGAGGTAATGTGACTTGATAAGCGCTTACCCGGATAAGTGTTTGGTAAACGGCTCCTTATTGGTTAAAATATAAAAAGAACGAACTTCTACTACTTAATTAACTAAAAGTTATAGCGATTAAAAGAATAGAAACAAAAACTTTAAATTAAAGCAAGAGAACAAGATAACAAAACGAAAAGGGGCGAGGGGGAAGTGAGCATACAGGAAGTCGACAATAGGAGAAGGGAGGGACAGAGGTAGAACACAAACGGATTGGATCAGCAGTAGTGGAGGGGCCCAACAGAATTTTATACTTAAAACTTTAATGAACTGCAGATGTTTCACTCTATCAGGGGGAAAAACCTAGAGGCCAAGCCCCCTATGGCCATACGCCCCTGGGGAGGGATGGTTGGACGAAGGACATCGGTGGTCCTGCTGGGTTTTTGATGTTGATGGTGATATATGATAGGTAGAGGTGCGTATAATCAATCAGTATCATACAAATATCGATTTTATTTCCAATTCAAATTTTCATTCATTTCGATAATCTATAAACTTAAATCGAAGAAGATAATGATCATTGACATACAACCTTTTGTAGCGTAGTTTTTGTCATCGGGAGATGCTACAAAAATGAAAAACCAAAAAATACTACATAAGTTGTTAAATTATTTGATTTAATATATATGATTAAATAAATGGTTAGATAATATTTTTTAAATTAAAAAAATTTGAATAAAAATAAATAATCAAATCAGTAGTTGTCTTTCCAAAGATATATAGAAGTATTTGAGACCCGTGACCCTGACCTCGGTATCATCCATCCTTTATTTACAATTTTGGACGCATATGTATAATTATGTAATAGATAATTAAGTAAACTACAAATTTGGTCCCTGAGGTTTGATGGTTATAACATTTTTGGTCTCTATGATTTCATAGCTCCAAGTTTGACGTTTTGGTATATAGAAATAACCGGATTTGATCCTTCCTGTAGCGACCGTTAGAAAAATCTGTTAAGTAAGGGGTATTTAGGTTTTTTTTTGATTTTTTTTTTGTTTTTTTTGCATTAAAATCTAAAAGCCCTTTAATTGGACTCACTAAAAGTGTGCCATGTGTCCATCAACTTCCCTCAAAGTTCTCTGTCAACCGCTTAACATCTATCGATGGTGAACCACCTCTGGTCATCTTCTCCGGTCGGAACTTCATTACAGTCACACACTAAAAGTCAAAATCCAACCAAAAACTCATATCTAAACCTCAAAATCAAACCAAAAACACAAATTAAGGGCTCAAAATCCAACCAAAAACTCAAATCCAAACCTCAAAGTTAGCTAACTCAAAAATCCTAATCCGAATCAAAATTAAAAAAATACCCCCAATCTAAAATCATATAACACAAAAACCATATGAAAGAGAGAGAGAGAGAAGACTACGATTTTGTTCAAAAGAGGTGTAACTTGGGAGTGGGGGGATTGAAGGCTACATATATGGTTGTCTTTGTGCAAATAGAGAGATGAAGAGAAAGGATGCACATTGGTGGAGGGATAGAGGACCGGAGATCGACCGAGGGAGGGGTACACACCGACATGGGGATTGGGGGTGTAGTCGAATGGATTCATCGTTGAGGGTTCATCGTTCTTTGTCTTTCTCCAAATACACACCACAAGTTCGATGGAGTGGCTGATGGAACCTGTTGGAGATGATGATCTGCAGTGAGGAGTGCAGGGGGGCGCTGGGGCCGTTGGGTGGTGCATTTGTGCTCCAACCATATTCTTCCACATAAGGAGACTAGTGGTTGGGGTGAGGGGACGAAGTAGGCGACCAATGTCGGGGTGAAGGACGAAGAAGGCATTGGGGTTGACCGGGAGTCACCGCAGTGTAAAAAGACCAAAATACCCCCTCCTTTAACGGATTCTTTTAACGGTCGTTAGAAGCAGAGACCAAATATGGTCGTTTTTGCATACCCTAATAACGAAACAAATTTGTAATTTCAAAAACTGTAGGGATAAAAACATTATAACCACGAAAGCATAGAGACCAAGTTTGTAGTTTACTTTAAATAATTTAATTATAATCATTATGTTTGGTTTTAACTTGTAAAAAATTTGTTCTAATTGTAAAAACCAATTTACAAAAAACACTCCATATTTAGAAATCTTTTAACATTAAATGTAATAAATACAAATTTAACATTAAAAATGAAATAATAACATCATTGTAACTTAAAAGATTAAATATTATTATGTTTATCTGAAATAAATCAGAATGATTAAAAGCAGTATATGAAATATTCGGTTTTTGAATAGCGTAACTTAGCAACAATAACGATATAAACGAACCCAAACTTTGCAATTAATTTTGGATAAATAAGATTAATTAAAAAAATGAAATTAAGAAGGGCAACTTTTTAAGTCCCCTTTTGGGAGCATCTAACCCTTAAAATCACATATGAAATAAACCTATAAACCAAAATAAAACACACCATAATCACAAAGTTCTTCCACTTACCCTCTTTTCTATACCCTCCTTGTTCCCTTAACAAATCTTCACCGGTCACCAAACACTTCCCAAACAATTCCTCCAAACACCGCCCTTCACCACCGCCGGAGAACTCATTCATCAACAACCCTTCAAACGGATACTTAAACAATGAGATATAATGCATGAAAATCCAATACTTTGGCATACCTTTTTCCGACACAAAGTAACCGGAAAACAAGAAAAAAGATCCCATCACGCCGGATATTACCGAGTTTCCGATGATGAAATTTGGTACCAGTGCGCTAAAGCACACCACCACTGAGTTTGCTGTGTAGAGGATTAACCAGATCAACAGGAGGAACCTCGAGAATGCCAAGAAACTATGGTTTAATCCCACCAACCAGTACAAAGGGGTGGCGAATAGAACTGCCAAGATTAGCAAAAATGGTAAGTATACGAGCCCATTTGCGATTGCGTATGAGGAAACTCGATAGCTTCCACATGAAGTTTCTTTCATGAGTATTTCCCTTTCTTGCAAGAAAACTGGTAGAGCTTCGACGGTGGTTGATAGCAGAAATGTTAAAATGAATGCAAACAAACCAACCCTTTCTTCGGCTCCCATCAAGTCCATGTCTAGATTGTAAAAGATAGAGCCTAGAATCAAACCAGATACAAGCATCTGGAGTGTTCGACAAGCGAAAAGCTCTTTTGTTCGAGAAATGTTCTTCCAGAATCGATGAGTCAAGATTACTGTTTCGTATAATCTTGAATTTGCAAACCCATCTTGTATCGTTCGTTCTTGATCATCTTGTTCTTGCGTTTGCTGTTTTTCTCGATCTTGATCTTGCTTCTCGTCATGATCATGGTCGAGGTCAATTACTTTTGATTGTTGAAAGAGTTGTTGCAAAGTGAACTTACCTTGAGTGATTCTGTTAGTTGGAGCAGTAGGTTCTTGTTCAAGATTTGAAGTCTTTTGGTTCTTTTGTTCTTGTATCGTATCGATGGAATCAATTGCAAACTCAACGATGTTAACATGGAGAGGTGGCTCGAGCCCAATGAGCCGTAGAGAGAGGTTGAGCTCATCGACTGTTCCCTGGTGCAAAACGGTGCCATTCGCCAGGAGTAGTATGGAGTTGAAGAGCTTGATGATTCTGAATCCTGGCTGGTGGATGCTAAGGACCACGGTTTTGCCTCTGGTCTCCGCCATGGTCTTGACCATATCTATGATCTGGAACGCGCTGTTACTATCCAACCCAGAAGTGGGTTCATCCAAAATCACCACTTCTGGGTCATGAACCACCGCCACGCCGATAGAAACGCGCCGTCGCTCTCCGCCTGAAATCCCACGAACCCGATCATCCCCAACACGTGCATTAGCCACATGGGTCAACCCAAGTTCCTGGATCAACGATCTGACCCGAGAACTCAACTCTGGTTTAGGAAGTTTCAGCCGGAGTTTAGCAGTAAAAACTAGGGTTTCTTCGACGGTGAGAAGAGGGAACAAGGTATCCTTTTGCGTAACATACCCCGAAATCTTCTTGAATCTTGACTTGTCCACCGGTTTCCGGTTGACACAAATCCTTGACGTCTGAGGAGTGATTTTTCCGGCGAGGATCTCAAGAAGGGAGGACTTTCCGGCACCGCTAGGACCAACGATGGCAAGAACTTCCCATGGTTTTGCATGGCAACTTACATCCCGAAGAACCCGACGAGCTCTGGGGTTGGTATCTGGTGCAGGATCAGAAAAGGATTTTTGATGTTGATGGGGTTGTAGTTCGATAAATTGCTGATCTTTGTTGAAGATCTTGAAAGGAGGTTGTGGTTTTTGAGTGTAGATTGTGTAATTGATGCCTGTTGCTTCAATGTCACAACCCTTTCTATTCATCTGGAGTGAAGTCTGGTGTTTTTCAAATGTTATTTGCTTCTGGTTTTATGAGTACAAGTAAGCTTTTCTTGGAGCTTTTCACATCAGAGGACTTCTTTGTCCGTACTTCTGTTTGCATATATATATATATATATATATATATATATATATATATATTGTATGTATATGTATATATGGATGTTAATTGAGGTGAAGTGGAAATGACAACTAAGGACCCGAAGGTTACTTGCATGGTTCACATGCAACTCATTTGGAAGACCACTATGTGTCTCAGACCATGCAAAAACAAAATCCTTTCACGTGAAATCCTCTCTTGGGTTTCTTGTTTGTAACCTTCTCATCATCACATTTTTCAATGGGAAATTATGTCAATTTTTAATTATTCGATACATATAATACAACTTTTAATGCATAATATACAAATCATTATTATATATAGAAAGCACCGACCCAATGAAGCTTGTTGGAGGATGACCAACCATCGTCCTTCCACTTCCATTAGCACACCTCAAGAAATCATGTGTAGGTGATCTTGAATAAGTTTAGTTTTTCTATTGAAACAAATATAATTAGATCGAAGAAAGAAGTTAACGTCTATGTATGTAACTTCACATCAATCTTTATAGCTATACAATGACATGCATGTGTAACACATATGGATGCATTTATAAAGTTAGTTTCATATAAGAATAATATCAAATAAGAAAATAAAAAAACAATCGAGTTAGATGTGATTTTACACTATGTGATTAGGTCGCGGCCCACGTTGCCCCCATATCCTTGTGTTGACCGTTAGTGTAAAATTACATGTGATTTTGCACGTTATTTAGCCGTTATCATGTTCTCTTATTTGCTTATTGTTCTCATTTGAACCTCCATCTACATTTATAGTTATATATAGATATAGAGAATCAGATTCATATGAGAACAATGTTCAAATAAAAGAACATAAAAAGGGTCGTATCACATGTGATATAGAAAGTCAGGTTCATATGAGAACAATGATCATTTACCCTTGTGTTGATCATGTTCCGTAATCAAATATGATTTCAGTGCATAATCACATGTGATCGCTCACTATGTTCTCATTTGATCTTCTATGTATGTATTAGGTGGAAGTTCAAATGAGAATGTTTTCATTTTACGAAAACACAAGAACACTCTTATCATGTAATAATTATACGTAAGCGGACCTGGTGTTGTGGGGTCAGACCCGTTCTCGACATTTATAGGCTCCGGACGAGATGTAAAAAAGGGCCCTTGATAGTTATGAAAAAAAAACAATAATATTACATTTTTTTATCATTAGAAATAACATTTAATTCAAGAAATACTAATCATTCATATAAAACTATAATACTGAATAATAATAATTATTTTTAAGTTACTAGTATCTACCATATCTCTTTTACATAACATCGTCAATCCGTTCCATAATAAAAAAAACATCATATCATATACCTTTAATATATAAATTGATATTATTTGGAGTCACAATCTTGGTTATTCAGAGTAATAGTACATGTAAATCAATATAAATCAGTTGATTTTTTTATCTCAGATCAAGGCTAATGTTTTTCATTACTGTTTCAAGCTTTTAGGGTTAAAACAATTTATTTCGAGACCATCAATTCTGGAATCAAAAACCCATGTTGGTTATTTGAGATCTTATTATTGTTCTAGAGATAGTAAAATGCTTAACACTCGTACATTCAATATTAGGTAACAAGAAGTCAATAATGAATGAAAAACCAAGAGTAATTTTGAAACCTTAAATATAGATATAAGTTGGACCGTCTCATATGGTTAACAATTATGTTTCCAAATGTATGAGTTTCTTAATTAATAACAAGAAATCAACTTTATTCTAATGTAAAAAATAGAATTCATACGAATAGAATAATTAAAAAAAATCAGTAAAAAATGAACGATGAAAAATATATCAAAAATTTTATAGACAAGTAGTTTTAAACTTTCTATTGCAAAAGCACTAAGCCTATAAAATAAACAAAAAATTAACTTTTTCATATATTTCTTTTCCAATGTAATTAATTATACATGTTCAGGATCGGCCCTGTGTGTGGTCGACTTAGCCTGCAAACGACAAGGTCGTGTGTATATACATATGTGTGTGTATATACATATGTGTGTGTATATACACATATGTGTGTGGGGGCGTACTTACATTTGATATAAGAAAAATTATAAATAAATAAAATAGATTAAATAAGATAAAAAAAAAAGGAAAGGAAAGGGAATTTGTCTGTATTATGCAAAGAATTTCGAAGGCATGAGTGATTGAGTAAACCCGTGAGTTGGGGTCACATGCTCCCTTTAAGTTTGTGGCTGTAAATTCCCCAACCTTATTTTTTTTTTAAATATATTATATATTTTTAATCAAACGATATTATATATATACATATATATGCATTTTTTAGATTATAATATTTATTAAAGATTAATATGGTATAAAGCAATGATCTTGAAATTTAAAGGTCTACTTGGTTTAATTTATATTAGAAAGGGAACTCGTATAATATAGTGAGATACATTTCGATTTTAATATTTTTTTTTGTCTCAGTCGATGTTATAATACGGTTTTATGTGTTTTTTAAGAAAACGATAATGTTTTTATTTTTAAATAAAATATAAATATGAATATATCATAAAAAATTGAAAAAAAAATATTGATATTAATACTAAACTAACTATTTAAAAATTCTTTCTTTTTTATATTTCTTAATTCATTTTTTATTTTTGGTTTAATAATATAATTTTTATAAAGAAAATAATTAAATATTTTGTTAGAACTCAATGATTATTCTAATTATATTTTAGATTTTTAATATTTAAAAAAAAGATGTCTATCATCTATTTAATTTGGTTATATTTATCTGTAGCTAGTTACATCAATTCAAACATGAAACTTAATAAATTGTACTTAAGCACAATTTACTTGTAATCTTGAATTTTAAGTAATAAGCATCAATAAACAGTACTTCATGCATAAAAAATGATTTTTAAGCATTTTTTTTTTGTCAAATGCTATATAATATAGTATAGATAGTTGAAAATGTCAAATTTTCATTTAATAAATATTATAATTGTCAATTTTTATGGATTCAAACTTGTAATTCTTGTAATTCATAAATAGTTATATTTGACATTTAAAATCAGTATAAGTAACAAAATGACTATATCGGCTGTCGATATATGATTGGATGTTGTTAGATCATGGAAAACAGTAATAACATGTTATCATTAAACTACGTGTCGCATTAAAAGACATACTTATTTTGAAACCGAAGGAACATTACGGTAGAATTGGTCTTATAGAACGTTGAATAGGATAATTAATTTAACTCTAAGTTCGTTAAGATTAAATATTATGTTTTATTTAAGGACGTTATAATATATTGTTGGGATAAATTACACGACCTAATAAAACCTATTGACAGATTAAGACAACTTAATAGAATGCATAAAGTAAAATTGTTCTATTAAGCTTTTTATAGTACGTTAGAAAACAGTGTTTTATTAGCCTTTTATATATTATAACATTAAAAAAATTAATACAATATTTTTATATATTTTGTGTTTTTTTATATTATCCACCTTTGTTAACAACTTTGTAGTTTATAAGCTATGAACAAAAATCTTATTATATACTCTATTATGGCGTCTATGCGTCAATAATGACACAATTTGTTAGATTGGTTTTAAAAAAAATGGAACATGTTAAAAGAATTGAAATCTGGAAGGAATTAGAATGAAATGTTATCAAATTTAATGAATTGGAATCTGTTTGTTTGGTTTGCAACAGAATTGGAATTGAATGATAAAAAAAAAAGACAAAAATACCTTTTCTTCCATATTTTTTTTATAAAAAAATTTAAATAAAAATTGAATTTAATGAGGAAAAAAATGTTTACCATTTATTGAATCATATATAAATATAAAATGTGAAAAAAAAAATCCAACCAACCAAAAATCAAACCATTCATACAAGTTGATACATCAAATACCCATATATAAATATTGTTACCAACAAGTGTTTACACATAAGTAGAAGTTGTCGAACCATAGTATCCAAACAATAGGTAACACAAAAATATTGTCCAAGCAATATCGACTGATCATTGGTCTAACATAACAAAAAAATGTTGTTTTTACCATCAATTGATCATTGGTCTAACGTAACCAAAAGATGTTGTTTTTAATCACCAACTGATCATTGGTCCAACATGAAACGGACCCAGTTTTCACGTCTTTCCTCCTTCAAGTTCCAGAAAGTGATCACAGATTCAGAGTCCTTAGTTATCTTTCGCAATGCACAAAACATTTCAGTTTCTAAAAACGTCCCGAACTTCTCAATCTCATCAGCAATCATGGAAGTTCTTTTTAGCATTTCAACTTCAACTTCCATCAACGATGCCGATGCTTTCATAAATTTGTTACCAAACATAAATGTTGCATTGTTGATTACTTCATGCAAAGAATCATTCATGTGTTTCCTTTTCTTGCTACTACTTGTTTACTCTTGATTTTGCACATTTGTGTGTGAATGAGAGGTATCATCTTGATTATCATAAAGGGTTGTCATGGAATTGATTGATATGGTCTTACATGTTTGATTCCTCCATCTCCATTGCATCTCTTGCTTTACTCCCATTAGCTCTATCTTTGCCAAACACAATGCACAAATCCTCAAAATGGAAAAATGTGTTGTTTTTCCATTTCTCGGCCTCTTCGTAAACCTATATTATATCATAAGTTGTAACATTTAATTATAAAGCAACCTATATCATAATTACACCAAACACAATGAATTTGTACTTGCAGATAGGCCTCCAGACTGGTGGTTCAGCAATCATACAATATTTTTCACTATCAAAACCAAATCCGCTAGTATTACTACCATGCACCATGTCATAAACAAATTGTCAATCTTTTTTGATTGTTTTTATCCTTGACTCAACATGGGGTTTACCTAATATACCAGAATTGGGAAGTGATTCTTTTAGCGTCTGTTCCAAGTATTGTACGTAGATATCCAATTTGAAGCCATTGTCAACTTTGTACACTCCATTGTTTACCATATTTACCAGACTTTCAACCAGTTTAGTATCTTCTAGCGCAGACTAGACTCGATAGTTTCTTCTATGACTCGTCATAACTATGGTGAATATAAACATAAACATAAACTATGCATGTGTACAGTGTATGTACATATTGGTGATTAGAGAAACCCAGATTACTTAAATCAAAAACTACCAATAATCAATTTTAAGGTTATATATATCGTAATCATTTACAACTTTTATAATAATTGTAGTTTTAGGGGTCGTTTACCAAATGTTTACTGGGTAAGTGTTTACTGGCAAAAGTCATCATGCTCACTTACCTTATCGAGTAACATTCTCAACTATCAAAATGGATTGTGGTAAATATATTTTACCCGATAAACACTTATCAAGTAAGAGTTTTATCCATCACTTACCATGTATGATACAAAGAGGATCTGATAGTTAACGGGGTTTTTTTGCAGAACTATTGAAGGGAATAAAATGAGCTAGAAAGAAGCTCATAATTCTACACCGGAAATAGTTTAGATTTGCTCATAGTTTTAGGTTTTATCTTTAGTTGGTTTAGGATTAGAATTAAATTTGCATTTAATTTCAATAGTTATCTCGTAGGTAGTTCAATGTATAAATAGGTTTTAATGTTCTCATTGATATTCAGCTTTCTGATTAATAAATTAAATCTTTTAGAGTTCTATCTCTAGTTTTATAAAAGTTTCTCTTATTTGTCGAGTGTCTCGTTGTAGGACTCGTTATCATTTATGAGTTTAAACGTTTATCACCCCTTCCGCAAACTTCCCGCTATGTCATTTGGTATCAGAGCAAGATTTGTCTGTCCCTTTCACTAACATGGCAGATCAACAACCGGCTACCAAAACAGATTTAGCAGAGATGAAAGTGACCTTAACCAAAAATTGCTAATCTAATAGCAGCTATCAATAGACTCCATCCTAACTTCAACAACAGCAATCGCCGGAGTAGGGATAGACATGAGGAACTGGTCAAGGTTTCGTGCGACAACAACTACAACTGTAATATGGATTCAGTTTCTCTCCTGGTCAAACAATCACCCACTCCAGAAAAAGCCACCCAGTCTTGTCGGACAAGGTCGAAGGTCGAAGTCCCCTCGTCTTAAAAGAAATCTATAATGAGCCACAAAAGTCGATAACAGATTTCGAACCATCAATCAAAGAAACCGAAAGTGAACCGATGAAGGACATTCCCTAGTTGACGAAACCATTGTTACAAGAAGCCAAGAAAGTTGAGCCCGAAGATGATGTTTCTGTTATTCCAGCACCCAAGGCTCTGAATCAAATCGAGAAAATTTCCGACCCTTTCTAGTTTATCAAAGTCTCATTTATATAGAGGCAACGACAACAACACCCTCTGGGACTTGAACATTGGTCAACTTTTATGAATTCTAAAGACCGAGGTAGGATCGAAATGTTTTAAAGAAAAAACTATTACACGAAAGTGGTTTGGCGTTATATCAAAACCCCAGGGAGTCTAATAAAGTTGTTTTTCAAGTAAACTCAAAATCGAGTTTTTTTTTCAAGTGAGCATGAATGTGGTTTTCTGCAAATCATTGGAAGGGAAAAAGACAAACTCGAAAGAAGCTCATAATTTTGCACCATAAACTAAAAAACAGTCTCTTAAGCAACTTGGATCACGTGTCAATCTACGCACATGTCCTGACGGCTTCAACACAGATTGTTTTTATCTGTTTATTTAATTATTTTATTTCTTAATTAATTTAGTGTTATTGTTTGGTAGTTTTAATTATTATTTATTTATTTATTTATTTTCCTAAATAGTTTAATTTTGTTAATAGTTGTAGGCTTTTATGTTTAGTTGGTTTAGGATTAGAATAGAAGTAGATATAAAAAATAAAAATAAAAATAAAAATAAAAAATAAAAAATAAAAAGAAAATGTAAAAATATGATAAACTTGTGGGTGTGGTTGAAGGTCCGTGACGCTACTTGGCGGTAGGTGTCTATGTGCCCTCCCTATATTTATATTTATATTTATATTTATATTTATAATTTATATTTATATTTATATTTATAATTTATATTTATATTTATATTTATATTTATTAACCAGCTTTAATTGTCAACCATTTAATTATTATTCATTTTTTAAAAATTAAATAAATAACACGTTGTTATTGATAAATAATTAAAATGTTTATTAATAATTAATATAAATCAAATCAAGATAAATTCAATATTTCCCATTGAAAGTTAGTGGATTTAAAATCTATTAAAGAAATTAGAATTTGAATTAAATTAAATTTGACAAGGCATTAAAATGAAATTTCTCAACAATTTGATTTGGAAATAAATTAAATTTAACAATTTTTTAGGATACTTTTTAAATAAATTGTCATATTAGTTATTTTATAAGACACTTTTGAGAAGTATTTTATAAACATATCTTTTTATTGGATACTTATGCTTATAGTGCATTTTTTTTAAATAATGTTGTATAAAATAATTAATACGACATTTTTATATTAAAAACGTAATTTATTTTTTTGTTAAAATGCCTTAAAACGTAATATAAATCTATTGTTAAGCTTTTAGATATGTGAATATCTAGACTTGCAAAGTAGGTTTAAGTCATTATGTGAAATTAAAAGTGTTATTGTTTGGATACAATTTAAAATAAACGGTGGTCATTTTTCTAGAATCAATAAAATTGTTTATTTTATGTCTGAAAACAAATACAATCAATTATTCTTCTTTCTCTTTTTTTATATTTTGGACAGATATCACCCGAAGCTATGTGTACTATACTGTCCAAGTTGTAACAGTTTCCCATCTAACTCCAACTCCAAGTACAAATATGCGATAATTAAAACAAACATATGTTAACCAATAATATTCACATCCTTATTAACATAAAAGGATTATTCCTTATTTTCTGCCCGAATGATTGGTGAATTATTTGTATATAATATGCTACAAATTCGGTCTCCGTGGTTTGTCAAAAGTAACATTTTCTATCTCTGTAGTTTCAAGATTACAATATGTTCATCATGGTTCACAAAAAAGTCCAAATTTGGTCCCTTCTACTGATGGGTGTAAAAAATCCATTAAACAAAGGGCATTTTTGTTATTTTATCGAACTTTTTGTCTTTTATACAATCAAAATCGATTTTATTGTTTTTAGTTCATGTGGATTTTGATTGGGTAAAAGACAAAAAATCGATAAAAAAACGAAAATGTCCCTCATTTAATAGAATTTTTAACGGCTATTAAAGTTTGCAAACCATAATGGCTATCTTGTAATTTTGAAGTTGTAGGGACAAAAAGTGTGATTTTTAACAAACCATAGGGACCAAATTTGTAGTTTACTCTTTATTTATACTATATTATAAAAATTTTACAAAAAAACTCTTAAAAACTATTATTTCTTACATAAAATATTCTTTATCGATATATATTACTTAAAATTCAAAAGTACAAGTAAAATAAATACAATTTATTAAAACTATATTTTGAATGTGTATAACTAAATGCAAATAAATATAATCAAATACATGATAAATATCTACTTTTAAATATAGAAAATCTAAAAACAATTAATATTAACTTTTAAAAGAATATTTAATTATTATCATTATGAAAAAAAATATTATCCAATCTAAATTAAATTATAATTAAGAAATCGAATTAAATAAATTACACACAAAACTATAATTTTAAAATACTTAATTTGATTCTAATATCGATATTTTTTTTCCAGTTTTTATAAGATCTTCAAATGTATAGTTTATTCAAACATAAAAACATTATCGTTTTTTTAAAACCATATAAAGCCGTGTTACAATTTTGACAGAGATAAAAAATAAAAAATAAAACCATTAAAATCAAAATGCATCTCGCTGCATTACGTGAGTACCATTTTAATAATAAAAAATATAAGTACTCGTTATGACCCGAATAGATATATGACTCGTAAAATATACATATAAAAATAGAATAGATAAACTTTTAAAAGCCTTAAAATTTAAAACAAATTAAGACAAACTTTAGTAGTAAAGACATTTAAAGCTTAATTGGGCTGAATCTGTAACATACCAACATTTTATTGGAATAATAGATGTGATAAGTCAATAAATGGATAGATGAGTGAAAATTTTCAAGTGGGGGTCTGTTTCGTCAAAACCTGAAACTTATTTGTGAGAAGGGGATTGAACGTCATTAATATAACTTGAGGGTCCTGTTTTGTAAAATTTCTGAATTTTCAGAAATTTGGTAGTGAAAATCTTCAAAAATATTTTTTTTCCCCTTTCAAAATAAGAATTAAAAGTGAAAATCTAAGAAAAGAAATTGTTTCGATCTCTTATAGCTTCTTCTCTACTTTAGAGATCATAATTAAGTAGAGTAAATTACATGATTGGTCCCTATGGTTTATGTATTTTAATACCTAGATCCCAATTTTAAAATATCTATGAATTACATCTCTGCCAAAAAGGACTAAGGGGTTGTTTACCAAATGCTTATTCGAGTAAGCGCTTGCTTACCAAGTAACATTATCTTATCGAATGAATACGGTACGGACCACAAATGTTATCTGGTAAGAACGAGACAAGAATCAAAAGTCTTACCCAATAAGTGAGGCGTGACGACTCTTACTATGGTAAACGCTTACCGGGTAAATTGTTGCATACGATATCGTTTTGATTGACTAAAGCCTTACCTAGTAAGTAAATAATAATGTTAAATTTTATCGGTAAACATTTTGTAAATGACCCCTAACATTTTGTAAGTAACTAAAGTCTTATATATTGTGATAATCATAAGAATTTTTATCTTAAGGTATTGTTTCATATGTTTTTTTTTCTTTCCATTTAAGGCTAACATTTAATATATTAATGAACATATATTTGTTCCACGATGTGTTTGCTTCATATGTGTGCGGTTCACAATGTAAAACTGTTTTATGTGTAAATTTTGTTTCACAAACATATTAAAAATGATCACATTGTGAAACAAATGCATATGAAACAAATACGTTGTGAAAGAAAATATGTTAATTGATATTGTAAATTCTAGTTTTAGATGGAAAAATCATATGCGATAACACATAGTGCACTAATTCTCAACATTATCACAATTTAATGGGTTCTCAAAAAAAAGGTCTTGTAACATGTGTGTGTATACATATATATAGGCAAATGATCGTGTGAGAAAGAGATTTAAAGTGAGAAGCGTAAGAAAAGAACTAGATTATTGATCACATTTAATCTCATACTCACCCATGAATCATGTTTGATACGAGGATTGATCTGGTGCATCTCATCATAATGTGTATCCAAAGACGGAAACCCCTTTTTACACTTCTCACATGAACCCAACCCTATATATAAGGGCTTAATCAAATGAGAAGCCTAGAATCTGTGAGATTCCTAAGAGGATAAGATTCAATATAAACCACTAATCTAAGATAAGTATGTTATTATTAAAAAAAATATAACATGAATATTAGTCAAGTCATAAATGCATTTAATTAATTAATTCTCCCCATAAATAAAAAAACCAATAACTTCCATAAATTAAAAAAAATTGATGACTCTTCAAATAAGACGTTAATTATTCACAAAGTGTTTTCAAGTTTTTACACAATGCTTTTATGGATTTAGTTTTTTTTTCTTTTTCTTTTTGGTTTTTGTTTTTGGTATTGTTGTGTCATATTGTGTTCACAAGGTGATTATAACGTGTAAAAAATAGATGATCACAACGTATAAAAAAAGCCCATAATGCTCAATCAAAATATTATATTTAATAGTAGTTCACATCGTGATATTATAGATCTTTGGTTTTGGGTTCACTAGAGATGCTTGACGGATATTCAACCTTAATTATTGATTTCGTACACAATATAAACGCAAGTCTTCAATGATATGTTGTTTTTTTGGTTTTGGTGTTTTAGTATTCATATTGTGTCAACAATGACCAATAGGGGTGCTCAAAAACCCCGATGAACCCGACCAACCCAACCCGAATTTAAAAAAAAAAACCAACCCGAGGTAACCCGATGCATGATCGATAAAAAAATTAGCCAACCCGACCTTATTGGGTTGGAATCGGGTCAAACCCAAAAAAACCCGACCAACCCGACAACCCGATGAACCCGACCTTAACTTTAGCTTTGAATTGTAGATGACRATCATGACATGACCAACCTCAACGTCAAGAAAGCGAAAGCATCGGGGTTGGAAACGTCTAAAACTATTGTTGTTGATTGATGTATTATCATTTGATTTAAACATTTTTATCGTAATATCTAAATATTTGATGAACTTGCATATTATCTTGAAATTTGAATGGTCGGTCGTATTTCAAAGGAAAGTTTCATTTATTTTTATGTGATTTTACATTGTTTAAACACAACCCGATCAACCCGAACAGGTTGGGTTGAGTTGGAAATTTTCAAACCGCCAACATTGGGTTGAGTTGTTAAAACGGCTCCAAATCGATCAACCCGGACCGTAACACCCCTAATGACCAATGGGTTACTTGATGATACTTATTAGGTTTGCCTAGTGTTCGCAATATGTTTAATTACTGTAACACCCCCATACTCCACATTTGCATAAAAYACATATTTCATTACATAGAAATATGAATTACATCAAAAGGCCCCACTAGTACAAGGATTACTATATATACAAAATTTACATATAAAATTTCCAAAACAAATCCTGTACTATTACATGTAATATAACATGTATCTTCAAAAGCAGATAACAGGTTAGGAAAATAATCACATTTTCCCTTTCCCTTTTATATCCCCGGACCCAGCTACTCCTGCATTGCATAATTTAAAACAGAAAATGAGGGTTAGACCAAACGGGTCTAGTGAGTAAATCCCTTCTTTGCAAGTGCAGGGTGATAAACACCAAAATGTGATAATGAAATTTTTGCTTAGAAATATACTGCAATACAAATAAATGATGCAGTTCACAACATCCCACAATAAGATGTATATCCAAGAACCTCAATAAAATGTCTCTGAATAGAGATCCAACATTTCCAGTATCAAAACTTTTGAATTAAAAGACCATTCCTTTAACAGGAAAGACTTAAGGCCAAAAACTTGTCGATATGACAAACCATTTTCCCCTTCTCAATAACATCTAAATTATTACTTCTAAATAGGAATAATATCTTTAATTCATCAGGTCACAAAGAAATGATGATTCAAAGTTATTAAATCCAATTTAATAATAATAATAAGAGTTATAATAATAATATCCACATATGACAATGCCACCTTTATTCCAAGTACACCTCTCCTTGATATGACACCCTTGTTCCTCCATCAAAACAAGGCTACTTATCAGAACAGACATAAGTCAAACACGTCTGAAAGTACCTATTCCCAGTTCCAAACCAGAACAGACAAAAGTCACCACGTCTGGGGAACTACTATTTAAAACAGTGTTTCATACCAAAACAGACTTACGTCACCACGCTTGGTAGAAACAATTTATAAAAATCCACTTCCATACCAAAACAGACTTATGTCACCACGCTTGGTAGGAGGGTTTCCAAAAAATATAGTTTCATACCAAAACAGACTTACGTCACCACGCTTGGTAGAAACATTTCCCAAAATCTCGTTCCAATACCAAAACAGACTTACATCACCACGCTTGGTAGGAACATATCTTTATTTAAAAGGATATAAAATACCCAATTTATAATCCACCAATAGTCCTAATAATAGACATTTTACACCATATAAAAAGTCTAAATATAAAACTTATGAAAATTCCAATTAAAAGTCATCCGGACAACAAGTCCGGTCAACAATCATCCGGTTTACAAGTCCGGTCAACAACCGTCCGGTTTACAACACTTGGACTAAAGTCCACTTTGTCTGGACATCTAATCCGGTCAACACACCAAATATTCTTTGAACGGTTTAACACTTAGAACAATATTCATATTGAGCGGATATCAAATCCGGACAACAATCCGTTTAAGACTCGCCCGGTTTAGGACTAAACCGCTCACCACATAGTCGGATTTTTACTTGGTATAAAATCATAAATAATACTCATTTATAAACCGCTCAACACTCAACCGGTTTACCAATCTCCGGACAACAAACCGCTCATGGCTTGTCCGGTTTGAACTAGTYCGATCACTAAACCGTTTAAAGCTTGTCCGGTTTAGAACAATCCGGACAATAAACCTTTCAAAGCTTGTCCGGTTTAAGACAATCCGGACACTAAACCGCCTAAGGCTTGTCCAGTTTAAATGCTTATCCGGTCACCTTTTGTCCGGATAAACACTTAGACATAAAAATCATGGTTTCTTTTCAAATAAGAACAATACAAAACATGCAATTATAACCAGTAAAATCTTTATACAAAAAGGTTAGAAACCACTCACCTTATCAAGCTTTTGAACCCAAAATGCTAGAAATCGATCATTTTTGAAACTTGATACTTGAAAACCAGCTTGAAATCACCTTCTTTTGCTAAACCGGACAACATTTTTAAAACCTCTCAAATCCTCTCAAAATAGCAGGGAAATAAAAATAAGAAGGCTAAGCCTCTCATTTATGCTACCCAAATAGGGTAAGGCGGCTAAAACCGCCTTCCCTCCTCCCTTCCACCTCAAGCTTAACCACATGCACCCACATTCACATACATACATACACTATGCATGCATACCTTTTCCATGCACATATTTTGCAAATATATATATATATATATATATATATATATTTATCCAATTAATTGCACAAATCCACATACCAGCATGTATCAAATTATCATGCTATCACATAATCATTTAAATCAGATAATCACGTACCATTTACCTTAGGTAATAACCAGGGTCTGGTTATCACAATTACTTGTTAGATTTAGTTCTATTTTTTTAAAATTATGTTGTTAATGAAAGAACAAATAAAAAAGGAGAGAATAGAGAGAAAATTTGTAAAATATCCTTAATAACCTTTACTTAAATTTTCAATTCAAAATTACTAATTTCTTAATTTACCCATTAATTTAATATAATATATAGAATATCACGGATCTCATGAATTACATCATTGTCAAAAAGTCCATTATATATAATATAAAATACTCAAAAAATCAAATGAGAAAAAAAATTAATAGAAAAATGAAAAAACTACTAAAAAGACTAAATACCCCTCTAATTTAACTCACTTAACATAACTTCTTGGAAGGAGTTAGAAATAGGGACCAATGTATCATAAATTGCAAACGATACTGATTTAATTTATAGATATTTTAAATAGAGACCTAGAGTATTAAAACAAGAATGAATCATGTAATTTGCTCTATTAATTATATTATTAAAATATTATTTTTCATAATATTAATTAATTGTTTAATACAATTTATAAATGGTATTTCTTTCTTCGAAACATTTAATTTCAAATATTCACATGGTGGGAATAATTAAAAAAACCATTTTCTCTTTCCTAAATAATCATTTTTTTAAACGATCATCAAATTTAGAGAATTTCACAATCTCTTTTTTTACTTTTTCTATTATGGAGAAAGTTTTTAAGAATCTATTGAATCAAAAATTCCCAAAATCTTTGATTTGGAGATGTTCTTAATTGAAAAAAAAATTACGTTATGATTTTATTCATGTCGGTCAATCACATGGATACACAATAACAAAAACGAGCTTAAAAGAAACCAAATATGTGTTCATAATTCGTACCGAAAACTGGAACAGCGATTAACCAAGAAACAGAAATCGAGTGCATTTTTTTGGATGAAGATTTCGGCATCATCGTTTCCTAGTTTTATAGAGTGCTCTCTTGCTTTTTAAGTTCTATGCTTGTAACTCATTATCCTCTAAACGTTTGTCGATACTTTCAGGTTTCCTATTGCATCATAAAGTAATCTTAAATAGAAACTCAATGTGTATTCACATGATTGATGAGGTCGAGGGTTTCGGATGGCAGACTTTTATTCTGACAATACCAATTACCAAACACCACATTACCAACTATATATAACTCTTATGATGTTGCACACATCCATATCATGAACCATAAACCTGAGCCAAAAGGCTACTAGATATTCTTCAATAAAACAACACCTTGATTAATTCATACACAAACAATTCAAACCTTCATAACACCAACACTCCCTCCATGCTCATAACTTCTCTAATTCTGCAAAAATATTAGGAGTTCAATTCAAAACGAAGCACCATAGGTATAATGAGTGAGATATCTTTGATCTCTTAATCGTTCTTCTTATTTCACACCTTCAAATAGATATCATTTTGTTTTAGGATGTGTTTGATATGCAGACTGTATCGAACATGAGTGGCGGAACTGATTGTAGAAGGTTCTAATTTTGACATGGATAGTTTATTAATTTATCTATCTTGTCTCATTTTCATGGTTTTTTAGTTCACCTATTTTCGTGGGAAGAAAAAACTGCATTTTTGTCCCACTTAGTCTTGTCATGTTATGTCTTGTCTATATACCAAAAAGGCACCCGTTACAGAGCTATCCCTAGGTCTCTATGTTTCTAAAATTCTACCCTGATGCATTTATGTAAGCCACATTTGAAAGGAAAAAGAACTGGTCATGTGGCACAAGGCAATTATGAATTGAAAGTGCACATACCTCATCATCATCATCATCGTCCTCACCGTCTTCTTTGTTCTTTTTAAGGCGGGTCGTACCACTTTCCTTCTCGAGTGGTAGCTTCATCGCTCCAAAGGGTGTATCCACGTCAATGTTCCCTTTCATGGAATAACCTGTGCCTTTTCCTCTGATCATGTCCCATAGAGCAGAACCGCAGTCCTTAGGCCTGAAGGTGATCGGAAGATCAAGGTATGTAATACCATTTTTGGCAATATTCTGAGTTTTAGCAAGTTCTGCACCTCCAATGCTCACGTCACACAGCCAAACCTCGTAGTCCAGTGCATTCAGCCCCATATCAAAGTCATTCTTGTTTTCCAACTTCAAATGAAGAGTTGCAACAGTTTCTTCAAACGAGAATTTCTCAAACTTTATTTTGTCGATATCAACATCAGGCTTGTAAGGTACCGGGATCTCCCCGGTTTTCTCAAGAGGAAAAGTTAGCCTTCCGAAAACAGGCACATCCACAATTAAATCAACTTTGACCTTGTAAGGTATGATGCTTCCAGGCTGAATATCTTCATATGTGTTTCTGATGTCATCATATATTAAGCAAAGTGGTATTTGGACAGTTTCTGAACCATGTGCATGGATGGTGCCAGCATCAGGAATCAATCCAGAAATTAGTTTTCTTCCATCGCTCTCGATTAAGTAGTTTATGTCAATAAGAGGGATAGGAACGGGGTTTGGGTTTGTTACAAGCACATCAACGATAATATCAGCCTGCTTAAGATTAATTTTTGGAACATGAATTGCAGAAACATCTGCAGTAGGCTTTCCAAATCCAATTGTTTCTTCAATCTTCTCACCGATATCTTGGATGAAACCCTTCACCTTCCCTAGAAATCCACTCTGCTCACCTTCTTCATGTTCTTTCTCCTTAGCACCTCGTTCCACTATCTCTGGCTTATCATATGATGACATACCTTGAAAATAGCAAAGTATATTGGTGTTACATCACTCATTTTGCACAAACATTTATCTACATAGTTAGTTTTACAGAACATTAAGAGAAGCCGAATGGAAAGGGGGATTTGAGCAAAACTGATTGAAGCTGTTGGAGTCTCACATCCATTGGGCACGGTCCTTTTAACCTTTATATATGTTTGAACCTCTATCCTCTATATAGTAAGGGCTTAGGGAGTAATTTGAAGGGGCTCCACATACCTCACAGAAGCCAATCAAAAGGAGAGTATGATCAAAAGAAGAAGAGGGGAAGAAGAATCACAAAGTTGAGAAGGGTGATCTAATGAGAGAATATAAGGTTTTTTGAGTTCAAGTTCTAGGAAAAAATCACATCCTAAATTGTATTTCATCAAATTGGTTTTCAAACAAAAGATTGTTTGCAAGTTCTGATCTTGCATTGTCATTCACAGAAAACCATTATTCAGCAACTTCCTCATCATTGATGCCATGTTTTTGCTTCAAGACTTAAGATCCTGAAAGTAACACCAAGTCATCCTAGTTTAAAACTACATATAAAACTTTGGAGGGTGGGAATTATATAGATTTAATATCTTCAAGCCATGACTCATCGAACACCTTAATTGGATTAACATGC
Source organism: Cynara cardunculus var. scolymus (assembly GCF_001531365.2). Classification (NCBI taxonomy): domain Eukaryota; kingdom Viridiplantae; phylum Streptophyta; class Magnoliopsida; order Asterales; family Asteraceae; genus Cynara; species Cynara cardunculus. Next base: position 19,003,702 of record NC_037537.1, on the reverse strand, counting down.
TCACGCAATAAATTACGCAACATCCTACCTGGATTAATATCTTCAAGCTACAACACAACTTTCTATTGGTTGAGATATCAAGATCTACAACAGTTATACACCATGACACTAACAAGGCTAGGTAAGACCAAAATTCCAACGAGTATAATACAGCACTTAAAACCTGTAGATCAAGTTGCTTACAACCTTTTGTGTTTTTGTTTATAGAAATTGATCCAGATGTTTGACATTAAGTGCATCAAAAGACCCGTCTACTTTGTGAAATTAACTAAAAAATCAGTAAACAAGTTGACAATGGCCCTTCGACAAAAAAGCCATTTTCATCCTTTTAGCCCTTAGCCGATCGGTTAGGTACCGACCATATCTTTAAACAATAATAACAAAGATAAAGTTCCATCACCAAAATTTACTCCTTTCAAGTTATATCTAATAAATCTAAGCTCGTTAACCATTTCTCCTCTACTGAACTGTTATACAGAGTGAAGATCTGATCAAATCACATTAAGACGTATTTCATTTTAGTCTTAGTGAATTGACTTCACCATATCCCATGGGATTTAGATTCAACTCATCAAAACACAAGTAATCAAGTTAAACAAAACATGATCAAGTTAGTTTTAAGTAATTTTCTTCTAAACATTGCAGATAATTGCTCAAAATAACTAACAGATCGTATTTGAAAATATAGTACCTGTAAATCGTCTGTGAATCGTCAACAATATTGAATTTGAATCTGCAAGGATAGATGAGAAGGGTTGAGACTAAATAAAAACTAAAATCCAGATCGCAGCAATCATAGATCTAAATATGTACGATCAATGAAAAAACAAGAGAGAGAGAGAGAGCACCTGTTGGCTGTTGCCGTCCGAAGATCTCAACTGTGTGTGTGAGTGTGAGTGTGTGTGTTTTTTATCATCCCGCCATAAATACGGTGGTCCACCGTCCATCTATTCACAATCCACACGCATTATCCACGGTGCTTTTATTTTTATTTTTATTTTTATTAGCTAAAAAAGATACACGTGTAAAGCATCGGGTGTCCAGACCATCAAGGTTGTCTGTCCATACAAGTATCGTGACCAAACAATTTTTGGTTTGTTGTTCGGCTTCAAATCCTAATTTCGTTTTTTTTATTTTTTTATTTAGATACAATAAATTAAACTTATACATAAATTTTCATTTTTCGTGAGACCAGGGCGGACCTGATGTGGTGGCATGGGTGGCACGTGCCACCGTATTATTTCGCGGCCGAAGGGTAAAAAATTTAGGTTTGTTAACGGTGCTACCGTATTTCCCTGAAATCCAAATGGTGCAACTAAAACCCAAACAAAACAAAGCCCAAATAACCAAAACCATACTTTTTGTAATTATTTTTTGGTCTATATTGACCGTTTTCAAAATATGAAGACGTGTTGGGTACAAGCTTAGGAGTTGTTTATCGGTAGTACTGTAAAAACCATATTTTTTGTAATTATTTTTTAGATGTATATCATACTATATTAATTATATGGTGCCACCGTTTGAAAAATTTTCTGGGTCTATCCCTGAGACTTAAATTCTCTTTAAATAGTTGAATTATTAAAGATGAAGAATCTGTCTAGTGTGAGAATAGAAGTTAATATGAAAAACATAAGAAGAAATTAGTTTCTTAATCACTTATAAATTGTGTTTCTTATGGAAATTGATCCGGTACATATCGGTACATTTTATTACTGTTGATCTACAATTATGATTGATCTAAATGGTAGATACATTTTTTTACTTATTTTATCATAACTTTCATTCTCAGCAAAACTCAACCCGATTATTGGATACTATTAAATCAAAGGGCTAAATGCATGAAATAACAACCTACTTTTATAAATTTTCTTAKTATAGCATTCTACTTTTGTTTTTCTTTATTACAACAATGTACTTTTAAATTATTTTTTATTATGACATTGTACATTAAATTTTTTACCTATTATAGCAATTGATCTTGTTACATTCTAAACCGGTTAACCCATTGACATTTTTAGTTTGTTTGACTTTAATGAGGTGAAGTGAATGACATATCATTTTGATGACTTAACTAAAATAAAAAATAAAAACCTATTTTTAATTATTATTAATGATTTTTATTTTTCTTTATTATGATTTAAAAAACATTCAATTTTTTTGATTTTTTCTTGTTAAATTACAAGAAATTAAATATTCTATAATAAAAATATTTCTTAAATAAATATGATAAGTTATTTTCAAGATATATTTTGTTTGTAAAAAAATGTAACACTTCTTATTTTATGTTATTAAAAAAGATACATATCTTTAAAGTTCTTTTTGAAGTGTTAGAGAAATAAATTGTGATCTACAATTTTTGAATATTGTTATATTAATGAATAATTCAAAAAAATCTAATTAATTTAACATATTTATGCGTCAAGTAAATTTTTTTTGAACAAATATAATGTATTTTTTAAAAGATAATATTTTTAGTAAAAAAGAAATAATTCTTAATTTCTTTTTTAGGATTCTATTTTATCATCAATACAGTCCCCGTTCACGTTTTTCCTTTTTCTTATCACTGAATAGATCTCTTTACTTGTATGACTTAGATGTCTCGTATTTCTCGAAAAAGTGATTCGATTGATGATGAAAGAAGAGAATTCTTCGTTCAGTTCTCCACCTTAAYGACAGAAAAAGGGATTGATCAAATTTTATTGAGTCTGACTTATAGTGATCATTWATCRAAGAATGRCTCTGGTTATCAAATGATTGAACAACCGGGAGCAATTTACTTACGATACTTAGTTGACATTCATAAAAAGTATCTAATGAATTATGAGTTCAATACATCCTCTTTAGCAGAAAGACGGAATGAAAAAAGAAATTAAGAATTATTTCTTTTTTACTAAAAAATATTATCTTTTAAAAAATACATTATATTTGTTCAAAAACTTTTTACTTGACGCATAAATATGTTAAATTAATTAGATTTTTTTAAATTATTCATTAATATAACAATATTCAAAAATTGTAGATCACAATTTATTTCGTTAATATTTTAAAGAGAACTTTAAAAGATATTTATTTATTTGAACAACATAAAATAGGAAAAGTTGTCTTTTTTACAAACAAAATATATTTCGAAAATAATGTTTCATATCTATTTAATAAATATTTTACTCTAAGAATATTTAATTTGAATGCAACTTAATAAGAAAAAGTAAAAAAAATTAAATGTTTTTTTAGATAATAGCAATGAAAAATGAAAATCACTAATAATAATTTGAAATAGGTTTTTATTTTAATTTTAGTAAAGTCATCAAAATGATGTGTCATCCACATCACTTCATTAAAGTCACACAAACAAAAAAGTCAAAAGGGTTAACCGGTTTAAAAGGTAACAGGTTACCCATTGCTATTATGGGTAGATTTTTTAAAGTACAATCTTAATAAAAAATAATTTGAAAGTACATTGCTGTAATAAAGAAAAACAAAAGTAGAATGTTATAATAAGAAATTTTATGAAAGTAGGTTGCTATTTCATACATTTAACCCTAAGAAAAATCAGAAGTACAATGTTATAATAAATAAGTTTATGAAAATAAATTGTTATTTTGTACATTTTGCCTTAAATCAGAAGCCTTGGTCAATTAAGCATGAATAAAATCCTATACTCCATTTTCAATTTAACTTTTGAACGATGACCACATCTAGTAAATTAGATCATTTCTAACAAATTCTCGAGATTTTATTCTATCTTTAGTTTTAATAGATTACTTATATTATTGTTTAAAATAAAATAATCAATAATTGGTTCCAAAGGCTCGTTTCACGTATTCTAACATAGTATTAGAAGCATTCCAACCATTGTATGCATGAATACGAATACAAAAGTATCGACAAACCACCGGAATCTAAAATATATAAGAAGCTCACAGTTCACGATCATCGACAATTTAAAAATGGGTTATTACGCTAATACACAAACTTCGAATTCCAACGGTTTAGGTCTCAAAACTCAAAACGTATAGAAACATCGGTCGATACTAGTTTCTAAGAGTAAAGATGAAACAAAGAAAGCATCACTTAAACCTCTCGTACAACAAACTAAGCAAGCATTCCCGAAATTGAATCTTCAGTTTGTAGGAAGTAAGAGAAAACCGAAAGCTCTTTTTTTTCGCTTTTCAGGAAATCAAATTCGACGACATGGGTCATATAGACTTGTAGATTTGTGTTGTTGGAATGGGGATGGATATATTCGGCATACATCATCGATGTACTCTCATCGTATGCTTTCTTGTGAAAGTTCTTTAATCAAACGAAAACTACCTGCTGCTATCTATCGACTAAGAAGACCATAGGAAGGTAATTCCTCGAGCCGTGTGACGTCATCTTGTAAAAGCTCTCTTTCTAGCTGACGTCGTGTTGATTTCATCACAGCCTGTATCATGGGCCCAAAAAACAATTACAATACTCTTTTTTTTTACTGGTGTATTTAGGTATATAGCCTTAAGTGAGATCTAATTTAAACAACGACCTGCCTACGAGTATGAAGCCATTTTTCCTTTAATATGCCACGAGGTCATGGAATAAATAAAAATCTCATTTAAGATTATATACCGAAATGACTATCACCAGAAGCAGGTCATTTGAAGGCTATCGAGTTTATTTTAGGTCATGCCCGTAAGCTAAAATCTCATATCTTTAAAGCCATTTAGCTAAATAGGGTGTATTAACATGAGATTATTGAAAGAACATACATTGAAATCCATGTAGGACGCGTGCATGGCAAGCCATTGACGATCCATTAGCTTGAACGTGATGCAATACAGTAGGTCAAATGCAGATTCATTTTCTGTCGGGGTACATGGGGAGAGTAAATAATAAAGGAAGGTACGTTAGCTTCTGCACTAGTTCTATAAAACGATAAATAATTAAAAAAAAAACAAAAGGTAAATAGAGACCGTGAACTTCTAACAGTAAAATGTCGAATATGATTGGAAACTAAGGGTTACCTTCATGAGGTTTATCAAATATTTCTTTTATAGTGGGTTATAGCAGATTAAAATGAGTAGCTGTATGTATATACCTGAAAGAAACTTCAGGAAGGTCGCTCCAACAAAAGTTCGTGGTTTTACTGCACGGTTGAAACACTATCAGCATGCAAAAAAGGATTAAAATTCTAAATGCATCTCTGTTAGAATCCAACTTCCAATATATTCATCAGAAAGTCTGACGACTAAAGAAATTCATTAACATCAAAAGGAGAATGAAATGGGAACATTTCCACGATTTCATCTAGCATTGTATATGAAATAAACAATGAACGACTCCAGTCTAGCTAAAACCCCAGCAACCTATTTACTCAACAAGTGCTACAGAGCATAATAATAAATAAAAAGATCGAAAACCCGAATCTAAAGGTTCTGTTAAAAGCTGGCAGAAAGTGAAAGGAACAGAATTGATCCGAAATACATCTGGAAAGCTAAAACTCAAGAGCTTGCAGTAGTATCCACTTCTAACTTCTAAGAAGTGAAGTATTAAATTTTATCAAACCTGCTTCAAGATCAAGCATCTGAATAAGCATGAATGTGATGTTAACACCAGCTACAGCAAAAGGATATTCCCACATGGCCCTCTCACCGTCCTGCTTCCGAAGAAGATCTTGAAATGATTTCTGCGTAACGTATAGTAGTCGATTAGCACCAAATAGATAAGAAAATAGTAAATGGCATCTGTCCAAACTAACAAACAGAAGCATGAAGCACTTTACATGAAAGAATTTGGAGAATACACAATACATGCTTTGTTTGAAAGTAATCACACTCTCGTTCAATATATATCATATAATGTATTTAGTTTACACATTCGTAGTATTGTGTAAATAGAATATAAACAATTAGGTTTTGAAGACCCATAACCTTGAAGCCCCATGAGAGACAAATAAAGCCTCTAGGACAATTTGTGATACACAAACCTCAATTCAAGTTTATAATCACCCTCCAAGTAAGGTTTACATTACAACATTTCTTTTATTCACTGTTTTCGGTTTCTTCTTGTATTTTTCCTAGTTTGATCACACTTCGAGTAAGGTGAGACAAAGTATTTTCCAGTGGAGATAGGCCTACACAAAGGATCAGCACTAGGTCCTTTTCTTTTTGCTGCGATTTTAGATGAGCTCCCCCACGGGATCCAGGGAAGTGTCCCATGGGGTACGTTATTCGCGATGACAATGTGTTGGTGGGAGAGTCCAAAGTAGAGGTCAACGACAGGTTAAAGTAGTGGAGTGTGGCTTTGGAAACTCAATGTATGCGAAGTACTCATTCGAAGATGGAATACATATGTTGCAACTTTAGGTGGGGAGTTCATAAAGTATGGGGTAGAAGTCAACATTGGGGGGAAAGGGTATCCAAAGAAGACCGTTTCACATATCTGGGTTCCGTGATTCAAATAGAGGGACAGGTTGAAGAAGACATAATGCATCACATAAAACTAGGGTGGCTCAAGTTGAAAGTTGAGGAAATGAGAATGTTTAAGGATATGTGGTAAGACCAAGTTAAACAAAACCCCGAATGCGTTCCGGGTGGGGTTGGGAGTTGTCCAAATAATGAATAAATTGAGAGAAAGGGTGTTGGTTTGGGCACATTCGTAGGAAACTGATGACAGCATCGGTGAGGAGAGTAAAAAGAGTGACAGTTGGGGGGAAGAGGAGGTGTAGGCCAAGAAGGATCAGGGATGAACAATTGTGGTTGGATATGGCGGCTTTAAACATTTCCGAGGACATGATCGATGACAGGAGTACTTGGAGACGGATAACTAGGGTAGCAAAGGTTTGGGGACATGTAGTCAGAGTAGTTGGGCAGAAGGGAGTTGGACAAGTTTTTTTTTTTTTTTTTTTGGGGGGGGGGCATAGGGGGCTGGTAGTTTAGGCTAGAGATCTGTTGTTTGGCCGTACTTGCTCTATGTGTTTACCTTTCATATGTTTTTGTTGTGCCTACTCATTACTTCTGCCTACTTTTTTCCATGCTTCGTGCACCATATGTTAGTCTTTATTCCTGATGCATGTTTGCTTGCATGTGTACACAAGTCAGGTATCCATAGAAACAGACGCTCTACCCTTTTGGGGTAGAGGTCAGGTATGCGTACATCTCAACCCCTCCCCCCCAACCCTACTTTCAAGTGACATTTACCAGGTCGATTGGTTTACTTTACATTCGCTAGTACATTGCACGAATATACGTGGTTAGAGATTATTCCACAAAAACCACCAATACTGCTGCCATGGCCATGCCTAAAGAAGCTACAATCAGCATATGGTTTATCAAGAAATTACAATCTCCAGATACAGTAGCTGCGAGGTGAATAAACTTTTCCAAGGGGTCTCGTCCCCTTTTTCCAAAAAAAAGAACCCAGGACAACATGGCTGATCCCGTGAATAAGAAAATGAAGTCCATGTAACAGACCTATTTTCAAGGGGTGATGGGAGGTGAGTTTGGGTATAGCCATACAGTGAAGGTTGATCCATACAACTTGTTACTCTGAGTCCCATATATGATATATGTCTAGGTATCACTAAGTTTGAAGCTCAAAAGAGGTGGCCTGACAGACAACTAGGTATATCTAAGTTTGAAGCTCTCAGTTTAACTCTTGACAATACCCATTAACCATGTGTCAATAGATAATGTCACTAAGGTATATCTAATATAACCCCAAGAGGTGGCCTGACGAACAACTAGGTATCACTAAGTTTGAAGCTCTCAGTTTAACTCTTGACAATACCCATTAACCATGTGTCAATAGATAATGTCGTATGAAATAGTCAATAGTTAGATATTAAAGATAAAATAAGAGCACTCACACAACATTTGTGGATTACGGAACAATAAATATGAGCACCACATATATATATATATATATATATATATATATATATATATATGTAATCTCAATTAATTGGGTTGCAAAGGTTGTACAAATGCACAAGGTCGTAAAAGAAATATACCCTATATATATATATATATATATATATATATATATATATATATATATATAAGCAGACTAATGCGTATGAGATGCACATGATATAAAATCAAATATCTTTAATACATGTCAAAGGTTTTAACAATTATATCTCCATGTCTCTTCAGATGCAGGTCACAGACATGTACGAACAAACACACACTCAATGAGAGGGGGCATACCTGGAAATTCCGGGCAAAATACAGTAAGTTCTCCAGTGATATGAACCCACCACCCCTATCAGATAACTCCAGGGTTTATGAATAGGTAAGTACTGAAAGCTTTCAAGGAGAAAAAGGAAATTTTTTACCGAAAATCTGTGGAAGGATCCTTCCCTTGCCACCCCATTTCCTTCCACTGCTCAGAAACTAGATCACAGAGTTCCTCTTGTGGAAAGGCAGCTTTCCACAATGCCCTTAACGCTTCCTACCACAAAAAAAGAACATAATGGAAGCCCATCAACAGTGCAAACACAAGAATGTTTTAGTTCACCACAATATGTGCTGGTAACTATACATCCATCTATCCATACATACACATACACCAAGTTAAGTACCTGATGTTCTGGAACTGAACCATCATAGGCAATGTCTAAACGGTTTTGCAGCCTCATTAGGCAATCCTCCTGACAGCGTAAAAGAAAAACGAAACATAAGTGTACTTTTATAGTGCACAGAGATATTTTCCCACATTCTTTCCCAAAAAAATTATGTTCAAAAAAGTTATATATTCTCCGACATTATAGTCAATAAGCAAAACCAGAGAGATCATTGTAGTAGATGCGAAAGTTTACTTCCATCATTAATTACACAGGCATGCCTCTATTATGCAAGGACCCCTGTTCATATATGGATAAGTATATCCGCCTATGTTAATTTCTAACATCAATGATCACATTACCTCCCTAAAAATGGCTAAAAGGATGGAGAAAATGTTTGAACCCCCAAGAGAAAAGACAACATGACTTGCTGGAAAACTGCAAACTGGCACACAAAATTTCATATGTGAAGCATATTATAACCCAACACATCAACTTTGGGGGTGTTAGATAATTGTTAATGTTCTGTTACAACTAAGTTACCAAGAACAAGCACTGTTGGAGAAGAAACAACATAAAAGCTGAGTCAAAACCAACTAAGAGCACAATATTGAAAACCATGAGCCCATGATACATTATTTGATAACTATAAAACAGCCTCTCAACTCTTTGGGGTAGAGGTTAGGTCTGTTTACATCCCACCTCCCCCCGGCCCCCTTTGCCCCACCTCTAGGTGGGATTTATTGCGCTTGTTTGGTTTGGCTTGGAATCTCTATGGTGTACAACAAACAAATCAAATATATTAATCATGTCAATTGGTTTAGCAAATACCTGGGCAGGTGTCAAATCAAATGACGGGCGAGAGTCGCCTTCTTTTCTCTGAACACAAACACATGAGAGGCTTCTGCCCAGCCATGCTGTTGAGCCCGCAACAACCTCATCTATTACAAGAAGAAGGTGACAAGAGCAATTGAGTTCCAAGTTTCCCAAAAGTTAATGTTATGCAGCTATAGAAAACTTTCAAAACATATACCATAAATAAATTAACAAACAATTAGAAGTTATTAGCTTTCTGCAGAAATGGAAACACTTGTTATTTAAGGTTCATACTTCATAGAAATCAATCGTATGATTATAATTAAGAGAAATTAGAAATCAAAATAAATTCCTTTAACATAAAGCATCACCGGATTTCTAAAATGTCAAGAAACAAAAGAAGTTAATAATAACCAAGCAGATTGAATTATTAGCTGAACCAAACCAATCAAATAAACATAAAAACTTATCAAGGTCTAGGCGAGCAACAAGAAATGTTGTACACGGCAGCGGGCTAAAGGGTCAGAACACACTAAAGTACCAAATATCAAGTAGACCAATAGGTACATCATTACAGTTTGCTAGAAAATGATGGAACATGATCTCTAAGCCCACTATGATATACAACTGTCTGCCATGATAGCAAAAAAACAAAAGCATACCAATATTTCAGTATTACTTAGACGATACACAACATTGACTTTAAGCTCACATAATTTCTATTCTAACAAACTACCTAAGCAGCTAGAAAACGTAATGCACATTATCGAAGATGGTATTCCATATTAAAAGGAATTAAAGAACCTGCAATCACCTACAAAATTTGAACATATTGTAAGAATAACTTTATACTCAAACTGAAATTGAAGCAAAGCACATGTGTTCAAATATAAAATACTAAGAGATTCAAATAATTTTTCGCTTGGTTCCAATCACAAAACCAGGATTCCAAGCAGACAGATGTAAAGTTGATTCCATCAGACGCCATAACCAGACCCACACATTAATTCCCAGATGTGAAATATAGATACTTCTACAAAAAGAAGCTTTCACAAAGCCACATCTTCGGACCGGTAATTCGTATCAAGGCAAAGGTGCCCACTGCACCTTTTCTCATTTTATCAAAATGAACCATAGTACCTTAACTAAAGTCCCTTCTCAAATTTAATTGATAAAAGTTACACTTGTAAGCAAGCTCAACTGACCACCAGAATCAATTGAAGCAACAACCTAAAAATTCAACCAAAACAGATCCAATCTACTACAAAATCACAATAAATACCAATGTAGTTGAACAAGGTTAATCGAAGTAGATTTGGTATACCTGAAGTTGTATGACAAGTATTGCTTCTATCAAGACCTTGCGAAATCCTCCGAACTGCGACAAATGATCCACCGTCGTCTCCGCCTCTATCATCCATTCCGAGAAAAACACACATACACACACTATTTGAGGTTTGGTTCCACCATTTATGAACCAGAAACACCGGCGCAGCACATCTTGAATTTGGGAATAAAATATCAAATGAAGAGGAAAAATCTAATCCAACGTATATATAAACGATGAAGTTCACTTGAGATTGAGATAGCGAGAGGTCAACTTAATTTTGACCCAATATGGTCAACAATTTGACTCTTTATCGTTACTCGGTCGGTTCTATAAATCATACTAACTTCTCCCCTAAGTTTTATTCCATTATATATAAATAACATCAACGAAAAAGCTAAGGGGTGTTTGGGCCGGCCCCGATCACGTGCAGTCCGTGCGGTAGTACCGCGCATTAAAGCCTAAAAAGACATCAAGTGCGGTAGTACAGCGCATCAAAGCCTAAAAAGACATCAAGTTCTCATCTATTATTAGTTTTGGGTTTAATAATTTGGGTATTGGACAAATGAGATTTAACTATAAAAATAGGCCCAAGGTCTGGTAGTGATGAATACTGAATGTACATCGTGAACCAATTAACGTGCCATCGTTCTAACAACTCAATCCAATTTATTTGTTCTTCAAAGTTCGACTATTTCGATTTTCAAGGCATGAAGTTCTTTTTCCAGTCGATTAACGGTCATGAAATTAGCTTCAAGAAATCAAAGATGAAAATCTCGAATGACTGAATTCTACTGTTGATTGAACTTACTGAGTTGTTGTGTGAGTCATATTATGATTTATAGATCTTTAAATATTTTTGCAAAAAAAATCTAAATTTCTAACTGATTATTATAAAGTTGGGTCATGTGGTCGTGTGGGTTACTGACCTACTAGGCTAAGGCTAAAGAGCTTTTGTCATTTTGACAATGAGTCTTCCTCTTGCATATTGAAATATCTGATAATTGAAATTTTCATTGCACATGAGTACATCACTATATCAACATAGATGGAGCACACTGCACAACGTTAACTACATATTGTGATACTGTCTTAATTATTGGACATTTGTTCTTTGCAATGCACAGTGACAGATTACGAATTTTACTATTTATTATTGTTCTTTTGACTTCTTTTGTTTACTTTGAGGTTTGACATTACCGCATTAGATTTAGGGGCCGTTTGATTGGTTTTTTTATTAAGTTCTATATGGCTAAAGTTGTCTTAATAAATTAATCTGTTTGTATAAGTTGGAAAAGTTTTTGTTTGTGATAGTTTTTTCGTAAATGTAAGGAGTGTTTTTTTAGTTTGAAGGAACATGTTTGAAAGGAAAAAAAAACTTGACTTTCTATATAAAGCTCCCTCTAGAAGCTTACCGGATAAGTGACTTTCTATATCATTAAGCCACTACAAAACAATCATGCATAGTTGAACGAATAAGCTGGTAGTTCCATTAAGTTTATTAAGCTGCTAACAGATAGACCCTTATCCTTTAGTCATTAGACCTGTAACTTTTGAGTTTTACTTTTTGTTTACAATGACAGTAATTTGGATGTAAATTACTATTTTAGTTAAAAACTATTTATAGTTTTCCTTGTCTTTTAAGTATCATATATTGAAATGAAGTTTCTATTTTGCTAATTTGAATTTGGAAAAAGAAAAACTGGAAAAAAATGAAGCATGATCTTAATCTATGATTTATCCTTTTATCATTCTATATTTTGTATTCGAGGTTTTGGTTTTTATGCTCTCCCCCCTTATATTTTTTTTTATTATAATTAATAAATATCAACATTAGGATGAGACACTTAGCTCGAATAGGTTCTAAACTTTTTAAAAAATCGCATGTTTCGTTGTTTCATTGGCTTAAAAAAAGGCTTAGGAGCATTTTTTTATTATTTTCGCACAGGGCATCAAAAATCTTAGGACCAGCCCTGCTTATAAAAGTAACTTATTGACTTATTCCGGTATGACATTGGTAATAAACACTTTTGAGTGTTTGGATAAACAACTTATACCGGTGCTAAACCAGTAATAAGGTTTTTTTGAAAAAGTTAAACTCGTCTAACTTATAATAAGTTGATAAGGACTTTTGTAGAAAAGTATAAGTTGTTTTAAATAGGCAATCCCAAACATCCCCTTAAATAAGATATATTTAGCAAAATGTTGAGATCGGTAACTTCAATCGGCACCATACAGAATTCGTCTTTGATATTGACGTCAAAGACATTTTTGACTCGTTCAACGGTTGAAACTAATGGTCCAGAATCGAACGACATGTCTTGTATTCAGACAAAGTCACCTCCCCCATTTACCATCTAAGCTACATGCCATGTATCAGATATGTTTGATACAGTTTAATTTTATTTTATGCATGAAACTGATTGTCGATTTTTGTCAAAATTAGTTGTTACCGATAAAACTAACGTTTAGCAAAAAGTAGCTGATAAGTTAGTTAACAATTATAAAATGACCAAAAATAACAAAAAATTATTAAAGATGTAACAGAAATAACATTTCAATAATTTTTTTTAATATCCTTTGAATAAGCTAGTTTATGGCAATATAAACAAGAGTTTTTCAGTACAAGCTAGCTTATGTTGCCAAACATGCCTTAATTAAAATGCAATCAATTACAACTATTGATTGATATTTGGGCAAAAAGTTGATTACCAACAATCTCAAGTGACCTCATACGAAACCCATCTCCAATGATACCAATGTGGGGGGGCATTTGTGGTTTATTCAGCGACTAAGGCTAGCGGGAGGGCTCAAGATCAAACCCGAGATCCATCCCTTTACCAACTGAACTATATGCTAGACTCTATTCCAGTCCCGATCAAAAACCCATGGCTCGTTCAATGTGTTTTGTCACCGGTCCCTGGCTAAGCCCAAACTGGTCCCAATTTTTTTCCCCAAAAATCAATTTTGAACATAGAAAAATCATATTTGAAGACTTCTTTTTTTTTTTTGGACAACATTTTATTGAAATACATTTTAAAATCTCTAATTAGATCATTTAAATATACTTTAAAAAGTTTATTTTAATTTTTTACACAAAAATGTTATAGATGTTTTTACAATTACGATCTTCCAGATTTAGTATTGGAACACTTAAAAAGAACTTGACAACGTCAAAAAGAATTTGATAAAACTTAAAAAAAAACTTGAAATTTGTGTTAAAAAATTGAAAATCTTGTAGAAATCTTGATATATAATTTATAAAAACTTATTTTCTAAAAAAAGTTTTGGCCTGGTCCTATAACCTGTCACGGGTCAGACTGTGAATTTCCAAAAAAGTGTAACCGGTTAAGGATCGATCGGAATCGCGGGTCCCGAGCCACACTATGTCCATTTCGCCATCTCTACGTTAGAGGCACTAAAGGGCCGTTTATCAAACGCTTAGCCTGGTAAGTGTTTGCCAACAAAATTCAACACTATCGTTTACTTATAAGATAAGATTTTTGTCCACAGAAACAGTATCGTATGCAACGATTTACCTGGTAAGTGCTAACCGTGGTAAGAGTAGTATCCCTCACTTACTGGGTAATGCTCTCAGTCATTGTCTTCCACTTACTGAGTAAGATTCTTGATCTTTATCATATTCATTCTGTAAGATAATCTGACCGAATAAATTTATTCGGTAAATATTTCGTAAATGATCCATTCATATTAACTGAAATAAAGTCTTTTGCAAAGCTCTTTTATTTTCTTCAAGCTTTTCAAACCAAATCTGCTTTCATTTAATATTTATTTTTGAAACAAAATTTTAAATCACATATTTAATTTAAAATATTTATTTAAAATTCTATGGTTTGAAATTATATATTCTAATAAACATATTTTTCTAAATATATCAAATTTACCAGCATGATGTCATATTAGGTACCAAGACTGAACTAGAAATTTTATTAAATAGTGGTATCATTTTACTATAAAAAAATAAATATAAAAATGTTTTTTTTATAAAATCATCATTAGTTTGTTGGTTAGTTCATTATTTTTTATATGTGAGGTCCAATGTTTAGGTCTTTTATTGAATTTTTTTTTTCAAAAAGACAATAAATTTTAAATTAAAAGCTAAAAATTAAGAAAATGGCATTAAACAAGATTTTAACTCGGGTTTAGAGTGAAAGAGAAGTCTTGTACCAACTCTATCAAAGAAAATTTATGTCTCTATTGTAATTTCAAAATACATATGAAGAGTCGAAGACACCCAACAAATTGATACAGTGATGTTTTTCACGACGATATAACTTTTTATATTATGACAAATGAACGGAATAGTGGTCTGTGCCACCGTACGCACTACATGGGTATGTCATTGATTAGGTATTTAAACAAACATGTTCCAAATTATAGGTTCACACACACATATATATATATATATATATATATATATATATATATATATATATATATATATATATATATAGTCTTGGGATCATGTGTGACCAAGGGTTTTTCGTGAGACCTGTAAGACCAATTATCAACCCTTAGATTTAATCTACAATCTGAACATTCATAATCACAAGATTGTCACGAGACTTCTCAATAATCACAAAATTGTCACCGTGCAACTTTAGACTATTAGATCATTAGCTTATAATATTGATCAATAAACATGAATTGGTCTTACGGGTCTCWCGAAAAACCTTTGGTCTCACGTGAACCCAACCCTATATATATATATATATATATATATATATATATATATATATATATATGGGGGCAAGTTCATTTGTTAATCATATACTTGGTATTAACAATGTGAATCAATCATAACATTTAATTTACTCGATCTACGAACTAAAACATCAGTGGCATTTTTGTAAGAATAGTAAAATGAACGTGTGTTATGTCATAATGAACAATAAACATGGTATAATTGGAAAAGATCAGGAGCTTTTATTATGCACCAATTTCAGTTCCTAGGAATTTCTCCTTCATTGTTTTGAAATCGAAATGAATCACATTTTATTTGTTCACTTATGAATGGTTTATTAATTTACCAATGAACATTTATACGATAAGTAACAAAAATCGGTATTTATAAAAATTGTTCACTAATGAACTTGTGACCGATTATTTGTGTATTAATGATTCTAGTTCATGTATGAACAACATGTGAACCGTGAACAGATCATTCAAAACACTGAAAACGAAAAAAAAAATCATTTGAATCAATATGTTGAATGGTACCGTGTTCATTTTGATTATCTATCATTCAAATTAATTTGAACATAATTATTGAGAACCTTGAAAATGGTGACATAATTATAACATCTCATTTAGTACAATGAAGTAACTTACAAATGAAAATTACTATGTATCCTTAATCATTGACTCTAACATTTGAATTAACTATGACTAAAGAATGATTACGATTGGTCCAACAAGTTTACAGAATCTGTAAAATCGGGGTTATGAGAATCTAAAATATTATCATTTATGGTTATCGTCATAACAATGTCCCAATTTTTTTGGAAAAAACATCGTACTTGTTTTTTTATCTACTAGTTTATCCCTCCCTCTCTCTCTCTCTCTCTCTTTCTATATATGAAAAATCGTGTTACAATAAGAGTTAAAGTGAGAAGCGTAAGAAAGGGTCTGGATTTTTGATCAATGAACATAAATTGGTCTTACGGGTCTCACGAAAAACCTTTGGTCTTACGTAAATCCAACCATATATATATATAGAAATACCAGAATTGGAACGGGGACATAATTTACCCCCATTGGAAAAGGCAGAAAACATGTATAAAAGTAGGTCACATGGTGATGTTGGCAAATTAGGGTCGTTAGCATCATGGAACTACCCAACTTTTCTTGCTTCTCTAAAAGCTTAATAAAAAGTTTAACGATAATCATTAAGGGTTTGTTTGTTTTAAAAAAAAAACCACTTAAATGTCTCTTAAGTCTGAATCGGTCAGATGTTTTTATTTTCAAACAGTTTGTTTTTTCTAAAATAAGAGCTGAAAAGCTCTTATTTTACTCTGAACAAAAAAGTGATAACATAATCACTTAAATTCTCTTAATCGCTCCCTTCATCCTCACCTCCAGATCCAACCCTCCAAATTTATCACGCAAGACATTCGATCTCCAAATCGATCATGACCCAGATCGATCCACACACTCTCAATCTCCAAACAGTCTGACTGATTCAGATTTCAGACTCCAGAGGTAAAAACAAACAGTCTGACTTATTCAGATTTCAGACTTCAGCACCACCTCCTAAAAATCAAAAGTGAAATCAGACTTCAGACTTTAGCACATCTTAAAAAACAAACGCAACCTAATACTTCTAATCGGCTTTATTTATATCGAATTTGATTAAAATTATTAAATATGGCAAATATAACTCTTAAATTTTATCTGTTTGAGTTCTGATGACTAAAACATAAACTTTGAATACTCAACTAAAAAAACTTATACATTTTTCTTTACGTTAGGCTTTCAAAATATGACAGCTTGAATTTCAATAAAACAAAAGAACTTCGTTCATGGTCCTCATCAATGGCAGCCAAGGGACCACCTCGTTGCATCAACCACTATTCCATCACTTATCGTGTCATTGTTGTAGTGTTTTACATCAACATATTTTTACTTTTTAAGCCATTTAGTTGAGTATGGTTGGGATTAAACCGACCAATAGCCATTGATCTCAATGGTTCGGTCTAAACAATATAAAAATAAGGTAAATCTGGGTATGATAAGCCACTGATTTGATCACTATCAGTTTTATCTGACAGGCTTCAGTAATAACAGATAAGGGATAACAATGAACTGATTACTATTGAACACCGACAATCGTCATTGTTCACCAGAATGTAGTCGGGATGTGCTACAAACATGTTTTCAGAACGGCTGATTGAGTTATGTTGGATTTAAATTAGTCAGAATTGATTGATTTTGATGATTCAATCAAAACATATAAAACATCAAAAATAAATTTGGATATAATAGATTACTGATTTTGATCATTATTATTTTTATCTGATAGACTCTAGTAATTAATAAGTTATTAAAAATATATATTAATATATCTTATAAAAAAAATTAGATGATTATGATGAGGCCTACAAGGCTACAAGCATGGAGGTTGGCTTTCTTTTTCACTTGGGACCATTTTATTCACGTGTGTGCAATCTAATTGAACCCTTTTTCTTTTAACTACCTCCATGTGTTCTTGTAAGATTCATACCCCCAAAGCTTTCTTTATTTAGGGGTGTTTGGATTGATATTTGAAACCATTTATGTTTTTTTTATAAAATCATTTATTAATTTATTATAAGTTAGAAAGGTTTAATTTTTTCAAAAACTCTTTATTATCGGTTTGACACCGGTATAAGTTGTTTATCCAAACACTCAAAAAATGTTTATTACCGATATCAGACCGGAATAAGTCAATAAGTTGTTTTTATAAGCAATCTCAAACACATCCTTAGTCTTTTCAATTCTAATTTATTTAATTTAACCTTTAATTAAATAAAATAAAATAATTTTACGTCTTCCATTTACGATTTTTTTTTTAGCTACGACAAAATGAAACGACAACGACGGATGATTCATCTTTTCGAGAAATTAGGCAAAAATGTGGGAATACAACCATAAATTTATTCAGCAGTCTTTATATTTCAGTTTAATTATGGTCTTTGTATTTGTTAGGAACTTAGGTTCATGTCTCTATCCTATGTGATATGTGTTCCTCTCAGAATCATGTGATAGCAATGATTTGATTCAACTTTGTGAAATCGAACATTAATGTGAGGTCTTGACACTAGTGATTAGTCATTCTCACATTTCTTTGGCTTATATCAATAACCACAACTTGTTTAACATCTCACACTCAACGATTGTATCATATACATAAGGGTGCACTCATGGCAAGACTTGATTGCCATGCGCCTTTTGCAAATTTTGCAACAAAAAGAGGTAAATGTCAGTTTTCCAGTAAGGGGTGAATGTGAGTTGTGTTGATCGAGTTGAAGACATTTGAACAATCCAACCGGATGTTTGTGATTTGAAAAATCACAACTCACCCTAATCCAAACCATATAGATTGAGTTGGATTAGTTGGGTTGAAACTTCGGTATATCAAAATTTTCTCGTATACTTGTTACCTTGAATAAGATGCAACTTATCCGTATTTCTCACGAAATAGATCACATTCAACTATTTTTTTTAACTTGGATATAAATGATCACATATAAATGAACATACATATAAAAACAAACATACAAGTTACATAGAAATGAAGAAAATATTTAAAGTATATGTAACTGGTCTAATGTGTATATTAATGACTTAACAAGATATTAAATACAAGAAATAAAAACCACAAGGGTGGTGTTTGATTGGTTTGAACTTGACTCCAAAAGTCAAAGGTACCAAGAGGTCTCAGATTCAAATCCTATGAGAAATAAAAATCCCTTGTGGCTATGGAGGTTCAAATGCGATGACTCCGAGTTATCTACAAAACAGGTGGTCGTCCTGAGATTAGTCGGTTCACATAACGGGTTGAATATCCAGGTTAATAAAAAAAATACAAGAAATAGAACACTCATTCTCCCTTTCCCTCCCGACCTTGCCTACCCGAAGAGACCCAACCTCACCTACATGACATGTTTATTAGCAGTTTATTGAGCTTAACGGGACTTGCAACTTATTTTATCATCTATACATGACAGTTTGATGATGTAACTTAAATGACATACAAAATGACTTGATCAACAAGCTCCTAAGGGTAGCTTTATAAAGTCAATTTTTTTTCCAAACTTTGCCCATCCTGGTAAAAAAAACACACTTCTTTCATCTATCAAAAAACCCTCCTAGACAAAAACCTTCCAGATCTGTATATGACTTAATAGAAAACCAACCAAAAAACCTCTTATTCTATAAAGCATTCCCAAACAAACCATTCTCTATCTAAGAAGCCATACAGATTTGTTGATAGTACCCATAATCCAACCAAGACCTACAGCTAACATGAACACGATTAGAGAACGAACATGATAATAAAACAGATTTACCATACCAAAAAGTTCCTCACGACATCAAAATCCATTAACAAGACCAGTTGACAACAGATTACACCCTAACAGCAAGACAAATAAAGGGTGGTTGTAACATAATAAGCTTAAATCACACTCTCAACAACCATTTATTCATAGATCCATGGGTGAAGGCTGGAAGACCAGTTAGCAACACCCTCAGGGAACCACAGAGCAATCTCCTTCTTTGCGCTTTCAACAGCATCACTGCCGTGAATCACATTTCTGCACATAAACAAACACATGATATGTTCGTATCACCAAGTGCGAAACAAGCAACTTTCCGCTAGAAAATGCATACGCACAACTATGACCAGTGGCAGGTTAAAATTGAATATGATGGTCTGGTCAAAGTCAACGACATCTAAGGTGTGTTTGGTACACAGACACGAGTGAATAGAACTAGACAGGACATGACCGATGAGTTTGGTAAACAGGAGAAAGAATTGCGAAAGACCTGCAGTTTAATTTGACAAGGTTAATTTAGTAATTCACCAAACTTGTGCCATCTCCCTATTTTTCTTTCACCTATCATGGTGTGATAGAAAATTTGTATTTTTATCCCACTCAGTCATGTCCGGTCCCTGGTCCGAGTCTCATTGTCACACCAAATATGGGACAAGAAGTTTTTATTCCGTTATGTCTTGTCCCATGTAAACACACCCTCAAGGAACGAAAGTCCATTCCTCACAACTAGGCAAGTTATATTTTGGCACCATGAATTTTCTTGAATTTGACCATTGACTATCGACATCTAGCACAATTATGGCTTCCTGCTGACCAAATACACAATACATTGACCATCTAGGCACTAAAGAGCAGCCGGCAGAAATGAATGTAACAAATGGTTTTGAACTTTATAGATAGAATATGCGATTGTACCTGCCAATGTCGATTGCAAAATCCCCACGGATGGTGCCAGGGGCAGACTCGGCAGGGTTTGTAGCACCAATGATCTTGCGACCAGTGGTGACCACGTTCTTGCCTTCCCAAACCATGGCAACAACAGGCCCAGAGATGATGTACTCAACTAGACCATTGAAGAAAGGCTTTGAGGACAAATCAGCATAATGCTTCTCGGCAAAAGCTTGTTCCACAGTCACAAACTTCAATCCTAAATACAAAACAAAACATCCAGTCATTTTTCATAATTAGTTTACATTTTTTTGGTTTTGTAAAAGGAGTTTTGATTTCTGTTCGACTATTAATTACGCCCTTAGATTCCTCTAAACAGTTACCAAAAATGAACCCACGACCAAAATCAATAATTCGTAATCATAACAAAGGGAAAATATGCAACTTTAGCTTCAGATTTGATAAAAGAAAAAGAAGATTTGCAATTTAAGTGGGACACACAAACAGAAAACAAAAAAGTTGCTTATTAATCCCCCAATTTGCATACAATCTTTCAAAATTCAAAAATGAAGATCGAGTAGATACTGATACGATCAAATGGGTAAATAGATATGATGAATACAATCACACCCTAATGTCATAATTAAGAGGGCCAATTAGTTCCTAATTTTCTTTAATATGTGTGTAATGAGACTTTGACCATGTAATCGAGTAGAAGTTGTACCTTTTAAAGAGAAACCCTTCTTCTCAAATCGACCAATGATTTCACCAACCTATAACAAGATCAAAGTGGTCACAACTTGAACACAAACAATCATGAGCATATTAAACACAAACAAAATCAACATTTTTAACAAATACTGAGCAATTATTTCATGTTAACTTGTCCACCCTGCAGTGAAACTTGTACGTTGCCTCAGATTTTTCTACATCAGTTCTGTGAAAAGGGCATGATCCACTTTGTTCTTAAATAAAGCAAATTCAAAAAAAAAAAAAAAACACTAAACCAACAGAGCAATCAACTGATGCAGATCATAAACCAGAAACAAAAATCAATATTTCAGAGTGTCTCTGCCTGTTTGCTTACAAGTTTTCACAAAATTTGTTGAATTCCTCAAAGGTATTGAACTAACATCTAAAACCCAATAACATAGAATCATCAAAATTCAAAACCCCATGACCAGATTCATCGAAAACTAAAAAAACTGGAAAAACAGAGTTGAAAATCGGAAGTTATAAGTAACACATCTGGATTTGGGATCTTTGAATCTACAAATCCGTATAACATAAAAGAAATTAAGAAACCAACAACCAGATTTATTAGAAACTAGAAAAGGATTGGAAAATCAGTTACAAAACAAAAAAAAAAACGACAAAACCCTAATGGGATTTTAGATTCCAAAAGATAAAATTCGGAACAAGAATAAGAATAAAGTGAACAAGGAATACTTACAAGGCCTCTTTGAACGCCATCAGGCTTGATCATGATAAAGGTCTGCTCCATCTTAGAGTTCTTTTAGGGTAATTTGCAAATCGACAGGGACGAGTGTTATACGGTGGGAACCGAGGAATAAGATGATTTATACATGCGAGTCATCCGCCGTCGGTCAAATTAAACCCTAACCCTAAATACCAGGAATATTCTTCAAGTATTTTCACGATTTTTACCCTCATTACCCCTAGTATTTTGGCAATGGTTTTACCAAATAAGGCAAGGACAAAACAGTCATTTACCAAGTTAACTCGTTGAGATGTAAATAATGCTAGTCGAGCTCGAGTATCACTGACTCGAACTTGTAACCTAATTTCCAAGCTCGAATTCGACTCGAAAACTCGCAAGTAATAAAAATCAAAGTTTGACTCGAACTCGATAACTATTTCTCAAACTCGAACTCGAATCAAGCTCGAACTTATTTAATGCATACTAATAATAGAAGTTCGAAATAAATTTAAAAAACCAGCAAATTAAACCCGAAAAATTAAAAGTTTACAACCAAATACAAAATAAAATCGTAACTAATTGTAACTTACAACCAAAAAAAAAAATACAATATGAAAACCAAGTACTTATAAATCCATCAACAAATCAAAACACGATCTTATTTCAATTCAATTCTCGGGTTCCATGAACGGCACTTGAATGAAGATTTTCCTTAGGTTGTTCTTCGTTCTTCTACAATAAAAACAAAAACAAATTAGTATACCTGTTAAAGGTAAAGATAAATAACTTAGCATATTTGCACATTTATCTTATTCTTCATTTTCACTCTGTGGAGTGATCTACATCAATCAATCACCCGTGTACATCAACATTTGTAGCGTTTTCGAAGCAAGAGAAGCTCTATGAGGATCTATTACACAACCACCATCACCAAAAGTGGCCTCTAAAAMCACGGTAGTGATAGGAACAGACAAGATATTTGCAGCTATTCTAGATATAAAAAAATTGCAGTCATTCTAGATAAAATTTGCAGCCATTCTAGATAAAATTCAGAACTTATTTGAGTTCCTTCCACCAAACTAAGACATTAAATTTGTAGTCTTGACTAAAGAAACATCCCTCTTCTAGATACATATCAAGCTCAGATTTCACACGAGTTATCGATGTTTCCCCACTAAAAACATCTAACAAAAGTTCAGATAAATCACTAGATCCATCGTTTCCTTCATGAGTATTTGATCCAAATTCACATTATCCACTTTCATCTCCAATAGAAGAAGAATACATTCTCACATACTCATCAAAAAGCTCATGCATCACCTCTTTGACTTTACTAATATTATCTCGAGCTACACTTAAAGGAAACATTTTAGGCCATGCAATCTCTATAGTCCTCAATTTCAATCTAGGGTCTAACACGGTCCCTATTGACATTAGCATGTTACATTCCCCCTAATATTTATCAAATTTCTCTTTCATGTGGTTTACCATACTTTTAACAAAATCATCATTCAATTGAGATTGTTTATCCAACATAACTTTAATCCTTTGTACTTTAGCAAGAAACAAGTTAGAAGTTGGATATTCAGAACCAGATATTGAGTTAGTAGCATCTTTAAATACTTTCAATATATCAAGCAATTTTGCAATTTTACCCAACTCCTCTTCTTTAGGACAGGAAGTATAATTACGATCATGCAAAGCATATCGAGAAAATACCTATCTAAACTTGATGGCACAATCTATCATGTCGTATGTTGAATTCCAACGTGTATTGAATTCAAGAACTAACTTCCAATGATTCATGTTGTATTGGCTTACAAGTTCACCAAAACGCTTAAGACGTGCATCACTTAAGTTCAAGTAATCAATGGTATCATGGACTTTCACAATAATGTCTTTCACTTGTTGAAGACCATGTTGAACCGCGATGTTAAGAATGTGGGCAGAACATCGGACATGAAACAATTTTCCACCACAAATAAGCCTCTCATTTGATTTAAAATTTTCCTTCAAAACTGGAATTACAAGAATAATTTGCAAATGCATTATCCACATAAAATTGTGAAAACCTAACACGAATACACAAAGATTAAACTTTATTAGTACACAAATCATAAATAAAATAAAAACACATATATACACTAATTTATTAACCAAATTAGAACTTACTTTGTCCTCAATTCCCCACTCGCTTAGGTATAATAAGATGCAATCAGCTATTTTCGCATATTTACGTGGAGGAGGCAAATGAACAAAGTTAATCACCCTTTTTTGATGCTTCCAATCAAGATCCACAAAAAGAGCAGTAATCACCATATATTCAATTTTTTGTGGCTTTGACTTCCACAAATATGTAGTCAAACTTACTCGTTCCACTTTCTTGAACAAATCTTTTAGCCTTTTCTTCTCGAACTCATAGACTTTGAAAGAGTCTGCTTTAATAGTACCTCGAGATACACGGTTTCATTCATGTATTCCCTTTTTCATCATCAAATTAAACCCTTCCTCCTCAACAATACTGAAAGGATGCTCATGCATAGTGATCCAATGGGATATCCCCTCTCGCATCTTTAACATGTCAAGTTTACCATTATGTAAAGCACTAACAAATACAGATTGATTTATACCAGTGCTTGAATCAAATGGCAAAAAATTAATCAAATTTTGTTGTCCCACGTGTTTTGCTTTTATAACACAAGATTTCAAATGTCGGTGCATATGGTAGTGCTCTTAGATTTCAAAAGAGAAAGGGGGGTTTTACAATACTTGCACCTTACTTTTCAATTATTTTTTTTTAATCATTTTAGGATAAAAAAAATTAATCTTATACTTTTGATCTTCTTGGTGTTTTAGAGTTATGAAAAAGGTTATTATCAGTCTCAACTTCTTAAATTGTAATGTTAATTTTGGGGGGGGTTCACAAGGCTCTTCATTAACCTCCATCAACACGTTATCCCCTTTATTTGATCCTCTTTCATCAACATTCACATGCAAAACTTCATTTGAAATACCAACTGTCATGGAAGATACTTGTGATCCACTAGACATCTCTAGAATTGTAAATGCATATTTAAACATAAAAACGAAGCATTAATAAGATTAATTACAAACATAAACATTAATCAGATTCCTTACACATATAAACATGAATTAGATTCCTTACAAAGATAGAAATATAAATGCATGCATATTTAAATAAACTTAAACTCCAAATAGAAACAAATTATATAATCAGATTCCAACTAAAAACGAGTAGTCTTAATGAGATTCCAACTAAAAACAAGTAACCAAATTATTCAAGTCCGAACTTAAAATCAGTCAGATTCAAACTAAAAACAGTAAGAAAATTAAAACAGAATCATGTTACATTCTAACTTGAAATGAAAAACTAAAACAGAAGCAAACTAACTTGAAACAAAAAACTAAAACAGAATATATAATCAGATTCTAACATAAAATTAAAATTAAAAACATTAGCATTAGTTCCTTAAAATGGCCTTGTGAGAAAATGAGAGGGAGGCTGGGAGGAAAACGAGGTATGAGAAAACGTGTGAGAGAGAGGTCTTCGCCAGTGTGTGACTGTGGGAGCGGAAGATTGTCGACGTGTGAGAAATAGGTCGTCGTCGGCGTGTGACTGTGGGAGACGAAGGTCGCCGACGTGTGAGAAATAGATTGTCGTCAGCGTATGACTGTGGGAGAGGAAGGTTGTCGGAGGCGTTTGAGAAAGCTTCCGATTTGGCTCGTCGGTCGTCGCAGGCAAAGGAGAGGGAGGTGCTCCTATGGTTAATGTTATAAACTTCTAAATTTTCTTTTGAGACTTGAGAGTGGAGACTTTGTTCTTTGAATAATGACTTAATGAGGCGCCGAGTTTAAGTTAGAATTTTTTATTATTTCATAATCCAATTTATTTTTAATTTTTTAATTTTGTAAGGTGTAGTTATAAATTGTGAAATATTATATATATTATGTTAGGTCATTTACTTTTAAGTTCTCAATTTTAGTTTATTATCTTATTTTAACATATTATATCAATTAATTGTTATTAATTTTTTATATTGTATATTTTATAAACTATATTATAAAATTAATTATATAAAAAATATATTCAAGTATCTCGCGAGCTTATCGAGTCGAGTATTAGATAGTTCGGCTCGGCTCGGCTCGACTCGTTAGTATGTCGAGTCGAGCCTATTCGAGACGAATATTGACCGAGTTGATCTCGAGTAGATCGCGAGTTGTCTCGTCTCATTTATACTCATGTGAATACTTAAATTGAGACATACAAAGGACCGATCTCCGGTTCAGTCTTATCAAACCCGTCTCAAGGTGCAAAATTGTTCAGGTCCGATCTTCAAAGCTTGTAAGTTGTAGTTGGTTCTTCATTCAAATGTGAATACTAACTTTGAGCTACACAAACTTAACTGAATTTACCTAAATGTTCCTATTCATTACATTTTTAGTTGTAATATAATCAGGTTTTGGTTGGGTCTTGAACGGTCTTGAATTAGGCCTTGGTCGAGCCATGACCGAACCTAAGTCCTTTTTATAACTAGTCTTTCATCTGAAATGTAATACCCCATGATCCAAAGAACTTTGTTCTTAACATTTAAAGATTGGAACTGGAAATATTTAAGAAACTGAAACACTTTATATATTAATAATTTATAAGTAGGGGGTGTTTGATTCGATGAATGGTTTTGAGAGATTTGGATTGAGTGACAAAATTTGGAACCGCAAGAATTTGAGATCTTTGATGGTATTTGGTTTGTGGGATTTGTAATGGAATTGAATTTCATTCTTTATAAACAAATTATAAATAATTAAATTATCTTTTTATTAATTGATTATTACAATTTAAATAATTTTAACATATCTTAAAACATTATTATCTACAAAACCTACGAAATCCCATGAAACACCAACCATCCCTGTAGGATTTCAAAATCATATGTTTGTACAGGATTTTAGTTCTAGGAACTCTTTCAAACCAAACATGAGATTGCAATATAATTCAATTCCAAATCTCCACAAATTCAAAATAATCCTACAAATCAAACGGGATAATGTTTATAAATTGTACCCTTAATGTTTGGTTTGACGGAATGATTTAAAGGGATTTAAATTTCGTGGAAATATTTGGATTTGGAAAGTTTTGGAATCTTTGGTATGTATGATAAGGAATGAAATTGAATTTCATTTTTTATAAATGAGTTATAAAATAAATTAAAAATAATTAAATTATCTTTTTATTATTGATTATTATGAAACAAATGTTTTTACTATTTTTAGAATATTATTACATACAAATCTTACGAGATTCCGTAAAATACCAAGCGCTCCCGTCCGTAAACTTTCAAAACCCTATGTTTATGAGATTTCATATTTCAAATTAAAAAATATCCTAAAAAGATATGAATAGAATTCAATTACATATCTAATTTTGCAAACCAAAAGAAATCTAAATACTATATAATATAGTATATAAGAGAATTAAATCCAAGATACTATATAATAAAATATAGCATAAAAACATTTATTTATATTGTATTTTTGAATTTCGTTGTAAAAAACTCTATTCGCTGAAACGTTGTTCGTAGGAATTCAGGCCCACTTCTTCGAGTGAATCTTAAAAACAATCCGAAAAGGAACTTTTACGTAAAAACTATGGATCATGAAACCAACTCCTTTTTTTTTTATTATGTCCAAACAAATATTAATCAAGTATTCAAGTTAGAAAACAAAAATAATTATTTGTTTGATTCAATTAAAGTTCCATTTACTTTTACTTTTACTTTTCAAAAGCCCATTTATGTTTGATTGA
This sequence comes from Cynara cardunculus var. scolymus, assembly GCF_001531365.2. NCBI lineage: Eukaryota > Viridiplantae > Streptophyta > Magnoliopsida > Asterales > Asteraceae > Cynara > Cynara cardunculus. The sequence continues at coordinate 18,975,805 of NC_037537.1, read as the reverse complement.
TTCAAGTTTTATATGCTTATTCGTTTCTATTTATCTCTGTTTTGTATATTACTATTTAATCGTGTTTGCATTCAAATGAGTAGATTTTAGCCCGACCCAAAAATTCGTCATGTTGGATTGTCTCGTCGCAAATGACTAAGGTACTAAATATATTTATAAATATTACATTTTTTAAATAATTATATATATATATATATATATATATATATGTGAGAGCACAAAAGGAGAACAAGTAAAAGATATGTAAATCAAAGTGGCGGTCCAAGGGGTTGTTTGTTGTAACAAACTGTCCGACATGGATAGAAAAATAGATTTGTGAACTCTTTATAAGCTCAAAGTTGTGAGATACTATTTGTAACGCTCCAAACCCAGAGTAACATGTTGGTCCAATAACTCCGAATTCAACTTAAAACCTTGGTAGAAGTTATTGGTAGCACATAACTTTGAATTTATAAGGATCTTACAAGTCTAATTTTCTATTCATGTGAGACAAATTGTTACATTGTGACAATGATAGAAGGCATGGACTAAAGTGCAAGTCAAAGAAACACATACAACTTGGAACATGTCCTCATGGAACTCATCAAATCGAGAACATGTGCCCATGGAGCTCATCAGATCGAGAAGAGCAGAAACGATAGTGAACAACATGGTTATTTGCTCAAAGGGATATCGTATAATGGAAATTGCATCTGTGTTCCTCTCAAATTATAAGCAAAACTAGACAAAAAAAAAAAAACAAGGAATTGTTGTATTATTGTAATCAGTTAAGTGGGTCATAACATGAACAAGAATATGATAAATTCAATGTCACAATTCAACCCAAACTCTTGATTTATAGTATGACCGATAACATAACATGTGAAGAACAGTATGCTACGGAAATGGGATGAGAATGAGGCTATAGAGCCACCAATTTGATAGTGAATGCTGGTTTTAGTATGTCGACATGGTCAATCAGTTTATGCTTGATTTGAAGCATATGCAATGCAGTTTGACCTTGCATTGCACCATGCTCACCCTAATTCAACCCATTTATTTCTTAGAGTTAGAAAGTAGGGGATGAAACTCAAAAAGTTTGGAGCATTTAATTTTTAAAAATGGATAAAAAATAATATCATTTATATTTTACAAGTTTAATAGCCCATTGGACCTTCACACCATAAAGCAACTATTCTATGGGCCTTCTGTAACACTATTGGGCTTTTAAGTCCACATTCCAATCGATAGGTGGCAAAAAGGACTGAGCTGTACGAATCAAAATTATCTCCAATAGTTATGTCACTACAACAAAATTAGGTTTATAATACGCCCCCAATCTCTAAGCGTTTCAATAGACTGCTTTATAGAACTTAATTTATAAAACTAAAATATAAAATGTCATATCTAAAGGCGCTGTAATAAGTTTATATGACGCTTTTGGACATCTTAACAAGTTTTTTAGAACATTTTTAATAGAAAACGTCGTATTAGCAATTTATAGGACACTTTTGAAAAAGTATTCTATAAACTCAATTTTTTATAAGACACGTGTTTTTATAGGACAATTTTTCAAATAGTATCCTATAAAATTGCTAATGAGATGCTTTATATTAAAAGTGTACTAAAAAACACATTACGACGTCAAAAAACATCATATAAACTTGTTACAACGCCTTTAGATATGACACTTTATTTTTTGATCCTATAAACTAAGTCCTATAAAGAGGTCTATTAACACGTTTAGAAATTGAGAGCGCCCTATAAAGAGGTCTATTAGAACATCTTATAACCCGATTTTGTTGTAGTGTGTTAAAATATAAAATTTTGAAGATTCAAATTTATTAATTCTAATAATTATGCTAAAATAGAGATCAAATGAAAATCTTTAAATTTAGAGAAAAATCTCTAAAATTCTATAGAAAAGAGAGGAAGAGAAATAATATTTTATTTAAAATTTATTAAATATTTTTTAATATATTTAATATCAAAATTATTAAAATAAAGTTTGTGTTATTTTTTTTTCACTAACAAATCCTAAGCTCTTGATTAATGATTCATTAAACTTAGTTGAATGGTAACTATTTTCAATTTTAGTATTATGTCGAAAATGAAACGTAAGCCATATTAACCAACAATATTTTATCTTTACCACCATATATTTTAATTATTTTTTTTGTAACGAACAATTTGTTAGATTTAATCGTATATGGTGATAAACTTCGATATTATGAAATTAATCGAGTAAAAGTAAGATACCGATAACTTTAGTATGTAAATATCGACTGTATATATGTTATCCAACACGGGCCTTGACATTTTGGAGGTCATGTACAAAAAATTAGATATGGTCTTGCATTTACATAATTATACATCGTAAATATATCCTACGAACAGATAGTACCTTTGAGCAATGAACACCACAAATAATGGGTCTTCATTCTTATGGGGTTGCACCGTACGTGTAGAGACACTACCGACAGACCTACATGGTCACACCTGATATTATCATCTGTATGTATGAATGTGTTTATACCAATTAATTTTTATGAAATTAAGTTTATCATCAGGTATATTTGAATCAAACAAATCTATATATGTTTATAAGAAATTCATATGACCCACTATAAAGGGTAAAAGTTGAATATTGCGTTAACATTTTAGATGTCGACTACTGATCTTCTTGGACGAGTATTTATAAATTACAACATCTATTTTTTTATGTGTTTTCGACAAGGATGTTCCAATCTTTTTGGAGACCCTGCTACATCCAAAACTTTTGATTACATTGCATAAATGAGATAACAGAAAATATATGTTAATAGCAAAAATGGGCTAAACCTAAAACGATTAACAATATGAAACTAAACCTAAACCATTAATAATTTGAATCTAAAACCAAACAATTAATGGCAAACCTAAATAATTTCGGCTATAGTTTTACACAGATCGATAAAAAGACCTAAACACATGTAAATTTCGTGGGCCCTATTCAAAATATCACATTTAATATGCTAAGGGACGACCCTGGTTTTCGATCTAAATTTGTTTGAACTAATTAATAATCGTCCACAAATTTCTGATATTTTAAAAGAATTTTAGAAAATATCGTGTTACAATTTTGAAAAAATTATTAGAAACCATAGATCTAGATACATATGTAAATCGACATTTTTTGATATTTATTATTAAAAAACCCAATAAAAGGTATGAAAATCATCTTGGGGAAGCATAATTATTGGGCATATTTGCCCTACACATTTTGTCTCTTATAATTTTAATCATAACCTTTCATCTCATTTTTTGTACACATATATGCAAATCATATCACAATTACATTAAAAAATTGAATGCTTTATTGACATGTAATTTTAGAAAAGGTTTTTGATCACAATTAAATATTTAAAATGTTGTTAATAACATATATATATATATATAATTAAAAAACTTATGAACCATAAGCAATATCTGCACAGTTTATAAATACTGTATCTGTTTTTCTTTCTCGTAAAATAAACTACAAAATATAACTCATGATTATTATTAATATATATATATATATATATATAAATTTGATTAAAACGTCGCTAAAAGGTAAAAACTAAGGTTTTGTAGAGGAACTCACATGATACGACGTTCTTACAAGAACTCACTCCAAACGTGAGATTCTTCTAAGAACGGACACTTGCTTATACGAATCAACACTTTTTTACTTATAAAAATCTCCTATTTGAAGATTCTCTAATACTTGGTGTTATAGAAAAATATGCTCAGATCTTCTATAAGTTGCTATCTTGTAAATGTTATGTGTTTGTTTTTGGAAAAAAATTATATTTAAATGTACAACGTTATGTATATGAAAAACGTCTCTTTTACATGAATCAAATATATTGATTTTCTTTTGGATTAACCTGAATATCCAACCCGTTATGCGAGCCGACTAATCTTAGAACGACCACCTGCTTTGCAGATAGTTTGAAGTCATCACATTTGAACTTCCGTGGTCATAAGAGGGTTTTTATTCCTCTTTAGATTTGAACCTGAGATCTTCTGATACTTTTGATCTTTAGAGTCAAACACAAACCAATCAAACACCATATATATTGATTTTATGAAGAAGACGAAAGGGTTGTTCAATTTATGAGATGGTTGGTTGGTTGGTAAAGGAATGTAATGTTTGAGCGTAAGCGAGTGGTCGCAGTCAGAGTGTGAGTGTGAATGTGATGCACCCAAAGCCAAGGGTGCGAAGGGAACAAGAATATGGAAATGGAAGTAGACTCCTGTTTCTCATCATTGGTTTTAAATTTGTTTGTAGACTTTTGACATTGATTGATGAGGTGAAAATCTCTCTCTAATTATTACTGCATGGAATTCATCCCACCCTTCCACCCCCATCTCTCTCTATCTCTATCTCTCCCAAACCCATCTCTCTCTCTCTCCTTAAAGAATCATCTCTCTCATTCATCCCTAACAAGTAACAATCATCTGTCTGAAACCCTAGCCTTTTAGATCTCTTCTTCAAGCATCATCTCTCTCTAAAACCCTAGGTAGCTAGCTAGCTATGTCTCTCCTTCGAACACAATCTCTCTCTCTCTCTCTCTCTTGAGAGACCATCTTTTCTCTCTCTAAAGAGTAAAAGAGTAAAGAGTGAGTGTGTGTGTGTGTGCAGACGTGTTGCTTCAAGTTGTAAAATTCTCTACTCATGATAAGTTTGAAAATGGAATGAATAATCATGAGAGTGTCGGATCCTTTAATCTTTACCCATATTAATCATATTCCCTATGGAATAAAATATCCATCCATCATTTTCACAACATTACATATATTCCATTTTCATTTTCATTTCCATTTCCATTTCCATTTCCATTTCCATTTCCATTTCGTGTATAGAGAGAGAAAGAAGAGGTTTACTTTGCAAATCATGTTATTTATACAAACCGTATAAACCTTATTTAATCAATCATAATTTTTCATAATCATAATATATATATACTAGAAGCGTACTCGCGCAATGCAGCGAGATACATCGTGATTTTAATATTTTATT
>NC_037537.1:18967941-18969074 GCF_001531365.2 Cynara cardunculus var. scolymus | reverse complement strand
AATAATGAAATAATTTATTTTTGGTTTAATAATATAACATTTCATAAAGATAATAATTAAGTATTCTGTTAGAACTCAATGATTATCTTAATTATATTTTAGATTTTTTATATTTAAAATAAGATGTTTATCTTGAATTTGATTATGTTTATCTGCAATTAGTTACACGAATTCAGATATGGAGTTTTAATAAGTTGTACTTACGCATAATCTACTTGTAATCTTGAGTTTTAAGTAATATGCATTAATAAACAGTATTTTACGCATAAAAGTAGTTTTTAAAAGTTTTTATCAAATGCTTTATAATATAGTATAGATTTTTTTTATAATTTAATTTAAGTTTAATATTGAAATAATTTATTTTTGGTTTAATAATATAACATTTTATAAAGATAATAATTAAGTATTATGTCATAAGTCAATGATTATCCTAATTATATTTTAGATTTTTTATATTTAAAATGAGATGTTTATTCTGTATTTGATTGTGTTYATCTGCAGTTAGTTACACGAATTCAGATATAGAGCTTTAATAAGTTGTACCTACGCACAATTTACTTGTAATCTTGAGTTCTAATTAATATCCATTAATAAACAGTATTTTACACATAAAAAGTGGTTTTTAAGAGTTTTTGTCAAATAATTTATAATATATAATATATTTTTTATATATAATTTAATTTAAGTTTAATAATAAAATAATTTATTTTTGATTTAATATTATAAATTTTATAAAGATAATAATTAAGTATTCTGTTAGAATTTAATGATTATACTAACTATATTTTAGATTTTTTATATTTAAAATGATATGTTTATCATGTATTTGATTGTGTTTATCTGCAGTTAGTTACACGAATTCAAATATGTGATGAAATCGGATAGGGATGAAATCGTTTAGGGATGAACGTGTTTAAAAGGTTTAGCCAAATGCTTTATAAGATAATATAGATATACTAGAAAGGATACTCACGTAATGCAGCGAGATACATCTTGAATTTAATATTTCATTCTATTTTTTTTATCTCAATCGATGTTATAATATGGTATTACGTGATTTTGAAAAAGCGATAATGTTTTTATTTTTGAATAAAATATAAATTTAAAGATATAAAAAAATGACAAAAATATAT
>NC_037537.1:18953754-18967841 GCF_001531365.2 Cynara cardunculus var. scolymus | reverse complement strand
ATATTATAACATCGATTGAGATAAAAAATAAAATGAAATATTAAAATCAAGATGTATCTCACTGCATTGTACGAGTACCTTTCTAGTATATTATTAAAATAATAATTTAGATGAATGAATATATGTTATTTCTTTTCAATTTTATACAAAAAGTATTGATTATCTGCATTGTTAATTTTTGTATATCAATTTAATTTTTAAAACTGTCCTATAAATCTATTGTAACATTTTTATATATGACATTTTTTGGTTTGGTCATACAAACTTAAGTCTTATAGAACTTTTTGGAAGACAATTCTACATTTTAGGTGTCATATAAAATCAATTTTATCGTAGTGTTGAACGGAATTGATCTGATTAATATTATCATAAAAACACATGTATTTGGTTCATACTAGAAATGTACTTGCACAACGTAACAAGATATATCTCGATTTTAATGTTTCGTTTTATTCCATCTCCGTAGATTTTGTAATACGGTTTTTAAATTTGAAGATATCATAAATTTTTGAAAATAAATATATCGATATTAATATCAGATTAACTATTCAAAAGTTCTTGTTTTTTGTGTAATTTATTTAATTTAATTTTTTAATTATAATTTAATTTAGATTTAATAACGAAGTAATTTGTTATTGATTAAATAATATAATTTTTTACAAGGATAATAATTAACTATTCTGTTAGAGCTCAATGATTATTTTAATTATATTCTAGATTTTTTATATTTAAAATAAAATATTTATCTTGTATTTGACTATATTTATCTACAGTTAGTTATACAAATTCAAACATGAAGCTTTAATAAGTTGTACTTACATACAATTTATTTGTAATCTTAAATTTTAAGTAATATGTATCAATAAACAGTACTTCACGTATAAAAAATAGTTTTTAAGAGTTTTTGTCAAATACTTTATAATATAGTATACATTCTTTCTATTTTGAATATAACTAAATAAATATTAAAAAAAATTACATCTGATCACAACCATTTTCTTTTTATTGATTGACTAAAAAAAGGTCACAAACTTTGTTTTCACGGGTGTGGTATATTACAAGATTTACCCGGTAAATACTTATCGGTAAAATTTAATATTATCGTTTACTTGTCGGGTAAGATTTTATTCATTAAAACGTCTCATATACAACAATTTATCCTGGTAAGCGCTAACCATGGTAAGAGTCCTCGTCCTTACTTACCAGGTAAGACTCTCGATTCTTGCTTTCGTTCTTACCAGGTAAGATATTAGCCCTTGCCATATTCATCCGGTAAAGTAAAATGACTTGGTAAGCGCTTACCCGGGTAAGCGCTTGGTAAACGGCACCTACATGATTCATTTTAATCAGAAGTTGATAGAGAATTTTGAGGCAATCGGGTTTCTTCAATATATCAAATGCTTCGTGCATATTTTCGAATTGTATTTCGTGTGTTAAAAGCTTGTCCAGTTCTATATCCTGCAATTTCATAATTAATATCATACAAAAGAAAACGAAATGTATAAAAAAGAATGCTAATACGTCTGTTGGAAAAACAAAGATAAATATAATAAAAAGAATTTTTTTTTATTAACCTGGATATTCAACCCATTATGCGAGTCCACTAATCCCAGAACGACCACCTGCTTTGCAGATATCACAGAGTCATAGCATTTGAACCTTCGTAGCTATAAGGGGATTTTTATTCCTTCTTGGATTTGAACTTGGGACCTCCTGATACTTTTGATCTTTGGAGTTAAGCTCAAACCAATCAAGCACCACCCAAAAATGGATGTCATGTAACGGTATAACTTTTACCTGATTGATGCATTTACCAATCAAGATGGGAAGATCTGATCGGGTTTTTACGCCACCCAAAAATGACCCTTTTACGGTCCGACCACAAAGTAATGCTGTATTTTTAATTGCCAAATTCGGGTCTAATCCAACGCCTATCGATACCATTGTCCCTAATCCCTGAAATTTAAATAATTATAATCATTAAGGGGGTGTTCGGGATTGCTTATAAAAACAACTTATTGACTTATTCCGGTGTGGCACCGGTAATAAGCACTTTTAAGTGGTTTGGATAAACAACTTATATTGGTGCCAAACCGGTAATAAGGAGTTTTTGAAGAAGTTAAGCCATTCTGACTTATAATAAGTTGATAAATATTTTTATAGAAAAACATAAGTTGTTTCAAATAAGCAATTCCAAAATCTTCTGATAATTGGAAAGTTAATTAGGATCATGTATTGTGCTTACAATTTTGGAAGCCTTGATGGCTTCGTTCAATAGCAATCGGACTCCGGTGCACTCGAAACTATAGTCCACACCTAGCCCGTCGGTAATATCTTTCACTAAATCGGAGACCGGTTGATTTGGATGGTCGTTAGGGTTGATGAAATCGGTCATCCCAAACACCTTTCCCTTAGTTGACTTAGGGGCTGTTTGTTTTTAATAAAAAAACTTTTAATGTCCTCTTAAGTCTGAATCGGTCAGACATAAGAGGATTCAGTGTGTTTGTTTTTTTTTTCCAATTAAGAGCTTAAAAGCTCTTATTAGGCCTGAAAATTTAAGTGGTTGAGAAACCTCTTATTACCTCTTATTTCAAATCGTCGCCTACCTACTCTGATCTCTTTACGCTCGATTTCTCTGGATCAACTCTTATGTCTCGATCTCTCATCTCTCAAYTYTGTCAACTGTCAATCCATATCAACTCTCGATCTCTTATCTTCAAACTTCAGATTTCAGACGCAAAAAACAAACAGTCTGATTGATTCAGATTTCAGACTTCAGCACCACCTCTTAAAAATCAGAAGTGAATTCAGACTTCAGACTTCAGCACCTCTTAAAAAACAAACGCCACCATAGTTTCATTTATGTCCACTCCTATTATTTCGATGCCCCTTGCATTTGTGCTCCTTTTATAGCCTGTAAATTAGTCAAATCAAAAGAACCCAGTAAATCTGTCATACAGGTGTGCATTATAATCGAACAATTACTATACGTCAAGTGCAGGATGAGTTATGTACCCCGAGACCAACCGCCCCAAGGCCAAAAACAACAACAGAGGTATCCTTGTGAATCGGGGTCTCCTTCCAGGGTGCGCCAAATCCGGTGGTGAACCCACACGACAAGAAACTGGCGTAAGGGAGAGGCATCTTTGGGTCGATCTTGAGCACGTAGTTGATGTCAATGACCATGTACTCCGACCATGTCGAGCAACTAAAGTGGTGGTATATGGTTTCTCCGGTTGTAGCCACCGACATCCTGGAAGTGCCGTCAGGCATGAGACTATTGAGGACAAGTGGGTGCACATGACAAATGTTGGTCTTTCCTGATTTACAATTCAAGCATTGTCCACATTCACCGAGGTAAAGTGGCATCACTATGTCCCCCGGCTTCACTTTAGTTTTCATGTTTATCCCTACGCTCTCTATCATTCTGCACAAAACCATGATATATAATTAATCCATAAATTAGTGAATTATTATTAAAACGAGTGACGTACGTACGCAACTTCTTCATGTCCAGGAATATGCGGAAATAAAGGATGCAATCGTAGAAAAACGTTAGATCAAAATACATAACCAGATATTTCAAAACGTTACGTGCAAACCATTTTCGACAACTACGTACAATGGGAAAGCCATTACAACATAGAATGTCGGTATGACAAATGCTCGCACACGACATCTTGATCCTGACTTCTGATGCTTTCGGTGGATCCACTTTTATCTCCTCCACCGTCACCGGCCCACCCAGCTCCCGTACAACCGCCGCTGCACCACCACTTTCGTTAGCTACGACGACGATAAAACCCTTTTTTGGCATGATGGTGATGGTGGCGACTCTTACTCGGATAAGCGCCTACCAGGTAAATTATTGTATAGGATACGTTTTGATGTACTGCAATCTTACCCAATAAAATAAAATTATAGCGTTGACTCATAACGTTAAGCATTTACCGGGTAAGCATTTTGGTAAACGGCCTTTAAGCGTTTGCAAAATCACTCCATATGTTTTAGCCAAATTTTAGAAATACTTTTTTTCGTTTTTTTTAATGATTAAACACATGTTACTTGACAATACATAGACGCTTAGGGTTTGTTTGGTTAATGCTGAGGAATGAAAAGAAAATGAAAAAGAAAATGAAAATGACAGGGAATAAAAATGAGAGTGAATTTTTATCCCCCCACCCACCCACCCACCTAGTTTAACCAGGAATGAAATTTTGGGTTTCTAGAGGAATGAGTCCATTATATTATAGAAAATTAAACAGTTTCTTTTATTTTCATTCTCATTGATTACTGTTTATTATCTATAATCAAACACCCCCATAATCATATATGATACAACACACCAAAGAATTGTAATCATATATGATATTAAGACTTCTCGTCTTCTTGCAAAATATTTAACTTCTTGTATGATCCTTCCCCCTCTCTTTTTATATATAATTCTTTTTTATTCCTTTTAAGTTACTCAATTTTTTTTATTTTGTTATGTTATTTTAAAGAGCGAAATGATGAATATTGGTGGTTGCTTTTTGCTCATTTTTGTTTGTTCATTTATGATTGTTTGTTTATGTTTCTTCATTTTACGTTTATTTAACATCTTAACGAATATAAATAAACAAGAACAAACACATTTATTCTTAACGAACGAATATGAACACACAAAAATTCATTCATTGACTCAGTAAGTTAAATGAACAAACACGAACAAGCCTCCGTTACTGTTCGTTCGGTTGTTTACAAACCCATTGCGACTGATTTTTCATGCTTAATGGAAATGAAGTTTCACATTTTTATTTTTAGCATTTAAAATTCCATCCCTTTCATATACTTATATCTATACTACCTTATAAATTAGATTTATCAAAAGTCTTAAAAACAATTTTTAATCCACAAAGTACTATACATTTATGCACAAAGTCTTAAAAATCTTAAATACAACTTATAATGCATTAATTACTACGACTTTATGCATTCAGTCTTAAAATCTGTTAATCTATAATTAAAATAACATATAGTACAAGTTACCAATGCACATTATTATCTAATCTTTTCATGTTTACAAGATACTTTTGACATCTTTCACTCATGCCTTCACCCTCTCATGCCTCTATGTCTTCTCTCCTTCCCCAATGTGAGATTCAAACTGATATTCACCATGAGTTATTAAAAATTCTTTCATTCATCTCTAATTCAATTGCTCTAGAACTCTCAGTCTCGCTCTCGATCTCCTGATTCTTTGCTCTTGGTGTAAATTGAACATATTTGTGGAGTCGTTTAAATATGTTGAGTTTTAAATATATTGGATTTTAAATTGTCATACAATTTTTTTCATCGATAGACTGTAATAGGAACCATAACTCTTATTTATTCAAATTGTATTAATATGTAAAGACCAAGTATACAGGGCCAGTCCTAAGATTTTTGATGCCCTGTGCGAAAATAAAAAAATTGCCCCTAAGCCTATTTTTTTAAGTCAATGAAACAACGAAGCATACGATTTTTTAAAGAGTTTAGAACCTATTCAAGCTAAGTATCTCATCCCTATGTTATTTTTATTAATTATAATAAAAACCAAAACCACGAATACAAAATATAAAATGATAAAAGGATAAATAATGGATTAAGATCGTGTTTTCTTCTTTTTCAGTTTTCCTTTTTTCCAAATTGAAATTAGCAAAATAGAAACTTTATTGCAATATATTGGACGTAAAAGACAAAGAACACTATAATTAGTTTTTAACTAATATAGAAAATTACATCCAAATTACTGTCATAGTATGCAAAAAGTAAAATTCAAATGTTACAGGTCTAACGAATAAAGACTAAGGGCCTATATTTTAGCGGTTTAATAAGTTTAATGGAACTAACAGCTTATTCGGTCAACTATGCATGATTGTTTCGTAGTGGCTTAATGATATAGAAAATGACTTATCCAATATACTTCTAGGTGAAGTTTTATATAAAAAGCCAAGTTTTTTTTTTTTCCAAACATGTCCCTTCCAATTAAAAAAAATGCTCCTTACATATGCAGAAAAACTCTCCTAAGCAAAACCTTTTCCAACTTATACAAACATATTAATTAATACAGACAACTTTATACAAACAAAAACTTTTCCAACTTTCCAATTTTTTCCAACGATGTGCATTAAGTATTCATCACTACTAGGCATTGCCCTTGTTTTTATAGTTAAAGCTCAGTTGTCCAATTCCAAATTATTAAACCTACAACTAGTAATAAATGATAACTTGATGCCCCTTTGGCTTTGATACCCTATACGGCCGCACGGGCTGCACGTGGCCAGGGCCGGCCCTGATAGTATACCTTTTGATATTTATGGTGTTTTCGCATTAATCTTTTTGTAGTTACCTTTATTTTCGTTGTGTCGTTTTTATAAAACCTAAAATTTGGCTACGATTGCACGACTTCTCTTAAACGAGTCACGTTTCTCGTGGTTTTAGATGTTGACGATAAAAATAAGGTAACGAATTTGTTTGAAAAAATGACTTGAAAAGAATATTTGGCATCACATTTCATGTGATATGTTTAATAACTCGTTTCTAACTAATAAAGGATACGTAAATACTAATTATAAGATATCAATATTTATATTTTCTTTTTAAAACGTGTCTCTCCATGTGTCGCGCTCACAACCATCACGAGGAAAGGAAATCACTGCGAGTGAAGGACGAGTGGTGGTGCCCAAGTTAAAACTCGGGATCAAGAATCTTACCCGGTAAGAGCGAGTCAAGGACCAAAAATCTTACCTGGTAAGTGAGGACGACGACTCTTACCACAGTCAGCACTTACTGGTAAATTGTTGCATACAATGTCATTTTGGTGGACTAAAATCTTACCCGGCAAGTAGATGATAGTGTTGAATTTTACCGATAAGCACTTATATTTCTACGTATCTTAACACGTTATATGATACCAAACTCAACAATCTTTGCTTTGTGGTTGTCGATGGATAGGATCGCCTTCATGGTTGCATAATTGCAACAAAAATTCTATGAACACATTATAACCAGATTGAATTTATAGGACGCTTAAAATGTAGAAACGTTCTAAAAAAATACTTTATAGAACTTAAGTTTATAGAACCAAATCCAAAAAACGTCGTATCAAAAAAGTGTTACAATAGGTTTATAAGACGTTTTTAGGCATTTTAACAAGTTTTTTAGGACGCTTTAAAAATAAAGTGTTATATTTTAACAATTTTATAGGAGAATTTTTCAAATAGTGTCTTATAAAGTTGCTAATGAGATGTTTTACATTAAAAGTGTTTTAAAAAACTTATTACGACGTCAAAAAACGTCATACAAACTTATTACAACGTCTTTAGGTAGAACGCTTTATTTTTTTAATCTTATAAACTAAGTCCTATAAAGAGGTCCATTAGGACGCTTAGAAATTGGGAGTGTTATATAAACCCGATTTTGTTGTAGTAGTCTTACCTGTTAAGTGAAAGTGACGACTCTTACCATAGTTAACGCTTACTGGGTGAATTGTTGCATATGATTTACCATTTTCGTGAACTAAAATCTTACCTGATAAGTAAGTGATAGTGTTGAATTTTGCTAGTAAGCACTTATCTAAGTAAGCATTTGATAAACGCCCCCTAAAATTCTTTTATAATTTCTGGAAAGAGTAAATTACCTTGTTGGCACCGTTAGTAAAATTATTGCATATCGTAGTTCATTTATTTTATTTTTATTCATTATATATGAGTGACAGAAAGGGGCATATGTTAAGTATATAATTGTAGGATAGATATTCGTCTTAGGGATCGTTTATCAAACTTTTACAGAGTAAGCAATTATCAGGTGTCAATTATCTTATCGAGTGAACATAGTAAGGATCGAGAATTTTACCCGGTAACTGGAGAGAAGACTCTTACACAATAAGCGTTTACCGGGTAAAAGACGCCTACCGACAATCCATTTTGAAGGTTGAGAATGTTACTTCGAGAAGATAAATGAGGCTGGTAAGTTTTGCTAGTGAACATTTATCAGATAAACGTTTGGTAAATGACCCTATATATGTTTTAAAAAAAATCTACGTGGACTCAAGTTATCTAAGACGGAATCAATTTGTATAATATAACACACACACACACACACACACACATATATATATATATATAGTCTCATTCTTCTGTAAAATGTTTAATTGTTACAAACCGTATAAACAAGGGCATTTTTGTCATTTTAACATATTCATATTTTAAGAATAATTATCTTCTTTAAATATCGCATATAATATCAAATTAATCGGATTTATTTTAAAATTATGACTTCCTTGAAAATCTAATTAATTCTTCACTCTTTTTTCAACCGTTCTGTTTCTTATATAAAACCAAATAAATTATTGGTTTTCATATGAAGCAATAACAATTTTTGTTATCTAGCTTCATATCAGTATTATGAAACAACACGTTAATTTTTTTAACATGTGACCGTTTTGTTTCTCATATGAAATCAAAACAATTATTGGTTCTTACATGAAACAATTACGCTTTTTTTTTACATAGTTTTATACAAGTGTTATTTCACTTATGAAACACTATGATAAATTTTTTAAACGATTCATAATAAGTTTCAGATATGGAACATCAAAAAGTAACTAAATTAACAAAAAAATATTTATCAACTAATTATAAGTCAGAAGGGTTTAACTTCTTCAAAAACTCCTTATTACCGGTTTGCCACCGATATAAGTTGTTTATCCAAACACTCAAAAGTGCTTATTACCAGTGTCACAGCGAAATAAGTTAATAAGTTATTTTTATAAGCAATCTCAAACACCCCCTCAAACCTAAACAACAAGGATGATTGAAAAAAGAACTAGAGACGAAAATGTAAAAAAGAAAGTAAACTACACTTTTGGTTCGTGTGGTTTTTGATTGGGTAAAAGATAAAAAAAACCCATAAAAAAACAAAAATGTCATTTATTTAATGGATTTTTTTAATGTCATTAGAAGAAGAAATCAAATTCGGATGTTTTGAAAAACCACTATGACTGTCTTGTAATTACATTACTGTAAGAACAAAAAGTGTTATTTTCTACAGTTTATAGTTTACCCAAACGTTTATTATAGACATAAAAAACAATATCCGGCAAAAATATGAATTATTTATTTGTTAAATTATTTTTGCTAATTATTAAAACAATTAAATATTATATATAAACTCAGTAATTCCGAACCAAAGTGTGTATATCAATATACTCTTTCATATTTATTAAAAATGTAATTGTACAATACAGTACGATACATCTTGATTTTAATGTTTCATTTTATTTTGTTCTCTGTCGATGTTATAATATGATTTTATGTGGTTTTGAGAAAAAATAATGTTTTTATTTTTGAACAAAATATAAATTTGAAGATATCTTATTTTTTTTCAAAAATATATCGATATTAATATCAAATTAACTATTTAAAATTTCTTGTTTTGTTGTGTAATTTATTTAATTCAATTTTTTATTATAATTTAATTTAGGTTTATAACGAAGTAATTTATTTTTGATTTAATAATTTTTTTTATAAAGATAATAATTTCTGTTACAGCACAATGATTATCCTAATTATATTTCAGATTTTTTATATTTAAAATGAATTCAAGCATGAAGCTTTAATAAGTTGTATTTATGTATTATTTACTTGTAATCTTGAATTTTAAGTAATATGCATCAATAAACAGTACTTTATATATAAAAAATGGTTTTTAATAATTTTTGTCAAAATTATACTCCAAATTATACTTGAGAAATGATTTTGCTGATACGGAGTTGAACTTGTTTATATATTTTAAATCCATCAGAAAATTCAAAGATTTTGAATTTAGGGGTCGTTTACCAAACGCTTATACGAGTAAGCGTTTACCAAATCACAATATCCTACCGGATGAATATGGTAAGAACCAAGAATCTTACCCGGTAAGAGCGAGACAAGGATCAAGAGTCTTACCCGGTAAATTGTTGCATACAATGTCATTTTGATGGACAAAATCTTACCCAATAAGTAAATGATATTGTTAATCTCACTCTTACATATATTGTTTGAAATCCAAATCAATTGAAATTTTCAATTTTCATGTGAAACAATTCTTTTTTTTTTATGTTTTTTTTTATTCAACTTTCGAGAGATGAATCTTGTTTGACATAAAAAAAAATTATGTCTTTTAATAGTTCTAAAACCCTCTTAATAATTTTGTATCATGGACCACTCTTAACCATTCAACACCCTAATTCCATTGTAAACAATTACCAAATAATTATATTTCATTTTATACTATATCATGAGAATCTCTTAATCATTTTAACCACTTAATCAAAATAACTAGCAGCCTTTTATTTTTATATCTGAAAATTAAGAGTCCTGACCTCTGATTAGAAAAGTAAATGCTGAACTGAAAACCAATTCAATGATGATAAAGTAAAGACGCAGTATTTATATGTGAAATATACAACATTATGACATCGAATATTGATTTGAATCAAAAGTTGATGAGAATCTTAAGGCAATCAGGCTTCTTTAGTGTGTCAAATGCTTCATGTATATCCTCCAATCGTATCTCGTGTGTCAAAAGCTCCTTCACTTCTATCTCCTGCAATTTTCAATTTAATTTTATAATTAATATCGTACCAAAAAATAAATGAAATTTATTTAAAAGAGTAATATATTTTTAATGTAAAAAACAATAAAACATATCAAAAATGAATTTGGATGTCAATTGATAGTTTATCATTCACCTTATTGATGCATTTCTCAATCAAGATCGGAAGATCTGATCGGGTTTTTACGCCACCGAAAAGGGATCCTTTCAGAGTTCGACCATTGAATAGTGTTGTGCTTTTAATTGCCAAATTCGAGCTTAACCCAGCGCCTATTAACACAGTTGTCCCTAATCCCTGAAATTTAAATAATCTTCGTCAGTTTGACACCAATATAAGTTGTTTATCCAAACACTCTAAAGTGCTTATTACCGGTGCTACATCGGAATAAGTCAATAAGTTGTTTTATAACCAACCCCAAACACCCCCTATATATCGTACTTACAATTTTGGAGGCCTCGATGGCTTCATTCAACAAAGACGGGACTCCGGTGCACTCGAAACAATAGTCGACACCTAGCCCGTCCGTAATATCTTTCACTAAATTGGAGACCGATTGATTTGGATGGTCCTTAGGGTTGATGAAATCCGTCATCCCAAACACCTTTCCTTTGGTCGATTTAGTTTCATTTATATCCACTCCTATAATTTTCGACGCCCCTTGCATTTCTGCTCCTTTTATCGCCTGTAAATTGTTCGAGACATATATGTTACGGATTATAATCAATAAACAAAACCAAACTAAACGAACCCAATATATCTCATGGAGGAGCATAGGTTCTGATCAACCAATTATTATTAAAAAAACTAAGAATAAGGTAGGCACCCCGAGACCGACAGCCCCAAGGCCAAATACGGCAACAGATGAATCCTTATGAATTGGGGTCTCCTTCCAAGGTGCACCGAATCCGGTGGTGAAGCCACATGACAAGAAACTGGCGTAAGGGAGAGGCATCTTGGGGTCAATCTTGAGTACGTAGTTGATGTCAATGACCATATACTCCGACCATGTGGAGCAACTGAAGTGGTGGTATATGGTTTCTCCGGTTGCAGCCATGGACATCCGGGAAGTGCCGTCGGGCATGAGGCCGGTCAAGCCAATCGAGTGAGCATGACAAATGTTGGTCTTTCCCGATTTACAGTTCAAGCATTCTCCACATTCACCGAGATAAAGTGGCATCACTATATCCCCCGGCTTAACCCCTGTTTTCACGTTTATCCCTACGCTCTCTACCATTCTGCACAAAACCATGTTATATAATCAATCCGTAAATTAATGAATTATTATCGAAATACGTAATATACGTACCCAACCCCTTCATGTCCAGGAATACGAGGAAACAAAGGCTGCAATTGTAGAAAAATGTTAGATCAAGATATATAAACCGTTACATATTTCAACGGTTTTTGGAGACGGTTAGAAAAAGGGGAACGTACAACGGGGACGCCATTGCAACATAGGATATCGGTATGACAAATGCTCGCACATAACATCTTGACCCGGACTTCTGAAGCTTTTGGTGGATCCACTTTTATCTCCTCCACCGTCACCGGCCCACCAAGCTCTCGTACGACCGCCGCTGCACCACCACTTTCGTTAACTACAACGTTATTAAAGTTCTATTTTGCTTCTATGAAAACTATCGTGATACACGTACCTTTACAAGTGATCACATCGAGAACGTTGTTGGTCATGTTAGCCAAATGGTTCTTTACACAAAACTGTGAATGCCAAAAGCACAACATCAAGCAATTTATAGCTTCGTTTGAAGTTGAATATTGAAAGCAGACACGTTTAGACAAAGCATAATATGGTGGCCAAAAGAAAAGTCAATGATATAACTTGAAATGACTTTTCAATTAAATTTTAGGACCGGTTTACCAAACGCTTATTCGGGTAAGTGAACATCAAGTCACATTATCTTATCGAATGAATATGGTAATTACCAAGAATCTTACCCGGTAAGAGTGAGATAATGACCAAGAGTCTTACCCGGTAAGCGAGGGCGACGACTCTTACCATGATAACGCTTACCGGGTAAATCGTTGCATACGATACCGTTTTGGTGGACTAAAAATCTTACCCGGTAAGTAAATAGTAGTGTTGAATATTACCGGTAAACGGCCCCTTAATTTCCGTTTGGTTTGTAGGAACATAATGGATTTAGGGGATTTGGATTTTAAACCCATTCTAATTCTATGTTTAGTTTGTTGGATTGTTCGGATTTGAAATCCTATAAACATAAGATTTTGAAATTCTTAGGGGGTGCTTGGGATTTCACAGGATCTCGTAGGATAGTTGATGTGAGTTACTTCGGAAACAAAAGGATTAAAGTCAAATTCAGATATGAAATAAGGTTTTAAAAGGTTTTGTAATAGTCGATTAATAAAAATGTAATTTAATTATTTTATAATTTTTTATAATTTTTTTATAATTATCTATAAATAATAAAATCCAATTCGATTCCAAATCTTACAAACTAAACACAACAATGGTTTAAAATCCATTTCAATCCAAATCCTTACAAAACAATTTTACAAACCAAACAGACCCTTATGTCAAAGCGTTCAAATAAAATATTTTATAGGAGCAAACTATTTTAAAAATCCTCTTGTGGCCACGGACGTTCAAATGCGGTGACTCCGGGCTATTTACAAAGCAGGTGATCGCTCTGGAATTAATCGGCTCACATAACGGGTTGGATATCTAGATTAATAAAAAAATATTAAAATAATAACAAGATGAAAATATTTCTAGTTTATCGTATTATTTTATGAATTATACCTTTAATGTCAAAGATAAGAATATGAATATTCAAATTTGAATGTAGAAAAATAAGGTTTGTTTGAATTTGACCTTTTGGAATTTTGGTTTTAAAGCTTTAGAACCGGTTTGATTTTTCGATTGGTACCCCATCGGTTGATTAGTTTAATTTTTAGATCGGTATCAGATTTGTTTTAAATCGGTTTAGGTGTAACATCCGTATTTTCTTAATTTTGTGAACTTTAAAATCCCAAGACTTAACCGCAAGGGTGGTGTCTGATTGGTTTGAGCTTGGGCTCCAAAGGTCAAAAGTGTCAGGATGTCCCAAGTTCAAATCCAAGAAGGAATAAAGATCTCCTTGTGACCACGGAGGTTCAAATATTGTGACTTCGGGCTACCCGCAAAGCAGGTGGTTGCTCTGGAATTAGTCGGCTCGCATAACGGGTTGCATATCTAGGTTAATAAAAAAAAATCTCAAGAATTTTAGACTATAACTCCTATTTATTTTATAAATGTTTGATGTCTTAAAATTTGGGGTGGTGGCCCCAAACTTTTTCATTTTAAGCGATTAAAAGCTTTTGGACAAAAAGAATGTATGTATGTATGTATGTGTGTGTATGTGTGTATGTGTGTATGTATGTATGTGTGTATGTATGTGTGTATGTGTGTATGTGTGTATGTATGTGTGTATGTATGTATGTATGT
>NC_037537.1:18952547-18953539 GCF_001531365.2 Cynara cardunculus var. scolymus | reverse complement strand
GTAGGTATTTAGGTATGTGTGTATGTATGTATTGTGTATATGGGGTGGTGTCATGGTCTGGGCCAATAAGGCGCACATCAGGCCTTAACGCAAACAACTCCTAAGCTGTTATATTTGACAGTCGAGCTCCTCTTCCCCACCATTTTTATTTCCCATCCTTTTGAAAACTGTTTCATATAAAATTCGGCCAACTCTTCAGTTCTGTTGATTTCTTTCTCCTTTCCTTGAAATCAAGATTCAAAAAGGGGTTTCCAAGCAATTGCTCATCTTCTAGACCTAAGGGCTCTGGTGATTTAGTCAATCTTCAAGTCTTCATCTTCCTTTGGAATTTTGCTTGGTTTTCTAAGTTTTCATTAAAAAGCTGGTAAATGAGCTCACGTTTATTCTTATTATTAAGCTTTATTTATGTTGAACTTCATATTTTGCATCTTTGTTGAACTTTGTGTTGAATATTTGATTTAACCTAATTTTACTTGACCGAAATATGATTTTAGAGCATTGAATATTGATGAATGCATTTAAGTCGTATATGAGTATTATATGTCATGTGTAGCTAAATTATCATTTTGTGGGCTTATCTTGAGTATAACTACTTTATATTGAATCATGTTATATGTTGGTATAAGTAAATAGATTGCGTATACATGTTGGAATTTAATATGTGGATAACATGGTTATAAATGTGTACATATAGTAATATTGGACCCTAATTCTTATGCATGCGAATTAGGTGAAATGTTGAGTCGATTATGTTACATTGACCCCTTTTATGTTGCTGAAATGAGGTCCCCTAGTGCGAAATGCTAAGGTGACCACTTTTCAAGAAGCCATTGAAGAGTCACAATTGAGTATTAGGAATTATATAATTATATCTATACTATATTATAAAGTATTTGGCTAAAACTCTTAAACTCTTAAAACTCTTAAATCCGTTCATCCCTAAACAATTTCATCCCTATCCGATTTCATCCCATAACTGAATTCGTGTAACT
>NC_037537.1:18944403-18950177 GCF_001531365.2 Cynara cardunculus var. scolymus | reverse complement strand
AAAAATTCTTATTTTTTATGTAATTTCTTTAATTTAATTTTTATTATAATTTAATTTAAGTTTAATAATGAAATAATTTATATTTGGTTTAATATTATAAATTTTATAAAAATAATAATTAAGTATTCTGTATTTGATTATGTTTATCTGCAGTTAGTTACACAAATTCAGATATGAAACTTTAATAAGTTGTACTTACGCACAATCTACTTTCAATATTGAATTTTAAGTAATATGCATAAATAAATAATACTTTACGCATATAAAGTGGTTTTTAAAAGTTTTTGTCAAATGCTTTATAATATAGTATAGATATATGTTAGAAATTAAAATATATATTATATTAGTATATATATTGAGATAATAGTATACATTTCAATTTATCATTAAAATAAAAGAAATTGATAAATAAATAAATAAACTAAAATATCTATATGTTAACAAACTTAAGGGGCCGTTTGTCAAACGTTTACTCGTGTAAGTGAACACTAAATCACATTATCTTATCGGACGAATATGATAAACACCAAAAATCTTACAACGGTAAGAACGAGACAAAGACCAAGAGTTTTACCTGGTAAGTGAGGACGACGACTCTTACCACGGTAAGTGCTTACTCGGTAAATTGTTGCATACGATACTGTTTTGGTAGACTGAAATCTTATCGGTAAATAAATGATAGTGTTAAATTTTACTGGTAAGCGTTTACCGTGTAAGTGTTTGGTAAACAACAAGTAAAATCGTTAGTCATATAAACAAAAAGTGACGTGAAATGGCAACTAGAGTAATTAAAATTGTAATTATTTAAAGTAAGAACTAGAGTTGATATTAGGGGTGCTCAAAAACCCAACCAACCCAATCAACCCAATGCGAAATAACTCAATCTGAAGCAACCCGATGTCTAATCGAGTTGTAAAATTTTCTAACCGTAAGTATTGTGTTGATATTGGGTTACTATTATTGAAACTCAACCCAACCCGATGAACCCGATATCCTTTTATTTCTTGAATTTAATATGATTATTGAATTTCTATTAATATGTACATTAGACAATAACACTATAATGTAGGCTCTTCATATACACATCTTTTCAATCTATTCACATCTCTATATAACTCATTCGTATATATGTTCAGTAACCGTAAACATATATACGTAAATTGGGAAAATTAACTGAATATGATATACGTAAGAAGTATGGATAAGTTGTATCAAATGGTTGACGATGAAAAATAAATTATGAGTAGATAAATAATATATTCAAGATTAGAAGAATATTTTAATGTATCAAAGTATCAACCCAACCAACCCGTACGATTTGGGTTGGGTTGCGTTGCGTTGCACTTTCGTTTGGGTTGAGTTGGGTTAAGATTTTTTAAACCGCAAGAATTGAATTGAGTTGTTCAAATTTCTTCAACCCAATCAATCCAATCCATGAACACCTCTAGTTGATATTGAATAACAACTATAAAGATCAAAAATATAACTTACGACTTCATGAATTGTGGTTGACTGAGTCACTTTCCTTTAAAACTAGAATATAAATTTATAATTATTGAGATTTTTATACTAAGAATTTTCTAGATACAAACTTTTGCGTTGATACAACTGAAAATGGTTGATGATGTGGTAAAATTCTAGAATCAATAGATTTTTCTTTATGAGAAATTTCAATGTGACCGGAGGCTAAAAGATATCAATAGATTTTTCTTGATGAGACATTTTAATATCATCATGGACTGTTTGTTTTTTTAAAATTATCTCGTAATATCTTAGAAGTCTGATTCGTTCAGACATTTAAGTATTAAGAGCATTTGTTTTATTTTCTAAAATAAGAGCTTAAAAGCTCTAAATGTCTTCTGAAATTTTAAGTGGTAAATGTATCACTTAATACCTCTTAATCATAATCCATCATCTATCATATGGTTCATATTTTGTGGGTTGGAAGAGATTTGTTAGTAAAAACTATTCATCTTTTAAATTTTTGTAAAAAAAAAAACTATTTATTTTTTATATTTTTGCACTAGTTTGACTGATTCAGATTTCAAACGTAAAAACAAACAATCTTACTGATCCAGATCTCAGACTTCACGACCACCTCTTATAAATTAGAAGTAAAATCAAACTTCAGACTTCAGATTTCAACAACTTTTAAAAAACAAACATCACCTAAAAAATTTCAGCCCTTCGATGAAACTTATTTTGCCTTCCACACAAGCCAATGATATCATATTATTTGGTAGTTGATAACCAAATAAATATTGTAAGCTTACTATCTTTATTCTTGGTCAATTCGACAATTATATATATATATATATATATATATATATATATATATATATATATATATATCGGTAATCGTTTGATGAGCTTACAGGGGTAGTATGATAAAATTAGGTTTATAAAAAGAATGGGCGCTTCCGGTTCTGTCGGTGCTTGAAACGATTTTGTCTTCTCCATATTACTCCAACAATTTCTAAATGTCATAATAAATCGTTCTATGACATTTTTGAGATATGTCCTATATATAAACCCATATTTTTACACGAAACTTATTTTTAAAGATACTTTTTCAAACAACATCGTATTAACGTCCTATAAAATAGCTAATACGATATATTTTTTTAATAAAAATATCATAAAGAACTTGTTACGACGCACAAAAACATCCTATAAACATGTTACAATGTTTTTAGGTAGAACATATTTTTAAGACGCTTAAAAATTATCGATATTCTATAAACACACTTTCATTAAAGTGGATGTTTGATTTGTAGATTCTAAAGAATCTAAAAGAATTGGATTGAATAATTCCTTTATTTTCGTTGTTTCATCATGTTTGGTTTCTATAGTAAAAAGATTCAATTTTAATGTAGTTATGAGATCCCAACGGTTAGTCAGGAGTCGTTTACCAAACACTTACCCGTTAAGTGTTTACCAGTAAAATTTAACACTATTATTTACTTAGGGGCTGTTTGGCAGTTGCTGAATGATTTAGTTCAGAGTAGCTAAGAGGTTAGAATGGCTAAGAGGGTCAGAATGGTTAAGTGCTGAATGAAACAAAGTTGTTTGGTAATTGTTTTCTGAATGACAGCAAAATTACCATTTTAACCCTCAAGAAATACCATCAATTTTCAAAGAAAAATGCTACCCTAAACCAAACCCTAGACAGAAAAATGCTACCCTAAACCAAATGCGACGGCGATGGCGACGTGAGGCTGTGGAAGGCGACGAGGCTGTGGAAGGCGACGAGGCGGCGACGTGAGGCTGTGGAAGGCGACGAGGCGACGGCGACGAAGCGGCGACGAGCGGCGACGAGGCGGCGACGACGAGGTGACCGGAGAACGAACAAAACGGTGATGTGTTCCTCTTTGCCCTCATCGATGGCTTCAATCTGTGATGAATCATCGAGAATCATCGAGAATCAGGGTGGGGGAGGGGCTGTGAAGAACGGCGACGAGTGAGGGTGGGGGAGGGAAGGAGACGAGCCGGAGAAGATGGAGACGAGTGAGGGTGGGGTGAAGGAGACGCATCTGGTAAAGGGAGCATGTAAAGGGTAAAGTGGGAAGAATTGTCATCTTAATGGTTGAGTGAGGTAGGAGATGCAAAATGGTTAAGAGCCTTATGTAACCATTAAGAGGCTCTTTTTTTTTTGCCAAACAGCCCAAACCTCTGACCGATTAAGAGGTTCCCTCTTAATGTCACCATTAAGAGGGAAACAAACAGCCCCTTACCGGGTAAGATTTTAGTCCACCAAAACGACATCGTCACAATTTACTCGGTAAGCGCTTACCGTGGTAAGAATCGTCGCCCTCATTTACCGGGTAAGACTTTTGGTCCTTGTCTCGCTCTTTCCGGATAAGATTCTCGGTCCTTACCATATTAATCCGGTGAGGTAATGTTACTTGATAAACACTTACCCGGATAAGCGTTTGGTAAACAGCTCGTTAGTGTTGAATTTTTGATTCCATTATAATAAATAATTTATAATGGTATATAATAAATGATTTTAATATCAAATAATAGTTGTAATAATAACTTATTTTTAAAATAATAAATAACTTACAAAATTAAAAATTACTGTTTTTATTTAATTTAAGTAAAAATAATAAAATATGATGTTTTTAGGTGTTTGAATATTAGTGATTTACACATGTTTTCTGTATTTGAATATTAAACATTATTCACGTTTTGGTTGAACATTCAATTTGGTTTCATGATAAATGGGTCTTTTATTAATAAGTTTTCATCACGAAAATGTTGGATTTTGAACATGATGTTACTTTTATATTAAATACTTTTCATTTTACCGTTTATTATTAAAGAATAAAATTGTTTGAACTCAATAGGCGTTAAGCCTAACTCTTTTTATTTGTCGACATGTCCATCAGGTTCTCGTTAGAGAACGGTGCTAGTGACATCCTAATGAGATGATTGCTAGTTAGAGGCAGGAGAAGGAATTAGCTATCCAGAGGACATTTTTCTTATGTTAGAGATAACGACCCTTGTTGGGTTTTAGTAACATTGTCTCTGATTATAGACTTGGGTAAGATTTTGAATATTTTGTATTGATTTTAAATCTTAATTTCCATTATAGTTGATCAAATACTGATTTTTAGAACGGGATCCAATCCTCATTTGATGTTTTATCAAAATTTTAAATTAGTCGTTTTTTCTAGATTTGTGAGTGTTATAATATTTAATTCCAACTTCTTTATTTATATTATTGATATATAACTTTAATCAAATAAACAGATATAAATAGTTAATACGCGATAGTATGAAAGGAAAAACAGTATCATATTTTGAATGTATTTCTTGATGAATGAATTTATTAAAATTGCAGACAATAATGTGATTAATGGGTCATTGTATCCAAATATATTTGCAAAATCTCAATCCTACCCTGAAACCCAACCGAAAAAATTATGTTGTTGGATAACGTTACTACCATCCCCTTCAGCGCCATTGTCATTGTCACAGTCTTCGATCGTTCTAATGATGGAGAAAGGAAGAGAGAAAATGAATAGAGACCGTCAATGCTGCCTTCTTTTATACACAGACGAAAAAAAAAGGGATAAGAATAAGGGGGTGTTTGGTAAGAGGTATTAAACAGTAATTAATGGGAATGAAAATAAAAGAAAGTGCTTGGTTTTTTTATAATATAATGGGTCAATTACTTCAGAAGCCCAAATTTTCATTCCAGATTAAACTGAGGGGAATGAAAATGCATTCCCATTTTCATTTTCATAACCATTTTCATTCATCTGTCTGAACCAAACGCCCTCTAAGTTTAGAGAAGAAAAAAAAAGGTATTTCACACCTTCTGAATCCCCACCCTACATGTTCCACAATTATCATGGAAGAAGTAAATTGTGCATATATGCTATTAAGGGTTTAGAGAAAGGGGGGTTTCTTTGTAAACGTGTAACACTCTAAATTTTCCCCATTCTCTGTTCCAGGCACGTCAAGGATTCCGTCTCAGTAGCGACATTTGTATTTTATATTTGTATGTTATTGCCTTCTTTTATTTATTCTTTTCATTTTGAAAGGGGTAATAAATAAAAAAGAAATCAAAAGAAAAGGGAGGGGGGGGGGGGCTAGAGCCTTGTGACCTTGTCTTATCCTACCCTCAAAACCTGAGATTTTGGTCACAACCCTTTGGGTCAAAGATTTGAMTGTAAGAGTTTTATTGAAGTTGGGTAAAAAGGAGTGGGCTGAAGGTTTGGAAAAGAAAAAGATATTAGAAATCTGAGCTATTGCCTTCTTAAAAC
>NC_037537.1:18942663-18943648 GCF_001531365.2 Cynara cardunculus var. scolymus | reverse complement strand
TGTAAGAGTTTTATTGAAGTTGGGTAAAAAGGAGTGGGCTGAAGGTTTGGAAAAGAAAAAGATATTAGAAATCTGAGCTATTGCCTTCTTAAAACGAAGAAAGAATCAACGGTGACTTTTGGACCGTGAGCCGTGGAAAAGAATCGGCAAGCAACCGTTTGTCGATCTGCAGGAARAAGAAGAAGAACCAACARCAGTAGCAAGTGCCGTYGCGCCTTCTGTTTACCCTCGAGCAACAGCAGCAGCACGCCTCTCGCACCGCCAACAGCAGCTGCAGGAGCTGCCTGCACCATCCGGTCACCCCTCGAACAGTCGGACAACAGCCGCAAATGTCACGACCGTGGCTGCCTGCACCAAGTCTCGAACAGCAGCGGGCAGTGCTGCCTGTTTTGACAGCAAACCGGAGGGGAGACAGCAGCGGCTGTGCTGTCGGTTTTGACAGCAAAACGAAGAAGAAACAACAACTACAATGCTGTCCGTTTTGACAGCAAGCCGAAGGGAAACAGTAGCGGGCAGTGCTGCYTGTTTTGACAGCAAACCGGAGGGGAGACAGCAGCGGCTGTGCTGTCGGTTTTGACAGCAAAACGAAGAAGAAAYAGCAACTGYAATGTTGTCCGTTTTGACAGCAAGCCGAAGGGGGAAACAACATCGGGCAGTGCTGCCTGTTTTGACAGCAAACCGGAGGGGAGACAGCAGCGGCTGTGCTGTCGATTTTGACAGCAAAACGAAGAGAAAAACAGCAACAGCCGTGCTGTTTGTTCGGCAGCGAGCGAGAGAACTGTCATACAGCAAACTGCTATTTGATCACGCAGCAGTCGCAAACACARCAGCGGACCACTGGTTGCTGTGYGAAGCTGCTGTGTTAAGCAGAAAAATCGGAAYAGCGGGTTCTGTTTTGGGAACACAGCCGGCTACTGGTCTGAGGAAAGGCGACCAAGCAGTTGTTTCGGGGGCATGTGCGGATCGCGATCGGGATCAACTTTAG
>NC_037537.1:18939727-18941996 GCF_001531365.2 Cynara cardunculus var. scolymus | reverse complement strand
TGTTTCGGGGGCATGTGCGGATCGYGATCGGGATCAACTTTAGCTTCCGTTCCGAAACCATAACTCCGTTGCCTTTTCATTTCGAGACCTTGGGATTTCTCCTAAATCCTCCGAGCTGAGTTCATACTAACCATTTAGAAGCTTTATATCCAATGGAATGATATACTATACTTATCTTACACTAATGTTTAAATGATTACTTATTGGATTTAAATAGATAATTTTGGGTCAAAAAGTGAACTTGGGGATCTTGTTTATAATCACTAGATGAGTTTGGAAGAATGAACCTAACCACTTGGTAAAATACTTGTTTCGAAGTATGGTTGGACATAGAACTCTAGAACCCTTATGTTTCTACTTATGGGGTTAACCATCGGCAAATGGGAATGTATCGTTGGACTTAGAAACTCGTTCAAATTATGGACGATGTGCATGTGTTAATATCACCACGTTAATGCTTTTGAGTACATTTGCTAAAATGTAATGAGTTGTAGGCTCGGAAATCATTTTTATTATATTTGCGTGAGGGATGGTATAAGTTGGTGATAGGCATTGTGATTATTATGTAATCACCAAATCATCCTCTCACTTTCACTCGGTAATAGGCATTGTGATTATTGTGTAATTACCGAGGTAAAGAGCTTATGATCACGGCCGACTACATGACTGGTTTAGGTTGATGTCGATGGTTTTATACCTGTAAGTGATGTTCTATAACGTTGATCTATGACTTACTTTGTGTCTGTCATAATCAACGGTAAATCGGGTCTCCCCCGTCATCTTCGGATGTTTTATTATTCCACTTCGAGTTATTCAAGTCTTACTGTCTCTATTCATGTTTAAAGTTACGTTAACTATTTACATGTATATTTTATATATCTTCCTTTATGTTTACGTAAACTCTTTTGTTTGGACTCACTAGGCGTAAGCCTAACCCTCTCTCTTTATTGTTATAATTGCTTTTTAGGTTCCTTTATCGGTGGGGCTCAAAAGGGTTGAAAGGAGCGTTGGTTCATAAAAGGCTCTTTGCCGTATAGCCTTTGTTACTTTCGAGCGCCGCGTTTTTGATGTTCCGACACTTTTTGGAGATTGATAGAAACACCCGTCCTTAATCTAGATATGGACTAATCTAGATTAGTTGGTTGTTATTTATCTTCTCAATAGTTGTATTGTAAACGCTATGTTTTTACCCCCCCTGTTTTTGGGTGAATTTTATATAAAGTTCTGGCTCTCGTTAAGTTTCTTTTGATTCGATAGATAAATTCATTTTTTTTAGGATGTTACAAAACGTTTTCCCGTCGTTTTTGTTTTGAAGTTTACTTAATATTTAAATCCAAAATAAAATAAGGGGTTGTTTGTTTACCTTTTAATAGTTTCATTAAGATGCAGCCCATGAATCGTTAAGAGACGAATCTTGTTTGGCAAAAAAAAATATCTTTTAATGGTTCTAAAACCCTCTGAATGATTTTGTATCATGGGCTTCCCTAAACCATTCTGTGCCCTAATTTTGTTGTAAACAATTACCAAACAATTATATTTCATTTTGCACTATATTATGAGTGCCTCTTAATCATTCTGATCACTTAATCATTCTGCACCAAACCATTCTACAACTGCCAAACAGTCCCTAAAATACTAGACAATCCAATATACAACGAGTTCGAAAACTTTTATTAACAACATTTCAGAAACAAATTGAACGGTTCAACGTAGGATTTCATACCCCCAATAATGATTTTTCCTGCTTCATTGAGATGACTTTTCACAACTTATTTTCCAGCACTTAAAAACCGTCGCTTTGATATTTTCATATACGTGATATTAAGACATCATTTTTAAGACAAACAAAACATGACGAGAGCAAGAGAGCCAAAAGCCTTTAACGAAGCTATGGAAGTCCATAAATTTATTCTTATTCACATAAATACAAATAAAATCTTGGATCTTATTGGACCGGTAACTGCACTAGGGAGCCGCCCACGTGATATTGTCCGCTTTGGGTTGGTCAGCACAACCCCTCACGGCTTTAAAACGCGTCACTGGTAGGAGTAAGACTCCCACTTCCTTATAAGGAAGCCGAATCTCCCTAGCCACACCGATGTGGGATGCTCATGCATTGCTACAGGAGCGTTGGGTTTAAGATTCGTGGATTTGACCGGATCTAGGGAACGCTTAGGTTTTTCGGACCCAACATCCCCCCCTCCCACATTGGTGCGGCCCTAGCTCTGATACCAATTGTTGGACCGGTAACTGCACTAGGGAGCCGCCC
>NC_037537.1:18938579-18939627 GCF_001531365.2 Cynara cardunculus var. scolymus | reverse complement strand
TTAGTTACACGAATTTAGATATGGGAAGGTTTAAGAGTTTTTAAGAGTTTTAAGAGTTTTAGCCAAATGCATTATAATATAGTATATATATATATATATATATATACTTGAGATCATGTGAGACCAATGGTTTTTCGTGAGACCCATAAGAACAATTCTCAACCTTTGGATTAGATTTACAATCGTCAGATCTAAACATTCATAAACGCCACAAGACTTCTCAATAATTACAAAATTGCCACCTTACAACTTTAGATCATTAGATCATTAGATTATAAAGTTGATCAATGAACATAAATTGGTCTTACGGGTCTCACGAAAAACCTTTGGTCTCACGTGAACCTAACCATATATATATATATATATATATATATATATATATATATATATATATATATATATATATATAAGATGATATTTGAGTTGCATATATTTAGAACATCAACCACTTGTTTTGCAGGTAGCTTGGAGTCACCGCATTTAAACTATCGTGAGTACAAGGGATTTTTATTCCTCTTTGGATTCGAACATGAGACTTTCAGACATATTTCACCTTTGAAACCTAAGTTCAAACAAATTAGACACTACCATCGTGGTTAGTTTGTGCTTGTTTGGGTCCATGACCAAGACCGAAAATGAAGACACAGGTACAGACAGAGTTTGGCATGTTGAATAGTACTCATAAAGCCAAACCAATGACCAATTACCTGTTCGATGGGAAAGCCCAATTAAGCCAACTCTCCAACTAGCTTAATTTATAAACAAAAAGGTGAGGAGGAACTTGATGGGAAGTGTGATATATTGGTTTCAGCATCACTTTATGTCTTATGAGACAAACTTATAATCTACAAGCAAAATGGTTGAATTGAAATATCAACGATGAAATTGAGTTTTGCATGATTTGCCAAGCTAACGAATGGTCAATATCCAACATCTTTGAGCAAAATAGTTGATTTAAAATCTCAATAAACTGCTGAACTAAATGTGACGCTTATTTTACACAATCCAGTAACTTCCATAATGTTGGCGTGATTCGGTTTGAGCAACG
>NC_037537.1:18932046-18936334 GCF_001531365.2 Cynara cardunculus var. scolymus | reverse complement strand
TATATATATATTTAAGAATTTATATTTATCAAATTCGATTAGGTATATGTAAGTTTATATTAGTATTTTTATATGTGAAAATTCAAAAAATATATAAAATTCGTCCAAACCATAATTAAATAGAGATCACAAAAAAATTCGAAATCGATGGTGAAAACTGAAACTTTCAGGTCAGGTTTGAGGAAATCTTATTGAGGACTGGATAAGGATCGGGTACATATTCAGGGATTTTAACGGGGATGGGGATGGTGATCACTGGCCTGGGCCGGCCTGATATGTATATATATATTAATTTTAATTTATATGCATATATATATATATATATAGATATATCATATTATTAAAAGAAAATATTAACATTAAAATTTGAAAGACTTTTATCCACTTTAACTTAACATCTCAAACAATGTTTACAAAAAAGCCTAGTTTATTTGTCTAATCATAAAATTGTGATGTTAATTGCTTGATGTTTGAGTTTCTATTTACTTTAATTTATATTATAATCTAATATGTTGTTTTTAATTGGTTTGATTATGTTTGAGACATTTAGACTTACATCTTTAAAAAAAATATAATTTACTTTTACTTGTGAAAAAATTAACATATTGTAATTTATTTCAGTCGGTTCGGGTTCAGGTATTACCAACTGCGACTGGGAAAACCAACGGGAAAAGAATGATATTTACCTTTAACGGTGTCCCAAACGGTGATTTGGGAAACCGCGGGGACCCGACGGGGATTCCCGATAAGATCCCCGATGGGGATCAGGATGGTTAAGGGGATGGTTTTACTTATCAGTTTCAGGAATAAGGATACCAATAACCTGTCCGACGGAGCCTGTTGCCATTCTTATAATTGAACCCATTGAACCAAACCGGTTTTTGGTTAACGGGTCATGGTCAACGTTGCTAGCACCAAGTCACATCAGGTCAGGAACTTTTTTTGCACGTTAGTTCTGTATGTACCAAATGGTGCTAACAGGGTAACGAATGGTTGGTTTGTTAGATTTTTAAATTTTAGGATAAAAAATGTAATTTTGATATTTTAGGGGGTTATTTTGGTTAGGAACCCCTCAAATAATGGCAAAAGCTACTAGACTACGATGATAATACATACCAACTTCACCACTGGAGTCTCCTGTGAACATAATGTAAATAATCTTAAGATTTTTTTTACTAAAATGTTAATAATATATTTACAAGTTATACTACATCTCGGAGATCTTAGAGTATTTTGTAAGAGGTATTACACAATAATCAATGAGAATGATAATAAAATTAACCGTTTGGTATTATCTATACTATATTATAAAGCATATGACAAAAACTCTTAAAAACCATTTTTTATGTGTAAAGTACTATATATTAATGCATATTACTTAAATTCAAGATTACAAGTATGTTGTGCGTAAGTACAACTTATTAAAGCTCGATACTTGAATTCGTAGAACTAACTGCGGATAAACATAATCAAATACAGGATAAACATCTCATTTTAAATATAAAAAAATCTAAAATATAATTAGGATAATTATCCAGTTCTAACAGAATACTTAATTATTATCTTTATAAGAAAATTACATTATTAAACCAAATATAAATTACTTCATTATTGAACTTAAATTAAATTATATTTAAAAAATTGAATTAAAAATTACATAAAAAAATGAGGAATTTTAAATAGTTAATTTGATATTAATATCGATACATTTTTGTCAAATTTTTATAATATCTTCAAATTTATATTTTATTCAAAAAATAAAAACATCATCGTTTTCCCAAAATCACATAAGACCATATTTATAATATTGAATGACATAAAAAATAAAATGAAATATTAAAATCAAGATGTATCTCGCTGCATTGCGCGAGTACCCTTCTAGTGTAACATAATGAGTTCATTTCATCAAAAACCCATATTTTTGTTCCTGGTTAAATTGATGAAATGAAAAGTCATTTCCATTTTCATTCATTGTCGTTGTCATTATCATTTTTATTCCCCAACCTGAACCAAACAACGTGTCTACAAACTATAATAGTATTTCTAAAAAATATTCAGCATATGTTCAACTTGTGTGCATATTCAATTATGTGTATACGTGTATATATTATGGAGAGATGATAGAGAAAATAGAAGAAAATAAAAGTAATACTTACATATTTTTAAGATAGAAAAAATAAAAGTTATATAATTTAAACTAAAAAAAAATTCTTTTGTTAAGTAAAAAAGTAATACTTACATATTTTTAAGATTTTTTTATTGTAAATATTTATTTTGGGAAGAAAAAAATTGAATAAAGGTTGAAACATTTAGGGTCTATTTGACTTATGCTGAGGAATGAAAATGAAAATGGAAATGGGAATGAATTTTCATTCCTCCCTCTCCCAGTTTAACCAGAAATGAAATTTTAGGCTTCTAGAGAAATGATCTCATTATATTATAGAAAACCAAACAGTTTCTTTTATTTTTATTTCATTGATTACTGTCTAATACCTCTAACCAAACACTCTATTGGATAAAACCATTACAGATGTTCATTGTGATGGACTGAAAGTGCAATCAAAATGTGATCTATTGGGACCTTTGTCAATCTTCCTATCTTGAGCTGAAACCGATAAAAAAGGGAATTACCAGTTCCAATTTTTTTCTTCCAAAAATCATTTTTGAACATATAAATTATTTGGTTGCACAATATCTTATTAAAATACACTTTTAAATCTCTAATTGGGTCATTCAAATGCACTTCATAATTACGATTTTTGAAATTTAATATTGGAACACTTCAAAAAGAACTTGAAAATTTTGATGATATATATGAAGACTTAATTTGTTTAAAAGATCGGCCGGTCTATAACCAGTACTAACCGTAACCGCTCTCTAACCGGGCCTTGAATTTTTATAAAAAACATAACTGGTCTCGGACCGTTGATCCATAACCAGATCGTATCAGTCCCGGGCTGGACCGAGCCCATTTTGGCCATCACTACGGTAATCTGGTATTGGGTGAACAAGAAGGTTATCAATTCATTAATGGGCTAAGAAAACCAGGCCCAAGCCGGTGAAATTTGTGGGCTAATGAAATGGATTGATCCGTTAAATTTAATCTGATAATTTATTTATTTAATTAGTTAGTGAATTAAATATTTTAAGTCAATAACTAAAAACCAATTTTGTAGTAAATTACCATCACACCCTTGAAATTCTAAGGTTTATGTCTTAATATATAAATATCAACTAAAAAACGATAATATAAGTTTTAATAATTATATATAGTTATTAATTGGATATTAGTTGGATGGTTATTGAATGGATGTATCTCGCTGTATTATACAAATATATTTTTAGTATATATATAAATACAATTTGATATCGTCTTCTCTTTTAATTTTTAATTTTTAATTTTAGATTTTGATTTACAAGCATTAGAATTTCAAAATTGGAAACTATATTTTATATTTACGGTAATTGTTGTATGGTTATTGATTTTCGAATATTTTTTCTCATTCTAAAAGTAAAAGTTGTCGGCTCATCTATATATATATATATAGAGAGAGAGAGGAGTGATCAAATGAAAACCATCCTAAGATGTTATTTTTAATTGATTATAATCTAAGATGTTATTTTTAATTGATTTTATTATGTTTGAGACATTTAGACTAACAACTTTATAAAAAAAATTATATGAAAAACTTAACTTATTGTAATTAATTGCAGTCAGTTCGGGTTCGGGTATTGCCAACGGCGAATGAGAAAACCAACCGGAAAAATAATGATTTTTACCTTTAACGGTGTCCCAAACGGTGATTGGGGAAACCGCGGGGACCCGACGGGGATTCCCGATAAGATCCCCGATGGGGATCGTGATGGTTACGGGGACGGTTTTACTTATCAGTTTCAGAAATAGGGATACCAATAACCTGTCCGACCGAGCCGGTTTTGGTTAGTGTGGTTAATACATCGATCGAGCCCATTAATTTTTAAATTATCAAATCAAGCTTGCCAACTTGGATAATATTTTACGTC
Source organism: Cynara cardunculus var. scolymus (assembly GCF_001531365.2). NCBI lineage: Eukaryota > Viridiplantae > Streptophyta > Magnoliopsida > Asterales > Asteraceae > Cynara > Cynara cardunculus. The sequence goes on along the minus strand of NC_037537.1, from coordinate 18,932,311 downwards.
TTAAACTGATCATTTTAGAAAAGACTAAAATAATTTTTACTAATAATTTACATTTAGTATTTTATATAATTAACATTTAAAAAATTAAGAACCTAGATATAATAATGAACTAGTTGTGTACCCGCGCAATGCGGCGGGAGCCATGAATTTTAACGATTTTGAAGTTTCACTGGTTTTATAAGACAAGATTTAACGATGATATAGGTTACACTTGATCTTTACATATTAATACAATTTGAATAAATAAGAGTTATGGTTCTAATTA
>NC_037537.1:18923156-18931541 GCF_001531365.2 Cynara cardunculus var. scolymus | reverse complement strand
AACTATTCAATATTGGACTCATTTCGAAGGTATTAACGAGACGATTATAATAGTGTAACTTGTTAAAATAAAAATGTATTTTTTAAACATGTTTTATTTGATATACRAYTATRTATGTTAATTTGATAAAAGTTTAAAATGAAACATTTAAAAGTAAAGGATGTAAAGTAATTAATTAACTAATTATAAGGATATAAAATGTAAATTTAAAATTATAATTTTTTAAAAAAAATCCGTTGAATGTGAGAGGTAAATGTATGTGAGAGGGTGAGTGTATATGAGGAGATGAAGGGTGAAAAAGTGAAAAAGTGAAAAAGTGAAAAAGTGAAAAGGGTATCTTGGTCATTTAGAATTTTAAGACTTTAAGACTTTTAATAAATTTGCTTAATAAGATAGTATAGATATTATTTCATAATATGAAATAATTAATTATACGATAATATTAATCAAAACAATTGAAATCAAATAATGTTAAAAAAACAAGTATTAAAGTTAGGTTGCAATTTTAGGGGTTGTTTGTTTGCCACTTAATGGTGACATTAAGTGGCAGCCTCTTAATCTGTCAGAGGTGTAATGTGTTTGGCAAAAAAAAAAACCCTCTTAATAGTTACACAAGCCTCTTAACCATTTTGAGGGTATGACTTCGCTAAACCATTCAGATTACCCTGTCTTCCCTATTTACCCTTCCACACCCTTTAGGGAACAGCCGCACCCTCTCCCCAAGTCATCGCCTTTAGGTTATCGCCTCCATCTTCTCCGGCGCCGGTGTCTTCGGTCGCCGTTTCCACAGCTTCGTCGGTCGCCGGTTTCCTCATCTACTCGTCGGTCGCCCTTTTCCACAGCTTCATCGGTCGCCGTTTCCACAGGTTTGTCTCCCGTTAGAGCTGCACTTTTTTTGCTTTCCTCAGCTTTCGTCGGTCGCTGGTTACATACAAGATTGCTTTCACTTTTTTTTACTAGATTTTGTGTTTAGATCTTTCTGGGCTACCCGCAAAGCAAGTGATTGCCCTGAGATTAGATGGCTCGCATAACGGGTTGGATATCCAGGTTAATAAAAAAAACCATACTTTTGTGTTCTCCCCTGCTTTCAATGGATACAGATCTCCCCCGTTGATTCCACAAGAATGTTGTACTTGGCTTATAAATGGTTTTAACTAATTACCTTGTGGTTGTTTATTTCTTCTTCATGCTCGCTAGCCTTTTTGGCCTAACACTTGTTTGCTGTTGACATGTATCCTAGGTTCAAAAGGTGGGAATGCATATGTGGTCTTTTAGCCGCCTGCGGGAGTTTTGGGGRGCATTTTGTGACGCCATCTTTTAAAGTCGAGGTTTAGGCGACACCCAATTGTAATTTTATTTCTTTTAAGGAATTAGATTAGAAGGTTGTTATCCTCAAACCTATTAGTTACGCATTGTAATCTTATTTCTTTTAAGTTTGTTTTTTTGGAAAGCTCGTATTTCGATATTTACATACCACATTTTTGTTTTCTTTGAAAATTTTTGTTGTCCCATTTTTGGGGTGTTACAGTAGTGAATGTAGTATCGGGAAATCTTAAAATTTGCATTGTAGAGAAATTTTTTGCATTGACTACTGTTTCATCAATACCACTTTTATGTAATGGTTATAAACTTACTATTGACATCCAGATTGCAATATAATCACATTTAAAATGAGAAAGTTAATTGGATACTAGACTTTTCACTTAGGTGCCGTTTACCAAACGCTTACCCGGGTAAGTGTTTACCAAGTCACTTTACTTTACCGAATGAATATGGCAAGAACTAAAAATCTTACCTGGTAAGAGCGAAGGCAAGAATCAAAAATATTACCCGGTAAGTGAGGATGAGGGCCCTTACCATGGTTAGCGCTTACCGAGATAAATTGTTGCATACGATGCGCTTTAGTGAATAAAATCTTATCCGATAAGTAAACGATAGTGTTGAATATTACCGATAAGTGCTTACCGGGTAAGTGTTTAGGTAAACGACCCCTTAGTCATATAATTAAGTACAAAAATATTTAACATTGAGCTCATTTTGAAGGTATTGACGAGATATTTATAATTGTGTAATTATAAAAAAAACGTATTTTTAATGTATTTTAGTTAATATATAAATTATATATGTTAATATGATAAGGGTTTAAAATAAAAAATGAAAAATGAAAATCAAGGATATAAAATAAGTTAAATAAATAACTATAAATATATAAAGTGTAAGTATTAAATCTAAGTAAGTATATTTTTTTTACGTATTTATGATATTTAATAATATGATTATATTTAAAAATATTTAATATTAGACCCATTTTAATAATATTGACGAGATGATTATAATTAGTAGTGTAATTTGTAAGAAAAGACACCTATTTTTTTAATACATGATTATGTATGTTAATCAGATAAATATGTAAAATGAAAATGAAAAGTAAAAGATGTAAAAACAAAATTTTTAATAAATAATTATAACTTTAAAGTGTTAAAAGTAATTTTGTAATATATAATATGGTTAAATTCAAAAATATTCAATATTGARCTCATTTTAAAGGTATTGACAAGATGATTACAATAATATAATTTATTAAGAATAAACATATTTTAGTTAATATACAATGATACATGTTATCATGATCAATATGCAAAATGGAAAATAAAAAACAACAAATAAAAAAGTAATTTAAAAAATTAATTATCAAGGTATAAAATGAAATCTAAAATTTAAAAATGATTAAAGTTGACCGATATATTATTGTGTCGGAGGGGAAGTGGGTGATGAAAGCGAGTATGGATTGTTGTAAGGGCGGTATAGTTAGCAAACCCCTTCCGACAAATGAAGGGTATTTTTGTCATTTTATCRATTTTTGAGTAGGTAAAAGACAAAAGATCGATATAAGAACGAAATTGGCTTTCGTTAATGGAATTTCTAATAACCGTTAAAAAAAGAGATCAAATTCGATTTTTTTATTAACCTGGATATCCAACCTACTATGCGAGCCGATTAACCTCAGGACGACCACYTGCTTTGCAGATAGCTCGGAGTCACCGTATTTGAACCTCCGTGGCCACAAGAGAATTTTTATTCCTCCTTGGATTTAAACTTGGGACCTACTGATACTTTTGATATTTGGAGTCAAGCTCAAACTAATCAGACACCACCATATGATTAAAATTTTAATATTTTTRCCGACGGTAATAAACATCTTGTTATAGCTTTTAAATAATTGAGAGCGTCATGAAACTATCAACGTGGTCCAATAGGAGGAATTGCAGATATGTTTAAAGTAAATGTTGAGTGGATGAAAACAGCCTGCAAAGTAGGCCCAAACATATTTCCATTAAGACATGTGATCCACGTTATTTTTTGAATTTAATAAATAATTAATATATTAAATATTTGTACTATATGTCTATATTATAAAGCATTTTGACAAAAACTCTTAAAAACTATTTTTTATATATGAAATATTGTATATTGATGCATATTACTTAAAATCCAAGATTACGAGTAAATTATACATAAATACAACTTATTAAAGTTCTATATTTGAATTTGTGTAATTAACTAGGGATAAACATAATCAAATAGAGGATAAACATCTCAATATAAAAAATATAATTAGAATAATTATCGAGTTTTAACAAAATAATTAACTATTACCTTTATAAGAAAATTATATTACTAAACCAAATATAAATTACTTCGTTATTACATCTAAATTAAATTATAATTAAAAAATTACATAAAAAATGAGGAATTTTAAATGGTTAATTTGATATTAGTATCGATATAATTTTGTCAATTTTTTTAATTATATCTTCAAATTTAAATTTTATTCAAAAATAAAAACATCATCGTTTTTTCAAAATCACATAAGACCATATTATAACATCGATTGAGATAAAAATAAAATAAAATATTAAAATCAAGATGTATCTCACTGCATTGCACGAATACTCTTCTAGTATATTATTAAAATAATAATTTCGATGAATGAATATATGTTAATTCTTTTCAATTTTATACAAAAAGTATTGATTATTTGCATTGTTAATTTTTTTTTCTATCAATTTAACTTTTAAAATTGTCCTATAAATCTATTGCAACACTTTTTGATATGACACTTTTTGGTTTGGTCGTATAAACTTAAGTCTTATAGAACTTTTTTAAAGACGATTCTACATTTTAGGTGTCATAAAATCAATTTTATTGTAGTGTTGAACATAATTGATCTGATTAGTATTATCATAAAAACACATGTATAAAATATTAATGTTTATCTTGTATTTGACTATATTTATCTACACTTAGTTATACAAATTCAAACATAAAACTTTAATAAGTTGTACTTACATACAATTATTTATAATCTTAAATTTTAAGTAATATGCATCAATAAACAGTACTTCATGTATAAAAAATAATTTTTAAAAATTCTTGTCAAATACTTTATAATATAATATACATATTTTTTATTTTGAATATAACTAAATAAATATTAAAAATAATTACATTGATCACAACCATTTTCTTTTTATTGATTGACTAAAAAAAGGTCACAAACTTTGTTTTCACGGGTCTGGTGCATAATATGAAATATACGATATTACAAGCTGTTTACTTAAACACTTATTCGGTAAGTACTTATCGATAAAATTCAATATTATCGTTTATTTATCAGGTAAAATTTTATTCACTAAAACGTCTCGTATGCAACAATTTATCCTGGTAAGAGTCCTCGTCCTTACTTACCGGGTAAAACTCTCGATTATTGTCTTCGCTCTTACTAGGTAAGATTATTAGCCCTTGTCATATTCATCCGGTAAAGTAAAATGACTTGGTAACCGCTTACCCGAGCAAGCGTTTGGTAAACAGCACCTGCGTGATTCATTTTAATCAGAAGTTGACGAGAACTTTGAGGCAATCGGGTTTCTTCAATATATCAAATGCTTCGTGCATATTTTCGAATTGTATTTCGTGTGTCAAAAGCTCGTCCAGGTCTATATCCTGCAGTTTCATAATTAATATCATACAAAAGAAAATGACATGTATAAAAAAGAATGCTAATACGTCTGATGGAAAAACAAAGATAAATATAACAAAAAGATTTTTTTTTTTGATTAATTTGGATATCCAACCCGCTATGCGAGCCGACTAATCCCAGAACGACCACCTGCTTTGCAGATCGCCTGGATTTACCGTATTTGAACCTCCGTTCCCACAATGGGATTTTTATTCCTCATTGGATTTGAACCTGGGACCTCCTGGTACTTTTGACCTTTAGAGCCAAGCTCAAACCAATCAGGCACCACCCTGAATTTATCAATGTCAAAAATGGATGTCATGTAACGGTTTAACTTTTACCTTATTGATGCATTTATCAATCAAGATGGGAAGATCCGATCGGGTTTTTACGCCACCCAAAAATGACCCTTTTACTGTCCGACCACAAAGTAATGTTGTGTTTTTAATTGCCAAATTTGGGTCTAATCCAACGCCGATCGATACCGTTGTCCCTAATCCCTGAAATTTAAATAATTATAATCATTAAAGGGGTGTTCGAGATTGCTTATAAAAACAACTTATTGACGTATTTTGGTGTAACACGGGTAATAAACACTTTTAAATGTTTGGATAAACAACTTATACAGGTGCCAATCCGGTAATAAGGAGTTTTTGAAGAAATTAAATCTTTCTGACTTATAATAAGTTGATAAGTGCTTTTAAAAAAAAAAACATAAGTTGTTTCAAATAGACAATTCCAAACACCCCCTAATATTGGATAAAATCTTCTGATAATTGGAAAGTTAATTAGGATCATGTATTGTGCTTACAATTTTGGAAGCCTCGATGGCTTCGTTCAATAGCAATCGGACTCCGGTGCACTCGAAACTATAGTCGACACCTAGCCCGTCGGTTATATCTTTCACTAAATCGGAGACCGATTGATTTGGATGGTCGTTAGGGTTGATGAAATCGGTCATCCCAAACACCTTTCCCTTAGTCGACTTAGTTTCATTTATGTCCACTCCTATTATTTTCGATGCCCCTTGCATTTGTGCTCCTTTTATAGCCTGTAAATTAGTCAAATCAAAAGAACCCAGTAAATCTGTCATACAGGTGTGGATTATAATCGAACAATTACTATTACGTCAAGTGAAGGATGAGTTATGTACCCCGAGACCAACCGCCCCAAGGCCAAAAACARCAACAGAGGWAYCCTTGTGAATCGGGGTCTCCTTCCAGGGTGCGCCAAAGCCGGTGGTGAACCCACACGACAAGAAACTGGCGTAAGGGAGAGGCATCTTTGGGTCGATCTTGAGCACGTAGTTGATGTCAATGACCATGTACTCCGACCATGTCGAGCAACTAAAGTGGTGGTATATGGTTTCTCCGGTTGTAGCCACCGACATCCTGGAAGTGCCGTCGGGCATGAGACCATCGAAGCCAAGTGGGTGCACATGACAAATGTTGGTCTTTCCTGATTTACAATTCAAGCATTGTCCACATTCACCGAGGTAAAGTGGCATCACTATGTCCCCCGGCTTCACTTCGGTTTTCACGTTTATCCCTACGCTCTCTATCATTCTGCACAAAACCATGCTATATAATTAATCCATAAWTTAATGAATTAATTATTAAAACGAGTGACATACGTACCCGACTCCTTCATGTCCAGGAATACGCGGAAATAAAGGCTGCAATCGTAGAAAAACGTTAGATCAAAATACATAACCAGATATTTCAAAACGTTACGTGCAAACCATTTTCGACAACTACGTACAATGGGAAAGCCATTACAACATAGAATGTCGGTATGACAAATGCTCGCACACAACATCTTGATCCTGACTTCTGATGCTTTCGGTGGATCCACTTTTATCTCCTCCAYCGTCACCGGCCCACCCAGCTCCCGTACAACCGCCGCTGCACCACCACTTTCGTTAGCTACGACGACGATAAAACCCTTTTTTCGCATGTATAAGAAAAGTAGTAATACATGTACCTTTACAAGTGATAACGTCGAGAACATTGTCCGCCATGTTYGCCRAGTCGTTCTCTTAAGAAAATGTGAAAGCCAAAGGGCACTCCAATCATTCACTTTATAACTTGGTTTAGAGTGGACCAATTTGGTTATTTAGAAGACAAGTGAATTAAATATCTTATCATGGGTACAAAACAACAGTCTACCCTTTTACTTGATGAACATGGTAAGGATCAAAAATTTTATCCGTTTAGAGCAATGATAAGGATGTAGAGTCTTATCCGATAAATGAGGGTGACGGCTCTTACCCGGGTATGCGTTTACCAGGTAAATTGTTGTATATGATACGTTTTGATGTACTACAATCTTATCCAATAAAATAAAATTGTAGTGTTGACTCATAGCGTTAAGCATTTAGGTAAATGGCACCTACGTGTTTGCAAAATCGCTCGATATGTTTTAGCCGAATTTTAGAAATACTTTTTTCGTTATTTTTTGTTAATGTTTTTTTTTATATTTTCTAATATTCTGTAGCACCCTTTAAAGTTTAAGATATATATTTCATACGTTAAAAAACCCTACTTCTAAAAGTAAGTTGAACGGTGGCCACTCAGACGTAAACAGGTATGTCCTTTGAGAGTAACGTACGAGTTGTTGAATATTGAAAGCAATGTATTTTTGAGCTTTGAGAAGTATTAGAAGGGTATCCGTACAATGTAGTAAGATATATTTCGATTTTAGTATTTCGTTTTATTCCGTTTCTGTAGATATTTTAATATGGTTTTTAGGTGGTTTTGAGAAAAATATAATGTTTTTGTTTTTGAATAAAATATAAATTTGAAAATATCATAAAATTTTAAAAATAGATATATCAATATTAATATCAAATTAACTATTTTAAAAATTATTGTTTTTGTGTAATTTTTTTAATTTTTTTTATAATTTAATTAGAGTTAGTAAGAAAGTCATTTATTTTTGATTTAATAATACTAGTTGTGTATCCGCGCAATGCGGCGGGAGCCATGAATTTTAACGATTTAGAAGTTCCACTGGTTTTATAAGATAAGATTTAACGATGATATAAGTTACACTTGGTCTTTACATATTAATACAATTTGAATAAATAAGAGTTATGGTTCCAATTATAGACTATCGATGAAAAAAATTGTATGACAGTTTAAAATCCAATATATTTAAACGATTCCACAAATGTGTTCGATTTACACCAAGAGCAAAGAACTAAGAAACTTGAGTTTTAAGATAAACATCAAAACCAATAAAGAAAACTACAAATTTGACAAATCATAAGTCATGAAAAGACTAAAAAAGATGGGTTTTAGAATAAAATTTCAATTGCTTACCCTCTTTCTTGTCTAGAAACTCAGATTAAGGTTGAATTAATA
>NC_037537.1:18910986-18922851 GCF_001531365.2 Cynara cardunculus var. scolymus | reverse complement strand
TGTAACTTGTTAAAATAAAAATGTATTTTTTAAACATGTTTTAATTTATATACGATTATGTATATTAATTTGATAAAAGTTCAAAATGAAACATTTAAAAGTAAAAGAAGTAAAGTTAATTAATTAACTTTTAAAAAAATTGGTTGTGAGAGGGTGAGTGTATGTGAAGAGAAGAGGGAATGAAAAAGTGAAAAAAGTGATATAAATGGTATCTTGGTCATTTAGTATTTTAAGACTTTAAGACTTTTGTTAAATTTGCTTTATAAGATAGTATAGATAACTTTTTATAAGGATAATGATTAAGTATTTTGTTATAACTCAATGATTATCCTAATTATATTTTAGATTTTTTATATTTAAAATGAAATGTTTATCTTGTATTTGACTATTTTTTTCTGCAGTTAGTTACACGAATTCAAACGTGAAGCTTTAATAAGTTGTTATTTTTATGTACAATTTATTTGTAATCTTATATTTTAAGTAATATGCATCAATAAACAGTACTTCATACATAAAAAATGGTTTTTAAAAGTTTTAGTTAAAATTTTTATAATATAATATTAGATGATATGATGCACACTCACAAACTATTAAGTATATACTAAATGAGATTTGATTACATTAATAATTATCGAATAAGTGTGAAAGCAATTTTTCTTTTAATAAATTACAAGTTTGATCTTTAAATTGATACCAAGACTTTTTTTTTTCATTTAATAAATTATAAGTTTGATCTTTAAATTGTGTAACACCCCACAAATATATAATTTAAACCGAAGACATTCAACGAAAACCAGAATCTTAGATAAAAACAAATTTCACCCAACAAAAGTAATAGTATAGCGTTTACACTTCCGCTACTGAGAAGATAAATAACAACCTACTAATCTAGATTTTTTCTAGATTAACGACATGTATTTCTATCAATCTCCAAAAAACCGTAACATCAAAAAACGCAACGTTCAAAAGTAACAAGACTAATATTTACAAAAGAGTCTTTCACGAACCAACGCTCCTCTCAACCAATTAGAGCCTCACCGATAAAGGAACCTAAAAAGTAATTATAACAAGAAAGAGAGAGGGTTAGGCTTACGCCTAGTGAGTCCAAATAAAAGAGTTTACGTAAACAYAAAGAAACATACATAAARATATACATGTAAATAGTTGACGTAACTTTAAACAGGAATAGAGACCGTAAGACCTGAATAACTCGAAGTGGAACAATAAAACATCCGAAGATGACGGGGGAGACCCGATTTACCGTTGATTATAACATACACAAAGTAAGTCATAGATCAACGTTATAGAGCATCACTCACAGGTTTAATACCATCAACATCAACCTAAGCCAGTCATGTAGTCGACCGTGATCTTAAGCTCTTTACCTCGGTAATTACACAATAATCACAATGCCTATTACCGAGTGGAAGTGAGAGGATGATTTGGTGATTACATGTTAATCACAATGCCTATCACCAACTTACACCATCATTCCCACGAATAAAATAAAACGATATACATGCACTATATAAATATAAATAATGACGTAGTATCGTACGATATTTATATATATAGAAAAATGAGTCATAAATAATACGAGGGAGAGTCAAGACATCCGAAGATGACGGAGCACGAAGTGAGTCATAATTCGACGTTAGAGAGCATCGCTTGTAAGTTTAATACCATTGGCCTCAACCTAGCCAGTCATGAAGTTGGTCGTGATCTTAAGTTCTTTACCTCGAAAATTACATATTAATCACAATGCCTATTTTCGAGTAGGAGCGTGAAGGTGGTTTGGAATTTACACAATAATCACAATGCCTAACTCCACTTCACACCATCCTTCACGCAAGAAAACAAAGGAATGATCCTCCATACCACTAGGCCTATTACATTCGAGTGGCACACTTGGAAAGGTACCATAAGCGTAACATGGATGAGTGTGGAAGCAAGTAGCAAATAGATAACACATGTCTAGCAAATAGCAAGTTAAGTAGCCCCATAATCTCACAGTGTTTTTTGATACTCAAAAATCGAGCCAACTTAGGCTCTACGTCCATATACGTCTAAACATCGTCCAACGGTCACTCTGGAAGGACCAAGTGAGCTTATTTAACACTTGTAATATGTACCCAAAGTTTCATAAAGATCCGACAACAAAACTTAACCAAACTTAATTTAAACTCATTTTAGGCACTATAATTCACAACTCAAAATTAGCTTTTTATCAGTTTTGAGACGTAAATATAACCAACCTAGAAGTCTTATTTCTAAAAAGTGTCTAAAGGACAGGTTTAGATCTACATATGAGCTTTCTAAAATGTCCAGAATCGTAGCAATCCGAGCTACGGTTAAGAAGTTATCGCACATTCAAAACARCATCTYGGGTAGATTTGGTGCTGTCAAATTCACCAACTAAATAGGCTAAAATCCATATTTCGGATTCAATCTTTATTCCAACAATCAAAATACCATCTAACCATGTTTATATTATTGATTACAAGGTCTGCACTCAAGAATTTCACCAAAATAGCCATTAATGAAGAAAATCAACGGAATGATCATTTCCCATGCAAAAGGAATCCTCAAGCCACTTAGTGAAAGGTTTTTATAATTCAACGTGTAATAATGCTTAGAGAAATGGTAATTCTACCTAAAGTGATCAAAACATCTACCCAATCCAATTTTCCTCATTAATGGGATCATTCGAGTTCATCTCTTTCGACCAAAATATGATTCATCTAAAATAGTTATTTTTTTCTAGGCATTAAGACTTGAGGCATAAAACACAATATTAATATAAGTATAATGATTTTAACGGTAAAAGTGGACTCACAAAGAAGGGTTAGGGGCTGTCCAAAACTCGAACTAGGAGATGGGTCAAGACGGGACTAAACAGTGCAGTGGCTCCTACTCCGAGCGGCAACAACCGGGGTGCACTTGAAAGAAAAGGGAAGGCGTGGACTCCCGGCTTGGTCACGGCAGTGTAGAGCGAGACATGGTAACAGCCGTGTGCAGATGTAATAACCCACATATTCTATGTACCGATAATCCACATCATCATACTCATAACATAAAATATAACATCGTTTACAAAATACAGATTAACAAAATACTTTCTTATAATACATTTTAATTAACTAAACGTCATTCATTCTAAACTTTTCCCTTTCCTTTATCCTGCGAGGTATGATGACCTGCAAAACAGGTTAGTCCAACAACTGAGCGTTAGACCAAAAAGGTCTAGTGAGTGTATAATTCTCAAACGAACAATATACTTTCCAAACAATCAGTTCAGAATCAAACATGTTCTGACACATAAACTTATTTATGTCTCTCGCGGTTACACCGCCATTACATCTCTCTTTCGGTTACACCGCCATTTCATCTCTCTCGCGGTTACACCGCCATTTCATCTCTCTCTCGCGGTTACACCGCCATTTCATCTCTCTCTCTCGCGGTTACACAGTCATTTCATCTTTCTAAAATACTTCAACACATTAACCGGATTTGAAGTCCGGTCAACCTTGTCCAGATATAGAATCCGGGCAAACAGTTGGAATATCAAAAGGGTTATATCATCTCCAGTCAACAATCCGGATAACACCTTGTAATTGTATAAGCCTTGTCCGGTTAACACTTAAAATAGAGTTAATATCTTTGTCCGGATTACAAGTCCGGACAATACCCCGTTCACAACTTAACCGATTTAAAACTTAGAAATATTCCAATTTCTATCCGGATAAGAGTCCGGACAATACATTGCCCAACCTTTGACCGGTTTAAAAAAATCCGGTCAATACACCGTCCAACTCTTGACCGGTTTAGACGAGATCCGGTCACCTCTTGACCGATTTAGGGAAGACTCCGGACAATACTTGAGCGGTTTAAAATAAACCGGTTACCTCTTGAGCAGTTTACTATCCGGATGAGGTTGTCCGGATATTAATCCGGACACCACTTGAACGGTTTAAATAAGTATCCACATAAAATGAAATAGAATTCATAATAACCAGTTCCAAATACTACTAAATTGTATGTAAACAATTTATATCCAAAGCTTTAATACACTCACCTTACCAAAAAATGTTGGATGGATTCAAGTCTGCAATTTTCCTTCAGCCCTTTTTTTCTCAATATGCAGAGAATTCCTTCAGAAGACAAAAATTTCTTTTTCTTTTTTACATACACTTGCTATTTATAGCAAGTGTAAACACCGCCCCTCAAGGTCGGCCTAACCAAAATTACATCACCCACACACACTTCTATATAATACAAATATTATATATATAAATATAATATATATATATATATATATATATATATATATAATCCAAAAATCTTAATTCAAATCTCAAACCCGAATATTACAGCAGACGGTGATGAAACATCCCCTGTGCAGTGCTCGGGAACAGCCTGTGCGCAGACTGTGAGGAAACAGCCTAGCTTCGACACAGTGGCTGTTGGTGCGGTCCAAGATGCAGCACAACGGCTCTATGCAGTTGCTGTTTGGTGAGGTCTAAAATGCAGAAAACGCAGCCCTTGCTGCTGATTGGCGAGTGATGTAGAAAACGCAGCTCTTTGCTGCTGTTTGGTCGAGAAACGGGCAGAAAAAACGCAGCAACAGCTGCTGTTTCGGTGTAGCAGCGAAGGGCAGCACAGCGCTGCTGTTTTGGGTCGGAAATGGACAGAAAACGCAGCAACAGCTGCTGTTTCGGTGTAGCAGCGAAGGGCAGCACAACGCTGCTGTGGGCGGTGGTCTAGCAGGTTGCTGTGAGGAAGGGCATAATCAATCGGTTGAAGGCTGAAGGTTCCAAGGTAGATGCGGCCCAAACCGGCGCTGTTGATGCTTCCAAAGAATCAAAACCAGAAGGAGCTTGAGAGAAGGTAGCTGCTACTTTCTTTTTATTTTTCCATCTCTTGCAGTGCTCCATCTTYAAGACACAGCTTTTTCTCAAAAGTTGTCTCCCCCACCTTCCTACCAAGAGATACAGAAGGTAAAGACCCCATGCCAAAGGGTAAGCCTACAGGTCAGGGTACAGATATAGTGGGTAACAAACCCCCTCCTTTTTTTTAAAAACTCTTTCCAAATACATTTTCAAATCCAAAAGATCATATAAATGCATTTTCCTTTTTTTTTTTTGAATGGCTTAGAAAGGTAGTAGGGTCTAAGCTCCTATCAAATAATATATATATATATATATATATATATATATATAGATATAGATAGATAGATATAGGTGAACACTTACCACGCAAACAAGACGGGGAAGGAAAAATTCCAGGTGTTACAAATTGATACCAAGATGATTTTATTTTAGAGAACCTTTTATTTAATAGACGCGGTAATCATACATTCATTTTTTAAAACTAGAAGATACTTATGCGATACAGTGAGATAAATCTTCATTTTAATGTATAGTTTTTATTCTTTGTCTCTATCAATATAATCCGATTTTATATGGTTTTGAGAAAGCGAATTTTTTTTATTTTAATTAAATATAAATTTGGAAATAACATAAAAATTTAAGAAAAATAAAATCAATATTACTATCAAATTAACTATTTAATAGTTCTCGTTTTTTTTCTAATTTTTTTAATTTAATTTAGATTTAATGACAAAGCAATTTTTATTTTTGGTTTAACAATATAATTTTTATAAAAATAATAATTAAACATTCTGTTAGGACTTAATGATTATTTTAATTATATATTTTAGATTTTCTATATTTAAAATGGATGTTTATCATGTCATTATGTTTATCAGCAGTTATTACATGAATTTAAAAATAGAACTTTAATAAATTACGCAAAATTAATTGTAATCTTCAATTTTAAGTAATATGCATCAATAAAGAGTACTTAATGCATAAAAAATGATTTTTATTTTTTTTATCAAATGCTTTATAATATAATGCTAGAAGGGTACTTGCACAATGCAGCAAGATAAATCTCGATATTAATGTTTAATTTTTATTTTTCGTCTCTATATATATAATACGATTTTAAGTGGTTTTGAGAAAAACGATGTTTTTTTTAACTTTTGAATGAAATATAAATTTGAATACCGCATAAAAATTTGAAAAAAATAAATTAATTGATATTAATAACAAATTAACTATTTAATAGTTCTCGTTTTTATGGTGCAACTTCTTTAGTTCAATTTTTTTACTATAATTTAATTTAGATCCAATAACAAAGTAATTTATTTTTTGTTTAACAATATAATTTTTTTATAAAGATAATAATTAAACATTCTGTTATAACTTAATGATTATCTTAATTATATTTTAGATTTTTTACATTTAAAATGGACGTTTATCCTATATTTGATTATGTTTATCTGCAGTTAGTTACACACATTTAAAAATGGAGCTTTAAGAATTTATACTTACGCAAAATTACTTGTAATCTTGAATTTTCTTAAGTAATATACATCAATAAACAATACTTCATGCATAAAAATGGTTTTTAATAGTTTTTGTTAAATGTTTTATAATATAACTATAAGGGTACTCGCGCAATGCAGCAAGATACATCTCGATTTTAATGTTCTATTTTTATTTTTTGTCTCTGTCAATGCTATAAAAGGATTTTGTGTTTTTAAGAAAGTAATAATGATTTTATTTTTGAATAAAATATAAATTTGAAGATATCATAAAAAATTGAAAAAAATATATTTCAATGTTAATATCAAATCAACTATTTAAAAGTTCTCATTTTTTATTTAATTTATTTTTTCTAATTATAATTTAATATAAGTTTAATAATGAAATAAATTATTTTTGATTTAATAATATAACGTTTTATAAAGATAATGATTAAGTATTATGTTATAACTCAATGATCTTAATTATATTTTGGATTTTTATATTTAAAATGAGATGTTTATCATGTATTTGATTATGTTTATCTGCAGTTAGTTACACGAATTCATATATGGATGTTTAATAAGTTGTACTTACACACAATCTACTTGTAATATTGAGTTTTAAGTAACATGTATTAATAAACAGTACTTTATGCATAAAAAATGATTTTTAAGAGTTTTTGTCAAATGATTTATAATATAGTATAGATAGTGATAGCCAAAAACTGGTCCCGGGCCGTTCCCAACCGGTCCCAATTTTTTTCATAACCAGCCATAATCGGTCCCGGTCGAAAATGGTAAAACCGGTCAAGGTTATTCACAACCGGTCCATGGCCGCCGGTCTCGGTCCCAATCGGTCCTGCCCATTGAAAAAAATATTTTTTTAATGATATATATTTTTAATACATTATAAAATTTGTTACTGAGTCACTAAAATACACTTTAAAAATGCGTTTTATTATAATTAAAATTACATTGACTTTCAAAAATTTATTATAAATACATTTTGGGCCGGGCCGGTCTTTAATCGGATGTAATTTCTTGTTTTGTTGTGTAATTTTTTTAATTCAAATTTTTTTATTATAATTTAATTTAGGTTTAATAACGAAGTAATTTATTTTTGATTTAATAATATAATTTTTTGTAAGGATAATAATTAAGTGTTTTGTTATAACACAATGATTATTCTAATTATATTTCAAATTTTTTTATATTTAAAATGAAATGTTTATCCAGTATTTGATTATGTTTATCTGCAGTTAATTACATGAATTCAAGCATGGAGCTTTAATAAGTTGTATTTATGCATTATTTATTTGTAATCTTGAATTTTTTTAAGTAATATACATAAATAAACAGTACTTTATGTATAAAAAATGATTTTTAATTTTTTTTGTCAAATGCTTTATAATATAGTATAAATATGACTTCTATCACATAATAATCAAATATGGAAATTTATGTTTATTTAACTTTTAACGTCCAAAAGTATACACCAAATTATATCTGAGAAATGATTTTGCTAATATGGAGTTGAACTTGTTTATATATTTTAAATCCATCAGAAAATTCAAAGATTTTGAATTTAAGGGGTCGTTTACCAAAGGCTTACACGAGTAAGCGCTTACCAAATCGCAACATCCTACCGAATAAATATGGTAAGAACCAAGAATCTTACCCGGTAAGAGCGAGACAAGGAGCAAGAGTCTTACCCGGTAAGTGCTTGTCGGGTAAATTGTTGCATACAATGCCGTTTTGGTGAACAAAATCTTACTCAATAAGTAAATGATATTGTTTATAAGCACTGATTTAAGTTAATAAAAGATAAAATATTTCTCAAGAAATATTTCAAGTCTTTCAAACAAGTTTATTATGAATTAATTTTAATTTTTTTTAAAAAGTAAAAACTTTTGAAATCCAAATCAATTGAAATTTTCAATTTTCATGTGAAACAATTCTTATTTTTATGTTTTTTTATTCACCTTTTAAGAGATAATCTTGTTTGACAAAAAAAAAATGTCTTTTAATAGTTTTAAAACTATCTTAATAATTTTGTATCATGGACCTTTCTTAATCATTCAGCACTCTAATTCAATTGTAAACAATTACCGAATAATTATATTTCATTTTACACTATATCATGAGAACCTATTAATAATTTTGACCACTTAATCATTCTACACCAAACCATTCAGTAACTACCAAACAACCCTTAGATTTTATTGCTTTACAAACCATGAGTTGAGTATGTTTTTTAATGTTGTGATAAAAAGTTGTATTTAATAAGTTATAAGCCAACTTTTTGAAAAAAACTATTTCAGATAGTTTATTGACTTTTTTTTTACAATTATGTTTTTTTTATATTTTATATAAAAATCTCTTATATTTTTAGGTCATTTGACACTGTGATTACAATTTTGAAATGCTAGAATGATATTCGCGCAATACAGTAAGATACATCTCGATTTTAATGTTATATTTTATTTTTTGTCTCTGTCGATGTTATAATACGATTTTATGTGTTTTTAATAAAGCAATAATGATTTTATTTTTGAATAAAATATAAATTTGAAGATATCATAAAAATTTAAAATATATATATATTAATGTTAATATCAAATCAATTATGTAAAAGTTCTTATTTTTTATATAATTTCTTTAATTCATTTTTTTATTATAATTTAATTTAAGTTTACTAATGAAACAATTTATGTTTGGTTTAATAATATAATATTTTATAAAAATAATAATTAAGTATTCAATGATTATCCAAATTATATTTTATATTTTTTATATTTAAAATGAGATGTTTATCATGTATTTGATTATGCTCATCTGCAGTTAGTTACACGAATTCATATATGGAGCAATAATAAGTTGTACTTACGCACAATCTACTTGTAAACTTGAGTTTTAAGTAATATGCATTAATAAACAGTACTTTATGCATAAAAAATTGTTTTTACAATTTTTTGCCAAATGCTTTATAATATAATAGAGATATATTCGTACAAAAAAATAGTTATTATTCATGTATTTATATTATTTTCATTCAATTTTAATCAAGATAACCATCAACCTTTTCTTTTTATATCTGAAAATTAAGAGTCCAGACCTGTAACTAGAAAAGTAAATGTTGAACTGAAAATCAATCCAATGATGAATTAAAGTAAATACCCGATATTTATATGTAAAATATACACATTATTACATCGAATATTCATTTGAATCAAAAGTTGATGAGAATCTTAAGGCAATCAGGCTTCTTTAGTGTGTCAAATGCTTCATGTATATCCTCCAATCGTATCTCGTGTGTCAAAAGCTCCTTCACTTCTATCTCCTGCAATTTTCAATTTAATTTTATAATTAATATCGTACCAAAAAATAAATGAAATTTATTTAAAAGAGTAATATATTTTTAATGTAAAAAACAATAAAACATATCAAAAATGAATTTGGATGTCAATTGATAGTTTATCATTCACCTTATTGATGCATTTCTCAATCAAGATCGGAAGATCTGATCGGGTTTTTACGCCACCGAAAAGGGATCCTTTCAGAGTTCGACCATTGAATAGTGTTGTGCTTTTAATTGCCAAATTCGAGCTTAACCCAGCGCCTATTAACACAGTTGTCCCTAATCCCTGAAATTTAAATAATCTTCGTCAGTTTGACACCAATATAAGTTGTTTATCCAAACACTCTAAAGTGCTTATTACCGGTGCTACATCGGAATAAGTCAATAAGTTGTTTTATAACCAACCCCAAACACCCCCTATATATCGTACTTACAATTTTGGAGGCCTCGATGGCTTCATTCAACAAAGACGGGACTCCGGTGCACTCGAAACAATAGTCGACACCTAGCCCGTCCGTAATATCTTTCACTAAATTGGAGACCGATTGATTTGGATGGTCCTTAGGGTTGATGAAATCCGTCATCCCAAACACCTTTCCTTTGGTCGATTTAGTTTCATTTATATCCACTCCTATAATTTTCGACGCCCCTTGCATTTCTGCTCCTTTTATCGCCTGTAAATTGTTCGAGACATATATGTTACGGATTATAATCAATAAACAAAACCAAACTAAACGAACCCAATATATCTCATGGAGGAGCATAGGTTCTGATCAACCAATTATTATTAAAAAAACTAAGAATAAGGTAGGCACCCCGAGACCGACAGCCCCAAGGCCAAATACGGCAACAGATGAATCCTTATGAATTGGGGTCTCCTTCCAAGGTGCACCGAATCCGGTGGTGAAGCCACATGACAAGAAACTGGCGTAAGGGAGAGGCATCTTGGGGTCAATCTTGAGTACGTAGTTGATGTCAATGACCATATACTCCGACCATGTGGAGCAACTGAAGTGGTGGTATATGGTTTCTCCGGTTGCAGCCATGGACATCCGGGAAGTGCCGTCGGGCATGAGGCCGGTCAAGCCAATCGAGTGAGCATGACAAATGTTGGTCTTTCCCGATTTACAGTTCAAGCATTCTCCACATTCACCGAGATAAAGTGGCATCACTATATCCCCCGGCTTAACCCCTGTTTTCACGTTTATCCCTACGCTCTCTACCATTCTGCACAAAACCATGTTATATAATCAATCCGTAAATTAATGAATTATTATCGAAATACGTAATATACGTACCCAACCCCTTCATGTCCAGGAATACGAGGAAACAAAGGCTGCAATTGTAGAAAAATGTTAGATCAAGATATATAAACCGTTACATATTTCAACGGTTTTTGGAGACGGTTAGAAAAAGGGGAACGTACAACGGGGACGCCATTGCAACATAGGATATCGGTATGACAAATGCTCGCACATAACATCTTGACCCGGACTTCTGAAGCTTTTGGTGGATCCACTTTTATCTCCTCCACCGTCACCGGCCCACCAAGCTCTCGTACGACCGCCGCTGCACCACCACTTTCGTTAACTACAACGTTATTAAAGTTCAATTTTGCGTCTATGAAAACTATCGTGATACACGTACCTTTACAAGTGATCACATCGAGAATGTCGTTGGTCATGTTAGCCAAGTGGTTCTTTACAAAACTGTGAATGCCAAAATCACACCATCAATCAATTTATAACTTCGTTTGATGGATCACGTTCAATGTCAGGTGTGGATTTGGTTTCATATGAAGTCAGTGATATAACTTGAAATAACTTTTCAAATTAAATATAGAAGCCGTTTACCGAACGCTTACTCGGGTAGGTGAACACCAAATCACATTATCTTATCGAATGAATATGGTAATTACCAAGAATCTTGTTATAGCTTTTAAATAAGGGGAAGACTAATGGCACCCCTACAACCATGTAATCATTTCTCTTTTAGTTTTCTTTTTGCAATTTTGTCTTTTTGTTGTCTTTTTCCTTTTTAAACTAGTTCTTATAAATTATTTTACTATAAATATATACTATTACAATTACTATATTTTATTCTATAAAAATATTAATACTAAAAAAATATTATTCTT
>NC_037537.1:18908761-18910886 GCF_001531365.2 Cynara cardunculus var. scolymus | reverse complement strand
GGGTTTAAGAGTTTTAAGAGTTTAAGAGTTTTAACCAAATGCATTATAATATAGTATAGATATAGATATATGCATGTATAATGTATCTAGGATTGTTATTAAATATAATTATAATATCAGTAAAAAATAAGAACTGAAAAAGCGAAGATTACATCGACAATCCCTATAGGTATGTGGGACTGGAATATTCACTAAAAATAATGAACGCAATTCACATTTTTTCCCTCGGTTTATTTGTAAGAAGTATACTACTATTGTAATTTAGGAATGGATACTTGATAATATTTTTTTCATTAACCTGGATATTCAACCCGTTAACGAGCCGACTAATTTCAGGATAATCACCTGCTTTGCAGATAACCTCTCGTCAACGCATTTGAACCTCCGTGGCCACAAGGAGATTTTTATTCCTCATTGGATTTGAATCTGGGACCTCCTGGTGATCGTTTGAGCCAAACTCAAACCAATCAAGTACCATTTTATGGTTTTCTTGGATAATATTTGTGATTCAATAGGTTGTTTGGTGATCTAAATAAAAAGAAATAATAATAAAGGAAAGATAAATGTAACACCCGACCCACACATTGCATGTAACACATATTTCATACCAAAGAAATACATATTCATATACATCTGGGTCCATTAGTACAAGAATATTATCATGACCAATACAAGGTCCAAAAATTTCAAAATACAATCTTGTACTAAACAACAAAACTAATCATCAGAAGCAATTCCTCATCCAAAATGCATATAAGAAAAACATTAAATCTTTTCTTTTCCTTTACCTTCTACTCCTCCTGCAATACACATTTTAAAATCACAAAACAAGGGTTAGACTGAAAAGTCTAGTGAGTTACCCTAATCATGTAATTGCAGGGTGAAGGATCAACAAAACCTTTATAAAACAATTATTCACATATATCACAAATATATGAATACGCAAGAAGGTAATATYAAATCCTTTTCCACTTTCAAGCTAACCACGTAGCTATACAAATTCCATACATTTGAACCAATCGGGTTCCATTTAATACCATTTTAAATCTTTTCTTTATCAATTAAGGTTTAAACAAAGATTCAGGCCAAACCTGACGTTTCCTTCTCAATAACATCCAGACTATGATTTCCAATAAGAACCTTGATCCTAAATCTTTAAATCACAAAGAAATAAAGATTCCAGATCACGVTAGTCTTAWGGGATATAATAGAAAGTGTTATATAATATCACACAAAGACAATGCCACCTTTATGTCAAATGTACACCTCTCCTTGATATGCCACCCTTATATCAAATGGACACTTCTCATTGATATGCCACCCTTATATCAAATGGACACTTCTCCTTGATATGCCACCCTTATATCAAATGGACACCTCTCCTTGATATGCCACCCTTATATCAAATGGACACCTATCCTTGATATGCCACCCTTATCTCTTCATCAAAACATTTATAAAATAATTCCGAATAGACCGCAGTCATTGGAATTATTATCAGTCTGAAAACATTTAAATCAAAACTTCATTTTTATGATAAAAGAATTCCCATCAAAACATTTTTAACATAGTCCGGTCAACAACCGGTCAACAATCTGGCCAAACATCATCCGGATTAAACACTTAGAATTTAAGTCCACTTTGTCCGGATATCAAGTCCGGTCAACACATCACACACTTGTTGAACGGTTTAACACTTAAGAACAATTTCATATTAWACGGATATCTAATCCGGACAATAGTCCGCTCAAGATGTGTCCGGTTTAAAAATAAACCGCTCCCCATRTGGTCGTATTCCTACTTCTCAGTATAAAATCATAAGTAATACTACTAATTATAAACCGCTCAACACTCAACCGGTTTACCAACTCCGGACAACAAACCGCTCATGGTTTGTCCGGTTTAAACTAGTCCGGTCACTAAACCGTTTAAAACTTGTCCGGTTTAAAACAATCCGGACAATAAACTCTAATCCGGTCACCCTTTGTCCGGATAAACACTTAAACAAAATAATCATGGTTTCTTTCCAAATAAGAACAATATGAAGCGTGCAAATAAAACCAGTAAAATCTTTATACAAAAGGATTTAGAAACCACTCACCTTATAAAGCTTTTGAATCCAAAA
>NC_037537.1:18894558-18908401 GCF_001531365.2 Cynara cardunculus var. scolymus | reverse complement strand
TTAATAAAATAATCACGTATTAAATACCTTGGGTAATAACCAGGATCCGGTTATTACAATAAAATTCTTTAAATTTAGAGAAGAGTAAGTAGATTACATATTTGCACCTTGTTGTTTTAAGTTTGTTTCGGATTTGGTTCTTAAAGTTTTTTAATTTCAAAATAGCCTCTAGAGTCTATGTTTTATAACATTTTTTATTGTTACTATTAGTAGCTGTTAACTCCCATTTGTGAGGGGAGTGGCATTTTGATTCTTTATCAATTTTTTGTTCTTTTCTCATTTAAATTCATGTTGTATAATTTTATTATCATACTACATATACATACATATGAATATAGGCCTATATCGGTTGACCACTTCATGTTCCCCTTCAGGGACCTCATCAGCAACGACCTTAACCATCCTCCTTCCCCTTTCATTACACTCCGACCAGGATTACATCTTCTCCCTCCCTAATTGCACCACTACTCCCAAGACCTCACCTAACTTTCAACTTCTCCCTAACCTACTACTTTTCCAACTTTAAACTCACCTTCAGTGACCCAACACCTACAACGATCCAAGCCCTCACCTCACCTTAAGCATCCCTTGACCAACTACTTTGTTAGCCCCCTCAGTTCACACTTCATCCAATGAATCAAAAAAACCTCGATTTTGATTATGAATAACTGATCAAACGACACTTCATGACTCACAATATCCAGCTTTATTTCCAATCGTCCTAGTGGAATAACCCAATTTTGATAGGTTTAGGCTTTTAACGTTGTGTTTTGAGGACTAGAGATTGAGGCTAAGCCGAAGATAGAGGCCATTGAATCAGTGGTGGCGATTGGATTTAGGTCAGCTGGATTTTGGTGACAACGAGGTGCAAGTGAGGAGGAAATGAAGGTGAAAGTGAAGGGAGGAACCTATGTGCCACAGTCGAGGAAGAAGGGGAGGAGAAAGATGAACTGAAACGGAAAGGGGTGGGTGATCATCGGAGATACGTTTGCTGCTGGAGATAGAGTGATCGTTAGAAATGAGGGTGAGCGCAAGAGAAAGGAATGATAAGTGTGTGTATGTGGGGAGGGAATTGTTTAATGCTCAAAGAACAAAAAAGGAAACAGTAAAATGAAAAAGACAAAAAGATTAAAAAGAGGAAAATCTCTCACCTAGCATATTAGAGTTAATAGCCGATAGTTGCAAGGACCAAAAAGTTACAAAAACTCAAACTCTAGGGGGTAATTTGAAAAAAAAACAATAGATATCAAATACAAGACCAACTTAAACCCACTAGAACCAAACCAATAAAATATTATGTATCTAAAATTTTGAGGTAAGGAGAGATAAATTATTATTATTTTATATGATTTTTTAAAAGTGTATTTAGATGATATATTCTAATAATATAATTAGTGTTGAAAATTTTAAAATAAGGAATTTGTTGAAGTTGAATGTTATTTTTTTTTTTAAAATTTTAAATTTTGGATTTATATTTTAGAGATATTACAAAGAATTTCTTGAAAATGCTCTTAATATGATTCCTCATAAAAAATTCCATAATTTATGGAGTACTCTTCCGTATTTGTAGATTGAACATTTGTCATGTATTTATCAGATGATTTGTGAAGTTTAAGGCTGTTTGTTTACCTCTCAATAGCTCTATTAAAGCAAACTTCTAAATCGGTCTGAGGCAAGTGTTGTTTGGCAATAGAGCCTCTGCATTCTTCATCCTTTTAAGCCTTGCCTTATCATTCAAAGACAACATCTTCCACTATCACCCTCCTCATATGCTCTGCATTTACAAAACTCCAGACCCATGACATACATATAAATTAGACCAAGATGATAAAGGTACAGAAACACAAGCCAAACTTGTCTTAATTTAATATTGAGTATGATAATCGGGTATTCGGATATAAAAGTTCGGGGTGATCTTTGAAAGGTGATGGTAAGTGGAGGAGTTTAAATTGATTTATGTGCTTAAATGTTTAAAATAATCCCCAATGCCTAAATGTTATTATATATAAGATATTTGCTTTATCTCATGCGAGAGTGTGATTAATTATTTAAAAAACCTCCACCGCCTCTTATGGTTTAAAGTAAAGTATTGGATAAGATAATTATCTTATCTCGTTGATTTTGGTGGAGAAAAAAGAAAAGAAAAGGCTTCTGTGTATTCTTGAGTTCGAGAGAAAAACAGAACCAAAAAGGAGGGAGAAGTAGAAGCTGATTTTTGTGATTTCTTCTTGAATCCTTGTTGTTGTTATCTGCTTCTTTGTGAATCAAGGTGAGTTTAAATTTATCAACTTTCCTAATTTGGTATTTGAAATTTGAACCGTATGGTTTTTATATAGGGATGACGATAAAATTGTTTCTGGATGCTATTTGAGCATGATGGTGAGACTGGGAATAGATTCGTATGACTCTTTATATGAGAATCTGTTATGAAACTGTTTTGATGTCATTATTGGCAAAAATGGTGGGGTTTTGATATGATTATATCCTGTGTGGAAATAAGAGTGACATATCAAGGAGATATATATATATATATATATATATATATATATATATATATATATATTGGGATAAGGGTGACATATCAAGGAGAGGTGTATATACATTTGGATAAGGGTGACATATTAAGGAGAGGTGTATACCAAGATAAGAGTGGCATAATCATGAATTGTGAAATCTAGGTTTTGATCATATGTTTTTGTTATCGTATCCTTGTGATGCGATGACCTTGAGTTATCGCATCCGTGTGATACAACGACTTGGGTTGTCGCATCCAATTGTTGCGATAAGATGTTATTATGACGAAGTGGAAAATGTTTTATAACTAGAGGGGCTCTGGTTCGCCTGACCTCTGGATGACTTTACTTCTGGTTGTTTATTTGAACCTTGAAAAAAATATTTAAATCCATGATAGAGGAACCAGAGGGGCTCTGGTTGATCTTCTTGTTTAACCAGAGGGACTTTGGTTGTATTTGGAACCCAGAGACTTTATATAGACGAACTAGAGGCTCTAGTTGACTAGAAGAGCTTTGGTTGGCCCTTGCTTCTACTTAGCCTTGTTTTTTTGTTGGTCTTGCTCTATATGATGTAAGTTTTACCCATAAAGTATGACTCTGAAGAATGACTCTTCAGATTTATAACTCTGAAGTATAATTCTGAAGAATGACTCTTCAGACTTATAACTCTGAAGAATGACTCTTCAGACTTGTAATTCCGAAGTATTTTTCATCCGAACTCTGAAGTCTTCTTTTTCAGACTTAGCTCAATCGAACTCTGAAATCTTCTTTTTCAGACTTAGCTCATCAGAACTCTGAAATCTTCTTTTTCAGATCTTTGAAGTTAAATCTGTAGACTTCCATACTTGGTCCAAATTGCTTTAATAAAACTTTTATGATATTTAGGACAATTTTGGTCCTAACAGTTAGTACTATAAATATGGATTTATAAACTTGATTTGGTGATTTTCACCCTGTAATTGCATAAAGGGGATTTCTCACTAAACCTCAAGGTCTAACCCTCATTTTGTGTTTAAAAAATGTGCATTACAGGTCAGGTTCAATCAAAGGATAAGGTAAAAAGAAAATTGTGAGATGTCTTATATGCTTACTTGGGATGTGAAGGACATCATGCTTATTTGTGGTCTTTTTGAAATACTTGTTATGTATACAAGTTTTATATATGAAATTTGTGGAAAAATGTGGTAGCTACTTTTTATAATTAAACTTTTGTATATTTGGGACCGAAAGTGTAAATTTGTATTTCTTGATATATGAAGTACATGATTATATGCAAATGTGGATCTCGGGATGTTACATTGAGGATAACCCATATCTCTTTTGTAAGCTTCAATTGGTGCTTATATATATATATAGACTTGGGATCATGTGAGACCAAAGGTTTTTCGTGAGACCCGTAAGACCAATGCTCAACTCTTGTATTAGATCTACAATCTCAACATTCATGATCACAAAATTGCCATGAGACTTCTCAATAATTACAAAATTGCCACCGTACAACTTTAGACCATTAGATTATTAGCTTATAAAGTTGATCAATGAACATAAATTGGTCTTACGGATCTCACGAAAAACCTTTGATCTCACGTGAACCCAACCATATATATATATATATATATATATATATATATATATATCTGTTTTCATTGAGGATGACCATGAAGTTTTCAAGTCTCAAATACTCGTGGAGTACCTACTTCTGGCCTTTCTACATATATGTTTTTTATGAAGACTTGAAATCTTTAAGCTACAACTCCAAATCTATGGGGCAAAACTCTTAATAACACCTCATTTACTCCCAAAACATACACAAATAAACCCAAGAGAAGAATTTAGGGTTGAGGGTGAAAAGAACCAAACCCTAGATCCTAAAGATGGTAGATTGCAAACTTACCTACAAACTATAGGAACCTTGTTTGGTTCATGTTGGGGAATTAAATTGAGAATGAAAATGAATATGACAGAGAATGAAAATGAGAATGAATTTTCATTCCCCCAATTTAATTTGGAATGAAAATTTGGGCTTATGGGGGGATGAGCGATTATATTATATAATACCAAACAGTTTTTTTTATTTTCATTCTCATTGATTACTGCTTAATACCTCTAACCAAACATCCCCTTAATATTCCTCAATCTCTATTTGAAGAGCTTTGAAAAAAGAAACTATAGCCTCCAAAATCACCCTAATCGGATTAGAAATGAATGAGATAGAGTAAAAATGCAGAAACCATTTGAAAAATCGGGTTTTTGTGGTAGCTCAACATATCTACGCAACCTTGCCTGCAACCTAAGTCGCACGACAAGTCGCCCGAGTTCACCAAACCCCTCACAACAGCAGGCCACACAACTTGCGTCACGACCCAGGGTCATGAGCCAGGTTGCTTGGGCCACTGTTTTTGCGCGATTTCCCATTTTTCTTGCATAATTCGATTTCCAACCGTTCTAATATGATGACCACCTAAAAACCCTTACAATATAACAACTTAAATGGCAATTGGAAAACGAAATGAATCATAATTGGAATCCAAAAATCACGAGTATTACACGGGGAAGAATTCAAACGAGAACAACACCATTTTACGAGAATGTGAAAACATTTAAAAGAGATAACCATCACATGTGATAAACTGGTGATACACATATAATGTAACATACAACTCTGCCACGACCTAGGTCGCCAGTTCAAGTTGTCTGCATACATTTTCGTCCTCATATAATATCACATGTAAATGATTGTTCATTTCAAAAATTCTTACGTCAGGTTTTCGTAAAATGATACCACTCTCGTTTTAACCTCCACTTATATTTACACACACAATTCAATATGTTTGTAGGTCATTCATTTATATAATAAATGACCACATTTTATGTGGACTTTTTTTTGTACATAATAGCTATTTTAATCTGCTTATAAAAAAGTATATTTATTACATATATACATATATTTATTCAATCTATTCATATTTTTATTTACATGAATTTATTATAATAAAACTATATTCTTTGAATAGTTTATTAGTGTTATCTGGTGCAAATTTCCATGACGTATATTTATTTATATGATACAAAAACTATTGAATGTGCGCCTTAAGTTTCTTTAAAATTGTTTAGGATTTGAGAGGACATATGATTTCAAGAATTATAATAATCTTTGTACACATATGCAAAATTAATATAACATAATTTTAAAAATAAAATACTTACTTACGCTCGTTTTATTTTGTATTTCTCACAACAACCATCAAATAGATCATCAATTCGTTGTTCTTTATGTCAAATGTTTATTTATCGACGATGGCATAACACTAAAAACAAACGGTTTTTAACATGCTTATTATCGATATACATATACGTTTGTGTGTGTGTGTCTATATATATATATATAATATGTATAGGTACATAAACCTTTTTGAATTGAAAAAGGTGGATTTCTTTTTTGATTATTTGATTTCAGTAGAATAACTTTTTGATGCTTTCGGCACCCTTTTCAGTCGTCAAGCAACTAGATTTTATGCAATCTAAAAATTGTGCAAATTTCTATAAATTATTATATATTACATACTTATTTTCATCTTTTATTAATATATTTATCTATCTATCTATCTATCTATCTATCTATCTATCTATCCATCTATATATATATATATATATATATGTGTGTGTGTGTGTGTATATATATATATTGACTTGGGATCATGTGAGACCAAAGGTTTTTCGTAAGACCCGTAAGACAAATTCTCAACCATTGGATTAGATCTAAAATCTGAACATTCATAATCACAAAATTGCCACGAAACTTCTCAATAATCACAACATTGCCACCGTGTAACTTTAAACATTTAGATCATTAGCTTATAAAGTTGATCAATGAACATAAATTGATCTCACGTGAACCCAACCATATATATATATATATATATATATATATATATATATATATTCTATATTCACCTTTTTTTCTCTCTCACACACAAAAATACAATAGTAAAGCCTATAAACAAATTTTAATTACTATAAATTTTGTTTTTGGAGATAAAAGTTCTATAATTTATTTCATCATATAAATTGAATTTTTTTAAAACCCCGTTAATTAAATATAGAATCGGAAAGAGTAATTGATAAAAAACATTATGATCCTCTTTGAAGCTTTATTATTGTGTATGTTTGCATACCAAAATATTTGTCTTTATACACACACACCCCTCCTACAGGGGTGAGTTCATTTGTTTACCCAATATATGATGTTAACTTTGTGAATCAATATTATCCATTGATATTTGAAATTTGTGGCTATATTCATTCATGACATAAAATGTAAATAATTGCACACATAGACAAGGTAACATAAGTGAACAATGTTTAGAAGAGGTATTTTGGGAAAAGATTTTAGTTGTCCATTAATGACGATGAGATGTTTTTTGTAACTGTCCATTAATGATAATGAGATGTTTTGTAACTGATCATTAATAACATTGTAACTATCCAGTGGTTACTTTCATCATCGAATCGAAACCGACATCAAGATCTCCAACATCAGATTCTTCTACAACTCTTTTTGGTTAATGGTTCATGTGTGAACAAGTATTCGATATTTATGAGAATTGTTCATATGTGAACATGGGTGTATATGGAAAAAAGTTGTAAAGATTTTTGTAACATCCATGTTTTATTTTAATAAACACATACAGTATGTAGTTTCGTTCATATATGAAATAGATGTAGAATGATATCTGGTTCACCTATGAACAAACACCAAATTGTGCTTATGAACAATGTTCACGTGTTTACTTCTGAACACTATTCATTTTCTTTAAATAATTGGTAATTTATACATACG
Source organism: Cynara cardunculus var. scolymus (assembly GCF_001531365.2). NCBI lineage: Eukaryota > Viridiplantae > Streptophyta > Magnoliopsida > Asterales > Asteraceae > Cynara > Cynara cardunculus. The sequence continues at coordinate 18,901,048 of NC_037537.1, read as the reverse complement.
TAGTTTTTGTTATGTGTATGTGGTTATCAGGTTCACATACGAACGTAATATTTTTTTTAAATGCTGAAACGAGGTAGTTCACCTATAAACAAATGTTTATTCAGGCATAATTAGGAAATGTAATCGACACTTAATTTATTTGGAATAATTAACAAATGTAACCGAAAATTAATTTGCATGAGATATTTACAATGACAAGACATGAAATAAATAAGAAATGTAACCGAAAATTAATTTGCATTAAAAGAAAGATGAAATAAAAATTACATTTTTACCCTCATTAAATAAATTTATCATGCACACAACCAAAAGTGTATCCTGTTTATTATTGGTTTATTGATGTTTGTAAAGTTAACACATTTTAATTGGTTAACAAAATATCTTACTTCTCTCTCTCTATATATCGCACGCACACACACGCATACATATATAGGAGTAAGTTCTTTTGTTAACCCAATTTATGATTTTAACTTTGTGAACTTACAACTATTCGTTTAGTAAATTAATGGATGACATTTATGATGACAAATTTTGTAATAACTCATAATATAATACGTTACTATCTAAGAGGAACATATATGAACAAATGTATTATTGGAAAAACAAATCATGAAGACATGGATGTTTTGTAACTGCCAATGTGTATGTATGTTTTGTAACTGCCCATGTGTATATATATTTTGTAATCATCCATGTGTATATTAATGTTTTGTAACCGCCCTATGTATATTAATTTTTGTCATTAATAACAAAATCTTCATTATTGTGAACATTAATATACACATGGACATCTCCCCCTCTATATGAACATGAGTTGACTCATGAACAATTATGAACAATATGTTCACTTATGAACAATATGTTTGAATGTTCATATATGTTCACATGTGTTATGTGCATTGTTTGGATATTCACATATGTTTACAAAAGTTCATTTGGTTGTTCTATCTTTTCATATGTTAACAAACAATAAACATTGTACACTTATGGAAAATATGTTCATTTATGTTAGTAGATAATGAACATTGTTCACCTAAAGAAAATATGTTCACTTTACTACCGGGCAGTGGCGGATCCTGAATTTTTATCTAGTGGGGTCACCTTTAAGGTAGATTAAAGGCCTGCAAAACCGTCCGATGTGTTTTTAACCTAATTACAACGTTTCGAGGGATTTTTAAAGTTTTTTAGTTGATTTCGAGAGATTTTTTAGTGTTTTTATCGATTTCGAATACATTTTTTGGTTTTTCTGATTGATTTCAATAGTTTTTTTGTTTGTTAGAATAACGGTTTCAATTGGGTTTGGGGGCCCGTGGAAAAATGTAATGGAGGGAAGTGAAAGGTAAATCATGTAAAACCTAAATTTTAATCTATGAAATTTTTTTGACTTTTTGACCAGGGTCCCTCCCCCCCCCCTTTTGCTATCGTGTCTGTCCCTGCTATCGAGTCTCCTCCACCAATCACAAAATTATAAATATTATAATGAAATTATGTTACTCAATGCTTAACCAAATCATTAAAAATCTGGGAAATTAAGAACAATATTAAAAAGGCAAAAATCATGAGATTTTATGATAATATAACCTTCAATTATTGATATAAGAGTTATATAAAAAATTACACATATACCCTTAACATTAATTTCTTGGATAGAGTTGAAACTCATACTAAAATGGATTATGATTGATCCAAAAATATTCATAAAGTTAATACCTTTTTTTAGGTTAACGAATGAACTAAACTCTCTCTTCTCACTACAACAAAATCGGGTTTATAAGATACTCCCAAGTTCAAAGCATCCTAATAGACCTCTTTATAAGACTTAGTTTATAGGATCAAAAAAATAAAGCGTCCTATCTAAAAGTGTTGTAATAAGTTTATATGACGTTTTTTCATGTCGTAATAAGTTTTTTAGGACACTTTTAATAACAAACGTCCAATTAGCAACTTTATAGGACACTATTTGAAAAACTGTCCTATGAAAACAAATGTCCTATAAAAAATTGAGTTTATAGGACACTTTCTAAAAAATGTCATATAAAGTTGCTAATGCGACACTTTGTATTAAAAATGTCCTAAAAAACTTGTTAAAACGCCCAAAAGCGTCATATAAACTTATTACAACACCTTTTCATATGACGCTTTATATTTTGGTCCTATAAATTAAGTCCTATAAAACGGTCAATTGAGACACTTAGAAATTGGGGATGTCCTATAAACCCAATTTTATTATAGTGTCTATATATATATATATATATGATCTAAGTTGTATTCTATATTTCAATTTACAGTTTTTTCTATACGAGGGAAGAGTTAAGAAATGAGATGACATATGAATACCAACCATATAATCTAAACCATTACAAAGAAACTTGACTTTTAGGACAATTTCATATGTACACTTTTCGATAGGTGTTTTTAGAAAGTCTTATATGATGATTTACATTCAAGTCATATAAATTAATTACAGGTGTTTGATTAGAGATATTAAGTAATAATCAATGAGAATGAAAATAAAAATAAAAAGTGTTTGGTTTTATTATAATATAAAACCCAAATCTTCATCCCAGATTAAACTAAGGGAATGAAAAATCAGTCCCATTTTTATTTCCTATTCATCTCCAGCATGAACCAAACAACTCCCAACTTCACTTTAATAAGTTATTCATCATAAGTATAAAATTAATTAATTCTTACAATTTCGTCTTAATAACTTATTATAACATATTTATATAATAAAGACATACCAATATTAGTTACAAAATTTTAAGAGTTCCATTAAGCCCTTAATAAGGATGTTTTTTTATTAACCTGGATATCCAACCCGCTATGCGAGCCGACTAATCACAGGGAGACCACCTGTTTTACAGGTAGCCCGGAGTCATCGCATTTGAATCTCCATGGCCACAAGGGGATTTTTGTTCCTTATTGGATTTGAATCTAGGACTTCCAGACACTTTTGACATTTGAAGTCAAGCTCAAACCAATCAAACACCACTCTTATGGTTTTAATAAAGATGTTTGTAGTGGTCTAATATCGATTTTGTTGCCATAAACCATCCTATCAACCTTGTACAAAAAGTGTTATAGGTAATTGAAATAAGATAGGTTCTATGAAATAAAGCTCTTTAACTTTCCATAGGATCTTATCATCGATTTGTTTTTGGAAGATTGTCTTTTACTTTTGTAATAAAGTTAGGTCTATTTTTTACTTTCTGTGGTTTATATAACATATAATTATATATATAACTTTAAATATATGAAAACTAATTTAACAATTTGTTAAAGTTATAAGGTCAATTTAGATACGGATAAAAATATACTTTGTGATTATAATGTTGTTGTTGCCAGGATTTGCAACACCCCAAGATCACATTTGCATGTAAACATGTATTTTCATATATCAAGACATAGAACTTGTACACCTGGTTCCAATATTTATAAAAGTTACATTACAAAATAGCAACCAAATTTTTTCACATAGTCTCTGTATAAAACTTGTATATATAACAAGTATTCAAATACAAAAAGTAACATATTATCCCAACATCCCAGACAAGCATTTATAAATTTTCTTCACAATTTTCTCTTCCCCTTATTATCTGGTTGTACCCGACCTGTAATGCACATTCTCAAAACACCAAAATGAGGGTTAGAACTTGAGGTTTGGTGAGAAGTTCTTTTGTTTGCTATTGCAGGGTGAATAATCACTAAAACACTTTTATAAACTCATATTTGTATCAATAACAAATAAACAACATTATAATAAAACAAACCTCTTTTGTCGCATTAAAATGATGAGACATAATCCAATTATCGCATCAAATAGCCCAACAACTCATTTGTCACATTATGATAAAACTCATCGCATCATATAGGTAATAACATTAATTAATTCCTCGCATCACATGGGTGAGACAACCCCATTTTCTCGCAATACACTGGTGCGAGAAACCCGTCTCATCGCATCACACAGGTGCGATAAGTCAACTTGTCGCATCACACATATGCGACAAACACACTTCTCGCATCACAAGGATGCGATAAAACTAGTCACCGCATCAATAGGATGTTATAACCCAAGTTATTTAATCACACAGATGCGACAACTCAAAGTTTTCACATCATAAGGATGCGATACAATGCATCAATCTTGACAAAAACCCAGTTTTTACATTCTGTTGATTATTACCCTTATCTTGGTATACACCTTTCCTTGATATGTCACCTTTATAACCAAAATACACCTCTCCTTAATATGTCACCCTTATAACCAAAATACACTTCTGCGGATTATGTCATCCTTATAACCAAAATACCCTTATTCCAATCATTTGATATTAACATATCAAAATACGCAGTTATGTTAAACATAGCATAAAACAATTTTTCATAAATTCCCCATGTAAAGAACCATACGGTTCTAATCCACAAGATAAGATGAAAGTTTGTAAAATAAATTCACCTTATAATTCACAAATATAGAGATTGAAACAACAAGTTTAGTTAAGAATCACGAAATCCCGTTTCTTTCTTTCTTCGACTGCTTTTCTTCTCGGCTCAATGAAACACACAGAAACCTTACTTGCTTTTTACTTCATGACCACCATCCCAATGAGATGATAAGATTTTTTCATATAATAAACAATTAAAGAAATGAAACAATGGGGTTTTGAAAGAATTTTACACACATAATCAAATTTTAACCCCTCAACTTACCACCATCAATTAAAAACAACCCCGAATATTATAACCTATTAACCGGTTATCACATAATTATTGCTTATTTTTTCGCTTCTAGGACCGATACAAATGTTTTATTCAATCAACCTAACTTGTTTATGGTATCCATAATGAAAATATTTATCTTAAGTTTAAATCTTGCACAGATGGATTTGTGGATACAAGTTTATATGTATTATATATATGAAATAAATCCCATCAAATATGAAAAAAGAACCAATATTGGAGACTTTTTTACTAACAACATATCAAATCAATAGAAGAATTTGTCGGTTTTGGCACTAATCTGAAATTTACTAGTCTTTTCAATTGTTCATTCAAATCTCTTTTTCACATCCTATAAACAAAACTAAAATAAACAAACTTAAGATCTCCCACTCCAAAATGGACCAGAGAGTGGGATGCATACAGATTCGACCTTACCTCAAGAAGTAGAGCGTTCGTTTTCGTAAAACCTTCGACTTGTGCAAAGTGTGTAACAAGATTAAAGAAAATAAGAAGTTGAAAATAAAAGAGAGTGCTAAAAAAATTCACTGCAAATTAAAGAAAATAAGAAGTTGAAAATAAAAGAAAGTGCTATAACGTGACAATGTTAGGAGTCAACATCAACAGACAGACAGACAAACAAACAAACAACAAACATAACGAATAACGACAATCAAAACATACCAAACAGAAGTAGGTACAAGAAAACATAACTAATGCTGAAAAAACTTGGATACTCTAATCTAACGCAAGGATCACTTGCTCAGTAACCTACATCTTCATCTAACTTTGTAAATCCCTTCATCCCATCTAGGCTATCTACATATTCTCACCCTAGCCCGTTACCCTTATACTGTATCTCCAAAAACTATTATCAAAGTAAACTGGTCTATTAATCAGCATCCCCACGATTGTCTAATACAACAATGTTACAGTAAGTTGTTAAGACATATGCGGGCAACCTAATTCTAACCAGATAAACTTTATTCCTAACCGACACCCTTGTGATTCGTTTGAAATCTCATTTCAAACATAAGAGAATCTCAATATTAGGTTCGTATAGAAATTGTATCTCTGATCCAAGTGGACTTTTTCTTTTTCTTCTTTTTAGATTGGACTTGTTACTTATGGAATGATAGTGGTTTATCTTCATACCCTCGAGCATATATTGTAATTGAGGCCTGAGTGCATTGTTGAAGGTGTTTTTGGCATCTTATATAGTACTTTACATGTTACTTCTTAAACTATTGGAGTTGGAATTTCCCTACATCAACCATTTTGAACAATGGCTGCTTTTTCAGATTTCTTAGAGTATCTCTAACAGAAATGATGTATTTTTTATTGTAAATTTAAAGATTTCTCTATTTCTTCACCTTTTTTTTTCCTATTTAAGAGGAGAGTTGAACATAGTTGTTAGAACAAAAAAAATTCATACCTGGGATCCAAAATCCCCACCACCGCAGGCTGGGAAAGCCATCAAGAGCCTGCACTCACTCCGCTCACCTCCCCTCTGTAGTAAAAAGCTTAGATTTATTATCTTTCTTGATTCGTCGGAGCTCTAAAATTACTAAAATAAAATAATTGTTAGAGATGCTCTCATAAGCTAAAACAATAACAAATTGTTAATGTGTATATATATATATATATATATATATATATATATATATATATAGACTACCTTATCAACCAGATTTATCAAAAGTCTTAAAAACAATTTTTAATGTACAAAGTACTATACATTTATGCATAAAGTCTTAAAAGTCTT
>NC_037537.1:18887860-18893571 GCF_001531365.2 Cynara cardunculus var. scolymus | reverse complement strand
ATGTTTAATGCATTAATAAATAAATTAAAATTACTATAAAGCTATAAATTAATAATTTAAATAAATAAACAAAAATATTTTTTACTTGTTTTATAAAGTGAAAATGATATCAATAGGAAAAGTGAAAAGGTAAAGTTTTTACGACATCCATTATCTTTATTTAATAACTTGAGGATGTTTGGTAGTTGATGAATGATTTGATACATAATGATTAAGTGATCAGAATGATTAAGATGTAAAATTAAATATAAATGTTTGATAATTGTTTACAATGAAATTAAGGTGCAAAATGGTTAAGGGAGAACTAAGATATCATGGACGGATCCATAATTTTTTTTAAACGGTGGCATCATTTGACCATAAAAAAGAAAATATAGGAAATTTTTTTTTCATACGGTGACACCGTTTGACTATAAGAAACAAATATACATATTTTTTTTTCAAACGGTAGCACCGTTTGAATAAGAAAATGACACTAACATGATTTGGACTGGGATGTGAGGTGGAATAAAAGCCTTGCAAACCAACTGTACCAAATAAAACTTGTTCTCATTGTAGTTTTAAAATACATACGGTGACACACAACAAATTAATACGGTTGCACCGTTCACAAAACCTAAATTTTTTACCCTTTCGGCGGAGAAACGATACTGTGGCACGTGCCACCTATGGAACTTAACTAGGTCCATCTATGTAGGATACCAAATCGTTAAGAGGGTTTTAGAACCATTAAGAGACAGACTTTTTTTTGCCAAACAAGATTCACCTCTTAACGATTCAGAGGTTGCCTCTTAATGGAACTATTAAGAGATAAACAAACTACCGGACATGTTAGCTTTCTACTAACTTATTTTTAACAAAAACTCATTTTAAAAAACCTTCCTTAATGCAATAAGCTTTTGAAAAGCTTATTATTATTTAATATTTAACATTTATCCTCTTTTATTTGAATTTTCTTATACAATCCCCGCTAAAATATCATCATAAATACATTGTATTTATTTGTCACACGATATTTTATTATACGTTAGTTGTTCTTTTGTCATGTCCATAACCAATCTTTACTTGTTAAATGTGTAATTTAAATTTTGGGGTCAATTTTACATTTTTTAGGGTCTTCTATAAAAGAAAGATGATTAAAATTTACAAAAAAAAAAAAAAAAATACAATGACAAAGATATAAAAAATCGGTTCGCTAGAAAAAAGAAAGATGATGAATATATTATATGATTTTTATATTTCTTTAGGTTTTCGATATTGGTGTCATTTCAATTGTATTGACGAAAGTTTTTTTTTAATAATGTATATATTATATAATATATTTTGTTTCATTATAATTTTTATAATTTTTAAATGAATTAGATTAATTAATCAAAGTTTATTAAGGTTTAAAATGAAAGTTATATTACAAGAGGGGATAAAATGAAAATTTAAGGGGTTAAAATGAAAATGGTTTCAATTCAATAAGTCTTCCAATAAAAGGTTTTTAATTAGTCATTCTCTCCAAAGACAACTAAGGGGGCTGTTTACCAAACGCTTATTCGAGTAAGCGTTTATCAAGTAATATTACCTCATTGCATGAATATGGCAAAGACCAATAATCTTATTCGGTAAGAGCGAGACAAGGACCAAGAGTCATACCCGGTAAGTGAGGGCGACGACTCTTACTACGGTAAATGTTTACTATTGTTGCATACGATGTCGTTTTGGTGAACTAAAGTCTTACCCGGTAAGTAAATAGTAGTGTTAAATTTCACCGGTAAGCACTTACCGGGTAAGTGTTTGGTAAACGGCTCCAAGTCTTCTTCAAAGACAAATAAGCTATAATAACTAAAACATTGAAAATGCTCTTACAAGTTACTTAAATGATGATCGATCGAACCCATAACGATTCAAAAATTGAGGCTGGACCTATGTACAACGCTGAGTACATATTTGTACCGTATGAAAATTAAAAACCGTTAAAATCAATGTATGGTTTTTATTTGAAAAGGGTCGGAACCGTATAATTTTTTTATTCAAAACGTGTAATGGTTTGGTTCAATATTGAAGTGAATTCATTCTTTTTTTAACTTGAAGCAACTCCGCTTTATTTTATATTATTTAAATCGATAGATTGAATAAAAATGTAATACATGTTGATTTAATTCTTACTTTGTATAACGTACTTTCAAGACATTTATTTTAGTGACTGTGATGTGATCTCTTAAATATTTAGACCCAAGTATGTTATAGAAATTGAATCAAAGTACATTACATTTTCCGTGCATATATATGTAAAGTAGATACCAAAATGTTTGAGATGTCACATCCGAATGTTATAAAAATATGTTACACAACATAAGAATCAGATAAAAGTACATTACGTTACTTTGCAATATACCCTTTTAAAAATAAAATGTCTCGAGTTTACATCAATTCATGACCTGGTTTAGGCCGAAATCGCTTCTAAGCTTGAACCAGTCTGTTTGAGTTATTAACTGTTTAATTTTTTATTTTAGTTTTGGGAGAATCATATCAAAGGTTTTCAAGTGTAAAGATAGTTGGTTTTTAGGTAGATGACTATTTAATTGATGCGTTAACGTTGTTGTTGTTGATGTTGTTTGTTGGATTGATGACATCGTTTGCTTGATGTTGTTATTGTGGGGGGTGTTGAAATGTCGTATTCATTGTCCATAAACAAAACAAACAAACATTTCTATTGTTTGTATCTCAAACACGTTTATTGTTTTTGTGCACAACTGTACCATAATACGAAGCTCAAATTCGTCGTTATAAATGAATACAGTGACACAATCATCCATGTATATATACTTGATGGAATAAAATTAAAACAATTGATTTATGATATGTGTGTGTATATATATATACTAGAAGGGTACTCGCGCAATGCGGCGAGATACATCTTGATTTTAATATTTTATTTTATTATTTTATCTCAATTGATGTTATAATATGGTTTATGTGATTTTGAAAAAGCGGTGACGTTTTTATTTTTTAGTAAAATATAAATTTGAAGATATCATAAAAATTTAACAAAATTATATTGATACTAGTATCAAATTAACTATTTAAAATTCATATTTTTTGTGTAATTTTGTAATTATAATTTAATTTAAGTTCAATAATGAAGTAATTTATATTTGGTTTAGTAATATATATATTTTTCTTATAAATATAATAGTTAATTATTTTGTTAGATAACGATAAGTATCTTAATTATATTTTATATTTTAAAATGAGATGTTTAGCCTCTGTTTGATTATGTTTATCCGCAGTTAGTTATACAAATTCAAACATAGAGCTTTAACAAATTGTACTTACACATAATTTACTTATAATATTGAATTTTAAGTAATATGCATCAATATACAGTACTTCATGCATAAAAAATAGTTTTTAAGAGTTTTTATCAAATATTTTATAATATAATATATATATACACAAACACACATATATCTATATCTATATCACTAGTAAAATATCCGTTCGATGTTGCGGTATACATCTCAATATAAAGTCAAGAACATAAAATAGCAATTATATATTATTTTTTTTCTCAGTTTTTGTCCATCCCGATGCTAGCTATATACCATACAATGTAGCTGAATGTAGCTGAGGGTAAATTTTGAATAGATACCTAGTACAAATATGTTTTTACCAAATAAAATATATATGTTGATTCATTTTACATTTTTATATTGAACACGAAATTGAATAAAAAGCAAATTATTTGCTAAGGTTGTGAAAACATGTGTTCCTTGTGTGAAAATGATGCTCTTGGTCCACGTCTTTTCAGCTGAGTTGATTACAAGTTTAAGTTTTCCTTTCTTCACCAACCCAATTAGGTAATCAATATATCATATTTTTTCTTTTAAGCTTTAACTAAACCTAACCTAATTTTCTAATTAACGACGACTCCTCTCCTCACTTGCTCAATTGAACTTGAATCTCAGTCCACAAGAGACGATACCACCAGCCACGACCCCTCCGTTAGTTCAGTATTGACATTTTGTTATAGGAATCAAAGAATTAAGGAGTCATTTAATCATTTTGTTACTTACTTAGATACTTAGATTTATGTTTTAGTTACTTAGATTTATGTTCTAGATACTTAGATTTGTATTTTAGATACTTAGATTTCAACAGTAAGTTGGAAAATGGGAAAAAAAAAAATTAGGGCTCGAGACCCGAACTGACCCGATACCCGCGAGGTTTATCTAACATTTGTGGGTTTGAAGTTCCATACTCCCCCCCTCCCAAAATCCGATCGGGTTTTATGTTTTGGGGTCCAATCCGACCCGACCCTCCCCGTTGCCCACTCCTAGTTTTGTATGAGAATAAAAGTTAAGCAATCAAAACTATCCAAAATTATAATGGTATAATTTGTAGCAAAAAAACACATTTTTAACCTATTTTGATTTATCTATCATTATGTATTTATAATATGATAAACGTGTAAAATGAAAAATGAAAACGTAAGAAGTATAAAACCAATTAATTCATATTAAATTTAAAAATATTCAATATTTTGCTTCTTTGAAGGTATTGACGAGACGATTATAATGATGTAATTTGTAAAAAAAGCAACATATATGATGCATTTTAATTCATACATGATTATTTATGTTAATATGATAAATGTGTAAAATAAATGAAAAAGTAAGGGATTTAAACTATAATAGATAACTAATTACAATGGTATAAAGTGAAACTTAAAAATTGAAAATGATTTTATTTTCAATAGGTACAAGAGTAGGTTGTGTAAGCTTTAAAGTTTACACATTTAGCATAAAAACTTATACCTTTTAGCTTTAAAGTTTATATATTTAGCATAAGAACTAGTACCTTTTAAAAATTCAAGAATAACCGTTGCTACTTTTTAATATAGTATAGATATACATATAGACACACACACACACACACACATACGGTTGGGTTCTCGTGAGATCAGCCTGTTTTCATGAGACTCGTGAGACCACATTTTTACACTTGAAACTTCACAGCAACACATTGTGAAGGTAAAAAAAGTTTTTAACATTCACCGCAAAAACACTGTGAAAGTTACCTTCATAGTGTTTTGTTATGAAGTTTCAAGTGTAAAAAAATGTGGTCTCACGGGTTTCACTAAAACTAGTTGATCTCACATGTTCCATATATATATATATATATATATATATATATATACTATATTATAAAGCATTTGGCTAAAACTCTTAAAAACTCTTAAAACTCTTAAAACTCTTAAACCCATTCATCCCTATCCGATTTCATCCCATATATGAATTCGTGTAACTAACTGCAGATAAACACAATCAAATACAGAATAAACATCTCATTTTAAATCTAAAATATAATTAATATAATCATTACATTCTAATAGAATATTTAATTATTATCTTTATAAAATTTATATTATTAAACCAAAAATAAATTATTTTATTATTAAACTTAAATTAAATTATATAAAAAAATATTMTATAWTATAAATCATTTGACAAAAACTCTTAAAAACCACTTTTTATGCGTAAAGTACTGTTTATTAATGCATATTACTTAAAACTCAAGATTACAAATAAATTGTGCGTATATTTGAATTCGTGTAACTAACTGCAAATAAACACACTCAAATACATGATAAACATCTCATTTTAAATATAAAAATTCTAAAATATAATTAGGATAATCATTGAGTTCTAACAGAATACTTA
>NC_037537.1:18871631-18886436 GCF_001531365.2 Cynara cardunculus var. scolymus | reverse complement strand
AATTATATTATTAAACCAAATATAAATTACTTCGTTATTGTATATAAATTAAATTATAAAAAAATTGATTTAAAAAATTACACAAAAAAATGAGAAATTTCAAATAGTTAATTTGATACTAATATCGATAAATTTTTATGATATCTTCAAACATATATTTTATTCAAAAATAAAAACATCATCGCTTTCTCAAAATCACATAAACTCATATTATAACATCGACTGAGATAAATAATAAAATGAAATATTAAAATCACGATGTATCTCGCTGCATTGCGCGAGTACGCTTCTAGTATATATATATATATATGTATGTATGTATATAAGATCTTGTGAGACCATTCTTTTACATATGAAACTTCGCAACAAAACAAAATGAAGGTAACTTTCACATTGTTTTCGCTGTAAAACTTTGGATTTTTTAATCTTCACAATGTTTTGCTATAAAATTTCAAGTGTAAAAATATGATCTTGAAAATAAGTTGGTCGCATATAAACCCAACCCTATATATATATATATATATATATATATATATATATATATATTTGTAATTTGTAGGGAGGGAGGGCGTGGGGCGACTGTGGATGAAAGAACAGGTGAGTGGTGGTGGTGGCGGGGGGTGATGATGGGTGTTTTGTATCTTTTTGCAGAGAGAGAAAATAATTGAATCATTTCAAGTCTCAACTGCTCCTGTTAATTTGCCTTCCACAACTTATATGTTACGGACCCCCCTCCCCCTCCCCTCACTCATTGCATCTATCACCCTCCCCATTAACCCCTTCTTTTATATATTATTAGGTTGTTCTTTAACATGTTAAATATGAGATTTTGAACATGACCCAAATTTACATGTATTTAGGGTCTTTTTTTATTAACCTGTGTAAAATTATAGTCGAAATTATTTAGGTTCAAACCGTTAATTGTTTGGTTTTAGGTTCAAACCGTTATTAGGTTTAGTTATATATTGTTAATCGTTTTAGATTTAGCCCATTTTTGTTCTTAACATATATTTTTTATTATCTCATTTATGCAATTGAATCAAAAGTTTTAAATGTAGCAGAGTCTCTAAAAAGATTGGAACGTCCATGTATATTATCTTTCATAAATAAATCAAATTATACTTCTAAATAACTCGTTATGATACTTTTACTTTATCGAGGCTTGGTTTCACCACCAAATTAATTCCTGCGACGCCACTCGTCTCCAACATGTGGCTTACAGCGTTACGACACATTATTTTACAAGACATGTTTCTTTATATATTTAAACGGGAGGACAAATGATAATTGTAAGAGTTATGATTTAAATAAACAACAATGGAAACTTAAAATTAAAACCCTAAATCAGTAAATTGTTAGTCCCATTTTCGTACATGGGTGATTGAACTTGAATTTCTTGAAATTGAATTATGATGAAAGTTAATTAAGGTTGTAAATTGCGGTTTAAGCCACGTCTTTCGAAAAATGTTACAGTGTTATTGTAACTCGTAAAAGTTGAGGTTTGGCCCTGCTGCCACCCTTTGCATCACGTCATTTGAAACCTTGAAAAGATAAATAAAAACATCAGTGTATTAACATACTAGTAAGATGCCCGTGCGATAGTGTATACTTAGAATGTGAGATAGAATAAAAATCAAATTAATGTTAAGGTTGTGAAAAACACGTTTGTTTGGGTGAAAGTAGATGATGTTGTTATAAGGATGTTCCTCACAATCATTGGTTCTAAATTTTCCAAGATTCTTGAGACTTATCGAGAGCTCCCCTAGACTCCATGGTTAAAATGACAGTGACTAATTAATTTTAAAGTTTTTTAATTGATGAACGTGATACATGTTGAGAATTTTATTATTGGTTGTTATTATGATTTTGAAGTTGGAGTCTTTGGTTCATCAATAGATGAATTATTTTCAGTAGTTTTCTTCTCAGATGTTAGCATTGCATAAAAGGATGAGAATATGCTAAAAGATGTTTCTCAATAAAACATAATGATATTTACAGTAAATACTTAAATGCATGCTTTTGATTTTAAACGTGTCAATAGTTTTTTTATAAAATGGGAATCAAGTTTTATAAATAATATTTTATGTATATATGTATATATAAGGACATGATGCTCTTGGCCCCGGCCTTTACAGCCAAGTTGATTACTGGTTTAAATTTCTCTTCTTTCACCAACCCAACCAGGTAATTCAGGTTTTTGGCTTTCGGTCAAAAGAATCGAATTTTTGAGAAGTAAGTTTCTTCACAATAGCAACCAAAAATACTTTGTGCCTATTGTTTATTCAGCCAGTCAAAATCAATACCAAATGTTTTTTCAAGCATAAATTTTACTATAGATATCAATCTTTATAAGCAGATATCTGAATATGTATGCAGCATTTAGGTATAATATTTTCAACATTTAGACCTTGTAATAAGGTCTACTGGTCTAGCATTTTCGAAAACTAAAAGGTAGAGAAAATGTTGCCATACAACTGGAATATGTTGGGTTGGTTTGTTTTGCTTAGTTCAAGTCAGATTCAAGATAATAATTATAAACTTATGCATGCTCAAAATTTGTGCAGTACTTTTTATGAATAAAAGTTAAGCAATAAAAAACGAGATGATTATAATGGTATAATTTGTAACAAAAAACGTATTTTTTAATTTATCTTAATTAATTTATGGTTATGTATTTTTAATATGATAACGTTGTAAAACGAAAAAAAATAGAAAGCATAAGAAATATAAAACAAATTAATTCATATGTATTCATGATATTTAATAGTACAATTACATCCAAATATATTCAATATTTGGCTAAATTTGAAAGTATTGACGAGACGATTATAAGAGTATAATTTGTATAAAGGAGATGTATTTTTAATTTATTTTAGTTCATTTATGATTATTTATGTTAATATGATAATAGTGTAAAATGAAAAATGAAAACATAAGAGATTTAAAATAAATTAAATAACTAATTATAAAGGTATAAAATGTAACTTATTAGGAATTAAATATAATTTGATTTTCAATAGGTAAGAGACCTGAGAGGTTGTGCAAGCTTTAAGATTTATACACTTAGCATAGTAACTTGTGTTTCTTAAAAATTTCAAGATACTCATATCTTCTTTTCTTAATACTAGAAGAGTACTCGCATAATATAACGAGATACATAGTTTTATTTATTTTTGTCTTAGTCGATGTTATAATACGGTTTTATGTGGTTTTGAGAAAGCGATAATGTTTTTATTTTTTAATAAAATATAAATACGAAGATATCATAAAAATTTGAAAAAAAAATATTGGTATTAGTACCAAACTAACTATTTAAAATTTCTATTTTTTGTATATTTCTTTAATTCATTTTTTAATTTTTAGTTTAATAATATATTTTTTATAAATATAATAATGAAATATTTCGTTAGAATTCAATGATTATCCTAGTTATATTTTAGATTTTTTATTTTTAAAATGAGATGTTTATTCTCTATTTGATTATGTTTATCTGCAATTAGTTACACGATTTCAAACTTATAATTTACTTGTAACATTAAATTTTAAGTAACATACATCAATAAACATCACTTCATGCATAAAAAATAGTTTTTAAGAGTTTTTGTCAAATACTTAATAATATAGTATAGATAATAACTTTACATCAAGATATATTATTCACAGTGTGATGAATTTGTAATTATGTTCTATTCAAAGTTGTTTGTTAAGTTTTTATAATATATCGGGCTCGTATATTTTCATAAACGTTGGTTTTTTAGTAAAATAATAAATATAACGGTTTGAATAAAGATTTATTAATTAGAAGAAAAAAAGTAATATTTCTTTAAAAACAGATGATAATGTCGTAGGATAAGTATGTCATTGTTAAAAAAATATGACGATAAAGATTAATATAAACTATTATAATTATTTATGGACGAAATCTTATTTTCACGCTTATAGTAATCTTTATGTAATCCTTCATACTTAAAAAGCTTATGATTAATGAGACTTGACATGTTTCATTTTCTCCAATTTATTATCTCTTTTACACGTTATCAACACATAAGCTCGAGAAAAAACTCACGTTCACCCTCTCGAACCACTCTCTGCAATTGCCAAACGACTCTTTGTCTTTATTGTCCGATGTCGCACCAGTGATTCAATATATTCGAATGTTTGGATCAATTATGAGTTCCTACTTATAATCTACGTTCTTATAAAATAATTTTTAAAGGTTATACTTTCAATCCTTATATCTTTTGGTATTTGCCAAAACCTCCTGAAATATTCTTAATAGAAAAATGAATTCCGTTTAGTCAAAACAACTAATGTTTTGGCCTCATGCCAAAATGCTTCAAAATTATTACGTTATCTATGTATTTCATAGACGAAAAAATTGCAAGATATCAAAAAGGGTTTTGTCAAATACGCCTAAATAGCCCTAAGGTTTGTAGGAACTTAAGTAATTATAGTGATTCTCCTATTATCTGTAAATCCAATCGATTGACCGATGTCCGATTTATTTTTGAAAATTGAAATATATATTGATGAAGTATTATCAACAAAAATCTGCAAACACGCAAAAATCCAATATTGTTATAGTAAAGAAATTTCATGCATAAGATAATGATTCTTTGTCAGAAAACGTAATAAGAATAATGAATTCATAATATATAAGGTTCTCTGTTGGCGCAAAGTTTCTCACAACACCCTAGAATTGACGATGAGGACGTTATAACGTTCTACTATTTAATTAGCCAAGTAGCTTCCAAAGGACAGGAAATGCAGCTCATAGATATGATTACTATCCGTGTCTATGGGGATCAAGATTCAGATATATATATATATATATATATGTGTGTGTGTGTGTGTGTATGTATGTAGAACTAGAAGTACCTAATGACCTTATATTACCCAATTCAAGTTATTATAAACCACAAAGTGTGTTTGGAATAAAATTGAAACACTCACTTTGCATATTAAAGTAATTTAGGCGAATGTTGTATACCAGTCTAAGTGAATACTTAATTAAGAAGGATACAAGAACGATCAATTGTGCTCTTGCGTTTTGATGGGAGCTAAATATTGTATCTCTACAACACTAAGTGGTAACACATGCAAGTATACACATGTCAACACTATTGTCTTCAAGTAATAAATGATAAGTACCAACTATGTATTCCACAGGGATAGGTATTTTAAGTTGCAAGATCTTGAGTTGAAAGACTAACTTCAGATGAAAATTTTGAAAAGTTTGATTGGATTTGAGTTAATAATACTGAAAATGACAGAAAATAAAGAAAGCAAGGTTGTAAAACTTTTGGTGAGGCATGAACAAAAATTCTAGCAGACCAATGCTGTCAAAATGCTACAACATGCAATTAATAACCATTATTTTCACCATTTATTTTGAGGTATTCCTCTCAGACTTCACCTTTACATGGATATTATAGTTTTCAAACCATATCTCTATGTGGTATATGGACCAGTGAAAGTGACAAATGGTGTCTTCAAAATATACGGATAAACAGATCTCTTTGTTAAAAATCACTTTTTCAAGTGAATTCCCATATCATTTAGGTTGACGTGTTAGAATGGCTCATCTCTGAGTCCATTCCACTTTAACACTTCAAAGTGATCAACTTGTCGGGAATTAACCAATCTTGAAAATACAGATAATAAATCTCTTTGTCAGCAACTCTCTCAAGTCTACTTCCCATATCATCCAAATTGACGTGCAAGCAATGGCTCAGCTTAGAGTCCATGACACTTTAACACTTTACAGTGATCAACTCGTCGAGAAGTGTCATTGGTTTTATAAAACTTGAAATACAATAATGAAATATTGTTGTTACATAAAAATATATACTTTCTTTCGGTTTACAATCTCACCCTTTCCGTCTCACATCCAATCTAATAAATTTAGCTACTCATGACGGAAAGAAAATTGCAAGAAGTGTAATTACAGTAATTAAAGACATAGAAATAAATGACTGAAAGTAGATGATGAAAATTAAAGAGCGGAATGTAAAGAGCAAGGAATGTAAAGAAAGTAAAGACACGATTTAAAGAAATTACCAAAATTATTAAAGCAAGAACATAAGCTTGAACGGCTTCAAAACGTAAATCACAATCAGATTAGATCTGATTGGATTTTTCCACACAAAAACACGAATCCCACAATTAATGAGACAAAAAACTAAAAGTAACTTTAAGGCAACTATTTCAAGCTGTAAATCATGGAAAGTGTTCAAGAAGCTTCCAAAAATTGTCTTTTAACAACTCCCATTAATCTTCAAGTTCAAAACTTCCATTTCCAGTTGTTGTCTTATGCTGCAGTTACTTTAACATGAGTGATCTGTCAAAACAAACAAATTAACCATCTATTCATCCTAAAAACAGGTAAATCATAACATTTAGCTCCAAGAGACAATAAATAAAAAATCAGAAGATAAAAGACTCAAAGTTGGGATGTAAATAGCTAGGAAAATAAGTTACTTTTAGGTAAAGAAATGAGTGTGAAAACACTAAATAATCAGTGCATATCACGTATTTATAAACAAAACAAGTTCTAGATTTTCAATTGTATCTCTATATGTTAATGTTATGAACATACAAAAACATTCTTGATAAGATAAGAGAAACTACAAGCTACTTAAAATCTGAATATTAGAAGAAATTTGGGGAAACTCGGGTTTTTCTAGCTATTTGAGATAAAACATCGAGATTATGGAATAATGGTCCACTGATCCGTATATGTTCAAAAAAATATCAGAGAATTTAATATGAACAAAGCGCATCCGATTAGCACTCCCATGTTGAAGTAGTGAATATAAAGAAAGACTCATTTTGTCTGAAGGATGATGACGAAGAAGTGTTAGGAACTGGAAATCCCTATCTAATTATGTATAATGGGCACATTATTATACTCAGCGCAATACACTGACCGTATACTGCTTTTCTTAATGAACTTGTTAGCTAGATTTAGCTCAATGCCTACACAAGGTCATTGGAACAACATTGATAATACCTTTAGACACCTAAAAGAAATCATTGACTTGGGTTTATTCTTTTCCTACAGAAAGAAATCATTGACTTGGGTTTATTTATTTCCTACAGAGAGAAAAATGAAAGTGATAATGGAATTTTAATACCTAAAAATGATGTAAGGGAAAAAGTATTTACCCCTATAAAGAACAAATAAATGTCTAGGTAGGTTTGCTAATATGGGTCTGGACTACACAAAGGTTGTTCCCAAACTGGATAAGGAATTGCCATAGAGAAACAACGATTGCTTGGAAGTAAACTAAGCAGACCTTTGTAGCTACCTCCTCAAACCATTTCAAGATTATTGCCCTACATGAGACAGTTTGAGAGTGTATATGGTTAAGGACTATCATTACACATTATAGGAGCTCGTGTTTAAGTTCGACCATTATCCTACCTGCATATATCGAAATAATGCATATTGTATCGAATAAATGAAAGCAAGACACATCAAAGGTGATAATACAAAACATATTCTGCTAAGTTTTATACAATGAATAGTAATAGGTTCTCCTCAAAATTCTAGTGAATCAAGTAACACGTGAGTAGAATGTAACAGATTTGTATGCCAAATCATTACCTAAATCTATATTTGAGAAACATGTAAGAAAGTCTTGGAATGTTGAGACTTAAAACTTCTTTATATAATACGAAAAATCAAGGGAGTAATAGACAAACAGATGATTCTACTATACATGTGATATTGGTATGTTATGTTATTTTTCCTTCACCGAAGGTTTTAATTTTTCCATTAAGTTTTGTTCCTTGGTGTAAGGTTTTAGTGATGCAACAATTTATATACCATCTTGCTTTCTTAATTCTCTTGACTAATGTACAAATCGAAGGGAATATTAGACTAAAGAATAAGTTTATATTGCAAAGAACTTGGTGCGTTGTACTCTTTCCTTCGCCATAGTTTTATTTTTTCCTACTAGTTTTTATTTTGGAGTAAGGTTTTAACGAGGGAATAAGTGTGCACCACCATTCTCTCAACTCAGTATAAGGGGGAGTGTTGTAGGATAAATGTGTCATTGTCAAAAGAATGTGATGATAAAATAAATATAAACTTAGATTTATTTATGGAATAAATTTTATTTTCATCCTTATCGTTATGTCTATATAATCCGTCTAAATTAAAAGACTTATAATTAATGAGAATTGACAACTTTCACTTACCCTATTTATCGATTTTAATAGTGATATCACTGATCTCATTTTAGTTGTCTTATTTCATATTTGTCAAATTCATAATTATTTTTTAACATTTTTCACAAAAGGAATTTACAAAAGCCATCCTCCCTAAATTTTGGAAATTACATTGTCCACCCATGTTTGTATTTGTTACATAAATCATCTTTGGACGTTAGGGCCGTTAAGGTTTATCGATTAAGTGCCCCACATGCAACTTATATATGTATGCCCTATTTTTTAGAAGTTTTTTTGTCTACAAGTTTGTAAAGCATATGTATAAGTGCTTAAGAAATAAAAGAAAACCCTAAAATACCCCTCACACCCACATTGACTACCCTCCTTCCTCTCCCTTCTTACTTCATATAACAAAGAAACAAACCCTAGTTTTTTATAAGAGCCTAGAATCTCTATTTCATGAAACAAACGTTAAAAAGGAAATCCAAACCACCCATCCTCATGTAAGAGAGAATATAATATAGGGAAGAAAGATTGGTGAGGGAAAGAGGAAAACACAATGGGGGGAAATATGAACATTAGTGGAGAAGGTTCGATGGCCAGTTCCTATTTCGAAGGCTTTAATTTCTTAATTGCCACAGTTTATACTCCTATTAATAGTTGTAGCACATTCTTTGTTATAACATAGGGAGCTTTTAGTCGTTCGTGGCTGAAGAAGATGAAAGGCGTTGGATATGGTGTTGTTAATTTTCAAGAACGTTAGCAAAATCAAGATATATTTTCCTCATTTTGGTATAATGGTAGAAGGTTCAAAACCCTCTGTGAAGTCATCTGGGAAGTCGCCTTTATCTACAAGAGGGATTTTGATGGGTTTATAGGTGGTGATTTAGGAATGGAAAAGAGAATGAAGGTAAAAAGAGAGATGGAGCTGTAAAAGGGTGGAGTCATAGAGAGATGGTGTCAGAGAAGAAAGGGCGATGGTGGCGGTAGAGGTGCAGTCGCCATAGAAGGTGATGGGCCGGTGTGTGTTAGGCTAGGGATGAAGATGAAGAGGTTAGACGGGGATGCGCTTGGTTTTTCAATATTTTTATAAAATGCAAATTGCTTGTTCATTAAGGGTGTGTTTGGTGCGTAGACAAGACTGGACAGGACAGGACGGGACAGGACGGCTGTTCAGCGTTTGGTAAGACAGGACATGACAGAACTGGTTAAAATGACCAATTTACCCCCAGCAAAATCGTTCCAAAATCAATCTTAATTAAAGGCATGCCTAAGAAATGCATTCTGGTAACAGTGGGATCAATAGTCAATAAGGATTTGATCTTTTTGTTGATAAACCCAGGAATAGAAAAACACAATTGCATCAATAGTCATAGTTAAGCTAGAACATGCATTCGCCCCAAAAAAGATGAATCAGTAGCAAACATGAATCAGAAACAACAAACAAAATGCAAATCGAGTAGAAATATGAATCAGAAACAGCAAACCCTAAATCGAGTTATTCAAAATTGAGAAGGTAGGGTGCGATGGTGTACCTGATGTAACAAACCCTAAATTGTTCAAACAGCAAACAGCCGATGGAAAGGAAATCGTCGAAATGAAATCAGGCGGACCGTCGGACTGCCGTCGCCGGTCGCCGATTGATGAAGGAGAGGTAGGGTGCGATGGTGTACCTGATGTGACAAACCTTAAATCGTTCAAACAGCAAACAGCCGATGGAAAGGAAATCGTCGAAATGAAATCAGGCGGACGTCGGAATGCCGTCGACGGTCGCCGATTGATGAAGGAGAGGTAGGGTGCGACGGTGTACCTGATGGAATGGAGGAGCGATGGAGAGGTAGGGGAAGGCGGGGAAGGAAGCACGAGATGTGAGGATAGAATAGTAAAAAAAACCTTGTTCTACTTAGTTCTAGGGGGTAAGGGTGAACACCTGTGTCCCATCCTTGTTCATGTTAGTTCTACTTAGTTCCATTTAATAACACACCAAACATGGGACAAGTGTGTCATGTTCTGTCCTGTCCCACCCTGTTCCACGCACCAAACGCACCCTAATTGTTATTTATAAAAATGCCAAATTACCAAAAATACCCTCACGACTTGCATGTGAGAAGAACTTAAGGGCTATTCCTAATGCTTTTAACGATTAAGGACGAAATCCGTAACAAAATGTAATAGATGATCGTTCTTGTAATTTTGAAAAGTTAAGGACAAAATCCGTAAAAAAATGTAATAGATGATGGTTCTTGTAGTTTTCAAAAGTTAAGGACATTAACCACAAATTTTCATAAAATCCGGTGGATATTTTTTTTACTCTTTTTACGACTTAAGGTTAACTTTTTACTATTTACAGTTCTCATGTATCAATAGACGTTATTACCGTTCTTAAAAATAAATAGTACGACACTACAACAACATAGGTTTCTTCAAACGTTCAATTATTCTAATGAAGTACTTTCTTTACGTTTATAGAAACCACACATGATATTATTGTATGTCTTATACAAAGAAGGAACAAAAAATCATTTAGGACATAGCGGAGCAATCTAATTTTAGAACTTACGAAATAAACCATTTTATTAATCTTTTTATAGGACCCATCATGAAAAGTGTTTTATGAAATCTATTTAAGACGTTTTTATTAGATATTTGAGAAGAAATATCCTAAAACTAGACTAATATGACTATTTACGGCATGAATCCTATTAAGCTGTTCAACGTCATACTAATGACTTATTGTTTTTTAAGGATAAAACTTGTTCGTTCACATTAATTTGTCGTAACAACTTATTAATTATAACATATTAATTAGTATAAAACGTATAGTTATTCAAATAGTTTGGAAAATTGGACATTATAACAAACCCATTTTATTATAGTACATTTATGTCGATTACGTATTAATATATATATATATATATATATATTGATATATGACATTAAACATGATAATTAATAAAAAAACAAAAACAATAATTGTTGTTTGTATTTGGGCATTTCGTTTTTGTTGCTTGCTACTTGTTATGATTGAGAAGTTGTACCAACGGAATATTGCATAAGCTTTTTACGGGTCAAGTGGTAGAAATAAATAATTAAAAAAATGAATAAAATAATTAAAAAAGTGAGTTTGTAATCGGCAATCGTGGAGCGAGAGGACACCGTCCTGCACCAAGAGGGATTATGTGAGAGACAATCAACCACACAATGATCACTAGGTATCCCAATCTCTAAAAAAATTATAAATCTCACACTTCTGATACCGGACTCAAAATCTCACATGTTTGTACAATCATATCATTTCATTACCGACTAAAATACACCCTAAGACAAATACCACCTTCATGTGAAACAAATTTATCAGAAAAAAGGTCAAAATGACACTTTGGTTCGTCAGTATTAATCTAGGGCAGTAGCTCAATCCCTCTTGCACAACTCCCCCAAAAAATCCAGATCTATTTCTTATTTGTTCGAAAAATGCATAGAAAGAGATGTTAGTCGGGTCGGAGAAGTTGTAGGTCCCAACAAAAAGGGGCTAGGAAACTTCCAACCTTCTTTACTGAGACAGTAAGTGTGCGACTCCGTATGAGGGCCTTCGGGGGTGAGCCAGAAAATCCAAGCATTCCATTTTTCTTCTGGTTCCTTCACCTCAGATTCAAAGAAAAGGTGGGGAAGGGCATTGCAAATGTTCGGGCCAGATAAAAGAGAGATAGATAGCAAGAGCTAGTCGATACAAATATGTTTTAAATAGATGAAAACAAAAATACATTTTTTAAAGAGATAGTAAAATAACTTTACAATACATTTTTTAAAGAGAAAAATAGGAAGCAGGGGTGTAAAAGATTTGAGCTTTTAATGAGCTACTCGATCTTGGGCTCGTTTATCTCAAGCTTAGTACTTCTCGAGTTCGAGTCGATCTCGAATAAAAAATAAAGCTCGTTTAACTTAACTAGTCAAGTTCCATAACACTAAGGGGCTGTTTGGCAATTGCTGAATGGTTTGGTGTAGAATGATTAAGTGGTCAGAATGATTAAGAGGCTCTCATGATATAATGCAAAATGAAATATAATTGTTTGGTAATTGTGTACAATGAAATTAGGGCTCTTTATGGTTAAGGGAGATCCAAGATACAAAATCATTCAGAGGGTTTTAGAACCATTAAGAGGCAGACTTTTTTTTTTTTTTTTTGCCAAACAAGATTCACCTCTTGACGATTCAGAGGTTACTTTTTATTGGAACTATTAAGAGGTAAACAAACAACCCCTAATGTTTGACTCAACATGTTTGAAAGCTCNTCAGAATGATTAAGAGGCTCTCATGATATAATGCAAAATGAAATATAATTGTTTGGTAATTGTGTACAATGAAATTAGGGCTCTTTATGGTTAAGAGAGATCCATGATACAAAATCATTCAAAGGGTTTTAGAACCATTAAGATTTTTTTTTTTTTTTTGCCAAACAAGATTCACCTCTTGACGATTCAGAGGTTACTTTTTATTGGAACTATTAAGAGGTAAACAAACAACCCCTAATGTTTGACTCAACATGTTTGAAAGCTCGATTAAACTTTAGGAGTCGAGTCAAACCATTTGAGCATACATTTTTTTCAAACCAAACATATTTATATGTTTAATATTTATAAAATCAAAATATAGAAATCATCGAGGTTGAGCAAATAAACGATTTCATCGATCTTGAGCTCAAGCTTGTAAATGAGTATCGAGCTCGAGCTCAAACATTTGGAAAAATATTCGAGTTTGAGCTCAAGCCCGACTTCGAAAAAGTTATTAACTCGAGCTCAAGTTATTTTTTTGAGTCGAACTTGAATATGCTACTCGATTCGACTTGACTTGTTTACACCCTTGATTGGAAGTCAAAACACAACATTAAGTTCTTTTATATCATTTTATGCTATGGAGGATAAAAAAGATTTAAAGTAGAATATAGATAATGTGTTTTATTAAGGGGTGCTATATATTGTGACAATTCGTTTCATATTGATGGAAAATGATACTTTTTTATAGTGTTAGCTCATTTACGTAGGATTAGGGTTATGATAATACGTCCTTATAAGCTTCAAATTTTAGGCTACCCAAAATTCCACCATTGGATTTGGTTTGGACTTCGAGATGTTAAATTTTCGACATGAAATTATTGGTCATGAGTATGATGAATTAAAACGGTGAAAATGTTCAATTTACAATGTCTATCATAAATAATCTAGTAAACTTGATGGTAAAAATTGACTTTAACCTAACCACAAGGGTGGTGCCTGATTGGTTTGAGCTTGGCTCCAAAGGTCAAAAGTACCAGGAGGTTCCAGGTTCAAATCCAATGAGGAATAAAAATCCTCTTGTGGCCACAGAGGTTCAAATGCGGTAACTTCGGGCTATCTGCAAAGCAGGTGGTCGCTCTGGGATTAGTCGGCTCGCATAGCGGGATGGATATCCAGGTTAATAAAAAAAATTGACTTTAACCGTCGTCGTCAACGAATGCGAGGAGGGGATGATGCTATTAAATTAGAAATATAGTATTGTTCGGAACTTTTTAGGATAATTACTGAAACAGTAAAACAGTGCATTATGTGAATTTTAAATTATAATAATTATCAGGCAGGATGAATAATGTTGAATTCTCAATTGTGCTCAAACAAACCTCGAATATGTCGAAGATCTTAAAAAAAAACATTTATCTGTATTTCACTTTTTTTTATAGGTCCATATTTGATGGGTGCAACATCAACAAATTCACTCATGACCAGTAAACAATTAAACATGTTTTGAATGAGAATTAAATTCATATAATTCTCAAGTGACTTTTCAAGAAAATTGAAGTGAAGGCTATGATTATTAGGTTGAATCATAAATTTTGGAGCACATGAATTGAATCAGAATGGTCAAGATCAAAGGTTAGTTTTACCAAATAATTCAATGTTAGAAATTTGACCTTTTTATTTGAAATAAGCCTTGATTTAATTGAAATTAATCAAGTTGGAAGTTTAAATCCTCATCAATGTTTTGAGATGAATTGGAATCACTACCTCAGAATGTCACTTAAGCAACAAATGAAAATTGTTGTCTAAGAGGAGTTTATATGTTGCGTAAGGCTAAGGCAACAAACCCATGTTGCCTAAGCAGTGTTGCATTCTTAATGTTGCGTAAGAACCAAGGCAACATATGCAAACCGAATATGTTGCCTAAGCGGGCTTCTTAGGCAGCACACAAAAGGTTATGTTGCCTAAGTGAAAAACATATGTTGCCTTAAATATCATCTTAGACAACATACTCTATCTGAATATGTTGCCTAAGATATCATCTTAGACAACATACTCGATTTGAATATGTTGCTTAAGATATCAGCTTAGACAACATACTCGATCTGAATATGTTACCTAAGATATCAGCTTAGACAACATACTCTATCTGAATATGTTGCCTTAGACAACATACTCTATCTTATACTATGTTGCCTAAGGTAAAAATTATAAATTCAACCCAATTTACTTAGGCAACATAGAAACAAGAATATATGTTGCCTAACTTAATTATGATAAATCTTTTCGTACATTGCCAGTTGTCACCTCGGAAGCATCAACTTGTTTATAAATAAATTGGGTTGAATTTATAATATTTACC
>NC_037537.1:18855848-18871406 GCF_001531365.2 Cynara cardunculus var. scolymus | reverse complement strand
GAATATATGTTGCTTAAGTAAACTTTGTTGGATTTATGTTTTTACCTTAGGCAACATAGTATAAGAATATATGTTGACTAAGTAAACTTTGACGGATTTCAAAAAAAAATATGAGTGTCCAACATTGAACTAAAGCAACATAGGCTAGTATGTTGCCTAGGATATATGCACGCAACAGAGGCAATTTACATTTGTTGTCTAAGGCAACATTTGGTGTAGTGAATGTCTTAATGGAGTAGTTCTTAAAAGTATGCAGGGCCGGTCCAATGGTTTTGGATGCACTGAGTGGAGAACCAAAAATATATCCCTAATCCGATAAACAAAGAACACATAAATTTTCAAGGGGGGGGCTCATCTACATGCACGATTTTTATTAAAAGAAGATGTTATAATGGAGGGACATAAACCAAAACTCCAAACAAAAAAACAAAGATAAGATCACCTAAAACCGTACGTGTCTTCGTGCATTTTGTGAAGCAAATTGTTTAATTAATCTCTCATAGTCGACATTTGCTAAAAACTTACTTTCGATGCTCAAACCACTACTCACCTCCCAATATTAATAAGAAGCAAAAGATCCAGAATTATTCAGAAAGTAGTGAACTAGATGTGAGTCTTAAAAGTCAAGATATCACAATACTCAAAACTTCATGTGCAAGCAGACTAATGACATTATTTGTATGAATGGTACCGGAGAATGTGAGGACTTGCATTCATGTTCCATGGAAATGGGTGGCCTAATTAAAAGGCCATCATAAGGTATATATTCTCCTTCTTCCATTTCTTGCTATGAGTTTGATTAATTATGAGATTAATGCACTCTGAATTAATAATAGTGTGTATTCAAGGGCCACCATAGGCGTTGCTTTGCCATCCAGTAATGTTAAGGTATATATATACACTCTCCACATGGTGGTTGATTCCAAGCAAAAAGCTCCTCAATAATCATACTAATTATATAGCTTGCATATATACATAAAATATAAGCATTCAAAAAAGAAATCAACAAAGCATCATCGTTCATCAACACATTAGATAAGTAAATACTAAATATGATGGAAAACACATTAGATAAAGAAAACACCTGAAGCAAAATCAGATCAAAATCATGGAATCATCATTGCTCACTCCAGAGCAAAATCATAGGCACAATGAGCGATGGTGGTGTCTAGGCAACAAGGTGAGGGCAACAGGGCGAAAGACAACAGAGTGTTGAGTCAGGAAGGAAGGATGGAAGGTCGAAGCGAAGGGGAGAAGGGAACTAGGGATTAGCCGATTAGGGAAGACGAGGTAAAGGTGGAGACTGGAGGCGTGGGAAGACGGGCTTGGTCTATGATGATTCCCCTTGGGCTGATAATACCCTGGGCGAAGACCCATGTCGCCTATGCCCAGGGCTGGTCGTGGAAGTATGTACATGTACAGTTTTGGCATACAAATATATGTCGAATGAGAGAAATTAGAAGCATGTAAGTTGACTTTTTGTGTTTGAGTCATATAAAGATACTTTTGACATGACTTTGATCATAAGAAACTTATGAATTAATCCTATAAATGGACTTAGTAGTATATATTATGAAAATTACCAAAATCAATTTAAAGGATATAAACATGTTGAGTTTGAAAAAAAAATAGTGTAATGGTTTTTTTAGAAAGTCAAACTTTAGATTGTAAGCAAATTAGTGATATTTTGCTTAAATTCTAAGTATGAGCAAGTTACGGAAAAAGATCTATAAGGTCCAAAAAGTTTAAAAAACATTGTAATGTGGATTTGGGTAAAATATTTCAAACTAGTAAGTTGGAAAATGAAACATGAAAAATGACATAACATACATATGGCATACAGATCATAGTCGTATATAATGTAACTCCCGTAATTTTCTGAGAATGGTCGGGAGAACAGTGGGGAAACAGTCGAAAAAGGTTTGAAGACTGTTGAGAAACGGTTAGGAAACTATCGTGGAAAGGTCGCAGAAGCATCAGGAACATATTTTAAGCCCGATATTTTTAGGGGTTTTCACTCATTTTTCCACTATCTTCCCTTTCCTTTCTCTCTCTCTCTCTCTCTCTTGGTGATTTTGGCTTTTTTGGGATGTTCTTTAAGCAAACTGAGAGGAGAACCTTGGATATTGAAGATCTATGATGGAAGGCTTCAAGATCTTGATGAGGTAAGAGTTTGGGTGTTTTGAGCTCCATTTTTAAGAATTTTTGTGAATTTAAAGATTATGTTCATATTTGGTTTAATTCTAGCCATGGATATGACCTTGAGAAGTTATTGGGAGGATTTACTTGTAGATTCAAGTCTTTTAACTTTTGGAAGCTAGAGATAGGTCTGGAAATTAGGTTTAACCTAACTGAACACAATAATATACATGTAAAAAATGTTTATTTTTGATAAGATGTTTTCTAGATATTTATCAAATATGATGATTATCTTATAAGATTTACATCTTTGGTACATTTGATTATATAAATCTTGTTAAATGCCTATATTTTGGGTTTTTAGACATTTTGATAAGAGTGTGTTCATTTAATGATTTAAGATGTAAATGAAGATTATTTGGCTTTAATACACTTTTGGTATACGGTTTATAAATCGTTTGGAAAATGTACCGTCTTGTGAGGCATTTTGGAAAATATAAAAGATATTATTTCATTTGGAAAATGATATGTCTCAACCAAGGATGAATTTTTGAGTTAATAATACTCTTGGAGCATGTGTTTTCATAAACATTGGTTAAATGTGTTTTTATTGCTTATGTTGACTTTTATTTGAGTAGTTAAATAAGTGTGGAGTTATTGGCTTGTTTTGGCCCATTTGAATTTGGGGACATTTGTTCGGTTTAAATTACTCAGTGTTGAGAATTACATACTTTGAGAGGGTTGGCTTTCATTTGGGGTCATCTAATTTAGATTGTAATATGTTGGATCCATAGGCATATGAATCGTATGATGTCATTCCAGACTTGTGTGGAGTCAGACTCCGTGACCTATGAGTTGTCAATGTCATTTGGTATTCGGGAGGTGAACTTGCATAGAGTTAGAATCCAGGACCAATCAATAGATGTTTGTTGTTTAAGTGAGAAGTTATGATTCTCTTGTTATAGTTCATAGTGAGTGATCACCAAGTCAATGATTGAGAAAGCTTGTGATAGTATCGTATAAGTCGTATACGGGGAGATTGTTGACTTTTGTGGATGAGGCTCATCTTGAGGATGAGTATGAATCATGATCACCCTAATACTTGTGGTGGTACTCGTTGGAGTCGCATATAAGACGTAGGTCTAGCGATGGTACTCATTGGAGTCGTATACCGAGCCTAGGTCTTGCGATGGTACTCTATAGATTTGTATAGGGAGCCCATTGACCTTGAGAGAAACTCAGTAACATTGATGTGTGGCATACTTTGTGTTCAACACATTCGATTGATACAAGTCTTCTCCGTCACCGAAAGATGTCATTTTTGGATAATGTATTATCCATGTTTTAGATGTTATTTTGGGTATTAAGTATATCCATAATTTATAGTTTGATATATTGGAAGTATCCATTTTCGTTTATTGGATAACAGAGTTTATCCATGTTTCAGTATTTTGAGTATAAAACCTGATTCATAGGGGTATTCATCGGTTACAATCCAATGGATTTAGGTGGATTCGATTCGATCCAATCATCCAATGGATATTGGATTTTGTCATTAAATCCAATCCAATTAACATTGAACATCTGATCCAATCAAATCCAATAGATGAGTATATCAGATCTGTTCCATCCATTAGATATTATTATTGGTTATTCATTGGATTAAATTAGATCCTCCAATTAGATCCATCTAACAGTTTGATACAATTTTCAACCATTTCAACTAAAAAATTCATATATCTTGTTAATTTATTAGAAACCACTAGGTATAACTATCAATTAAAAACAATATCATAAAATGTTAATAAATATATATAGTTATTAATTGGATGGTAATTGAATGAGTAGTTGGATAGTAATTGGATTGGATCGGTTCAATTTTATTGGATTCTGGACTGTCATCCAAGAACTGACCAATCCAATCTGGATATAGAAATTTTTTATCCAATCCAATTACAATTGATTATCCGATTATGTTCGGTCGGTTGTAATTGGATTGGTCGTTTTAAATTGGATCGAGTACTTTCTGCACACCCTACTTATCCGTTATTTGTGTAAGTATTGGATTTTGGTTTCATGTTAAATGAGTGTTTCGATTAATGAGTTTTCATACGAAAATGGTGGTTTTAGGAAAGATGTTACTTTTTATAAAAAAATACATTTCATTTTGGAAATAGTGATTTAAATAGTATCATTTCAATTTACTGTTTTCATATTAATGATAAAAACTGTTTGAACTCATTAGACTTTAAGTCTAATATTTTTTTTTTCTTGTTGGCATATGTATCAGGTCCTTGTTGGAGAATAGTACTAGCAACACTATGAAAAACTGAGTGCTAGTTAGAGACACGAGAAAGAATTAGGTATTTGGGGATGTCTTTCGTAACTTGGATATAGTGACAGTTAATGGCTTTTAGTAACAGTCATCTCTAATCGAGAATTCGTGTATAGTTTGAATTATATTTGTTGATGTTAAATCTTATATAGCATTATAGGTAGTCAAATGTTGACATTTAGAAAGGAGTTTCTTCCTTATTTGATATTTTATCGAAGACCTAAAACATCGTTCTGTCCAAATTTGAGGTGTTACATATAAACCAATGACTTTGGTTACAAAAGATGTCTTTGATACGTCGTTAAAGTGTAGTTATATGCGAGCGTGTTGATGATTTTAGTGTCATCAATCATTTTGGTGTGATTCTGATTCACTCGAGATCGATTAGAGTGATAAGGCAAACATAAGTGAGTTAGAGGTGCAGAGTGCACACTCACAAAATTTTCCCCTATCTTTTTAGATATCTACAAGGCGGGGGTCAAAGGGCGACGCGCTTAGCGGGGTTCCAAGGGGCAGAGCCCCTTAGCGGTGGTCCTAGATCTGATCCTTGAAGTCTAGGTAGAGTAATCAGAGATATGGTCCTTCTGATCATAGTTCTGAAATTACCTTGAAAATTGGCAAATTCTAAAGTCTAGACTATGCAATCAAACTTAAGGTATGCACACCCAAACTTAGGAAATTGACCAAGTCCTTAACTCTGGACCATAGAATCAGAGATCTCGACTTTGCGTCTAGACTAATGGTTTGGAAAATTGACTAATTAAGTTTGAAACTCTGAACTGCAGATTCAGAGTTCGAGTCTTCACATCCATAGTTAGAAAATTGGCTAAGTCTAACACTCTAAACTGTAGTGCACCCAGACTTAGACTTGGAGTCAGAGTTCGGCCTGGAACTACGGTTGTAACTGCTTGTCAATTTTAACCATAAACGGTTATAACCGCCTATAACTGTCGATTTCTCATGTAAATAAGTAATTTAAGAATCTGGGATATATATAATCTTTATTTTCACAGCCTTTGAAGATTGATAAATTCTAAAGGATTTTCCCGATACTAAATTCATGAACCCAACAAGGTTCTACACACGATCGTTTGAGATTATCCCTGTCCTTTTATCATCTCTATATCCCAATTTCTAACACAACATGTGTTATTATGAGCCATGTTGTCTAGTTTTGTATTTGGCACAATGACTTGCTTTATGCAGTAGGTTGTTCTATAATGAGTTTAAAGGTAAAAGTTGTTAAACAACATATCTGTTGGACTATCAAGAATATCTCAAAGTGTGGTTTATATCAAATTCTCAAAGTAGCGGTAAAACGTGGGACCAAAGTGAGTTTCAAGTTTGACTTTGCTAAAGTTGAGATATAGATGTGTGTTCCGTGTTGAAGTTATTTATGGGCATGTGCCTGTTTGTGTGGTGAGTGTCGTCCCGTAATTTTTAATTTGAATAAGGACATATATAGTTTGATAGATATACATCTAGTTGCAGCTAATGTATTGCATAGGAAGTTATGGATCACAAAATATATCTCCGGGATACTACCGTCATTGCTACAAGTATTAGTCATGTCTTGAATCTTGTCGAGGAAAGTTATCAAATGAAAAAACGTTGACATAAAACTATCCATAGGTTACGGTTTATTGTTAGACAATAAATAAAAATATTATTCACATAAAAAAGATTTATAATTTATTAATTTGTTGTAATCAAAATGTGTAAAGTCATGTTATAAAATCAGTCATAAAGTTGTAAATTTGTCATCAATTTTTTTTCATGGTTTAAAAATATTCATCACCAAAAATAAATCACGTTTTAAGAATTATATTAAAGAAAAAAGTCGCTGAATTTAAAATTTTCTAATACATACTTTTTAATTTTATTATATATATATATATATATATATAACTTAATAATTTAATTAATAATCAAAATATATTATTTACTACTGGAAGGAAACTCGTGCAATGCAGCGAAACACATCTCGATTTTAATGTTTTATTTATTGTTTGTCTCTGTCGATGTTACAATACGATTTTATGTGTTTTTAAGAAAGCAATAATGATTTTATTTTTGAATAAAATATAAATTTGATGATATATAAAAATTTGAAAAAAATATATATATAAATGTTAATATTAAATCAACTAATTAAAAGTTCTCATTTTTTATGTAATTTCTTTAATTTTTTATATATTATAATTTAGTTTAAATTTAATAATGAAATAATTTATTTTTAGTTTAATAATATAACATTTTATAAATATAATAATTAAGTATTTTGTTAGAACTCAATGATATTATCTTAATTATATTTTAGATTTTTATATTTAAAATGAGATGTTTATCATGTATTTGATTATGTTTATTTGCGTTACATGAATTTAGATATAGAACTTTAGTAAGTTGTACTTACGCATAATATACTTGTAATCTTGAGTTTTAAGTAACATGCATTAATAAACAGTAATTTATGCATAAAAAGTGGTTTTTAAGAGTTTTTGTCAAATGTTTTATAATATAGTATAGATGTTCTAAATTACTTATCATATATATATATATATATATATATTAATTTATTTTGAAATAGAATAATTATATGTTAGAA
Organism: Cynara cardunculus var. scolymus; assembly: GCF_001531365.2. Taxonomy (NCBI): domain Eukaryota; kingdom Viridiplantae; phylum Streptophyta; class Magnoliopsida; order Asterales; family Asteraceae; genus Cynara; species Cynara cardunculus. The sequence goes on along the minus strand of NC_037537.1, from coordinate 18,864,324 downwards.
GAAGACAAAATTAAAACAATGATATCAAGTTATGTGGACATAAACACAAAGAAATGGAAAATAAAATGAGAATAGAAGAAAGGAATAATCTGTTTCCCAAACATTCCATTTCATTCCATTCCATCTAGTGTTTACATGTTGACCCATGAAAACATGTTTTTCATAGCCCCAATGGCCCCAACCCCCCATATGTGAAGAAGAAATACACCACTAACCCCCACCCCCAACACCCACATCCACAAGCACGTGTACGGACACATGCACTACAAATACAAACCCCACTAGCAAGAACAACAAGTTCAAGGAGTAGTAGTAGTAGTGGTATAGTAGTAGAAGAACAGGAAAAGTTGTACAAGTTTTGGTCATCAAGAATCATGGAAGGATCTGAAAGAGGGTTAGCCAGCTTTGATCTTCAAGTTAATTCCTTCTCGAATCCCATCCATGATCATATGGGTTTTCCCCATTTTCAAGATCACCATCATCATCAAAGCCAGGTTTTGAGGTTCCTACCTCCAACTCTATCTCTTCCACAGTTATCTCAACCACCTTTGCACACCGCCGCCACCACCACCACCACCACCTCCACCACAGCTGCTGGTAATTTCAATAGCGATGCCCATATGGTTCATAGAGATTCTTGGCATAAAGAACAGGTAGAATCCCATCATATGATCAGGGTGTTTAATTTCTTTAGCTGCTTGATCATCCTTTTCTTGTTAACTGTAACATTTTTCAAGAAAATTGTTTCTCTTTCTACTTTTTGATCATATTTTCAATTATATGGCACAAAGATTGTATGAAATCTTTTTATTGATACATATATATAGGTGGGAAGCTTGGATCCAAAGTCTGTTAATGAAGAAAAATGCACAGATGATCATAATTCATGGTATTCATCCATCTCTTCACCTAATCTTGTTTATTTTTTATTAACTTTCAACACTTTTGTATTATGATCGTATAATTAGGGTTTTAACCTAAGAAAGTAATCACGGGTTTCAAGAAACTGCACTTTCTACTCATTTCAACCCACAGTTAGGGTTCATATGTGACTTTGGCTCTTATTTGCAAGCATCAAATCATGAAGGAAGTACTTAATTACGATATAGGTGTGGTTTCAAAGCTGTATAATAGGTGTGATATATATATATATATATATATATTAGATTCACGTGTGGTGGGGCGAGTAACCTAGAAAACCTAATGAAAACTCGTGAATTCAAATTCATGTTTGGATATTACTTGGTAAATTATTAGAGGTACGTTACAGAAGAACTTTTTTTTAACTTTCTTGGGGGTGTGGATTCCTCTTGGTTTTTCTAAAAGGAAATTATGAGATGGGAGTTGTTTTTCACTCTACTGTGTGTTTGTGTGTGTGAGAGAGAGGGTTTAGATAGAGAGAGAGAGAAGCTTCTCTTGGTGCTTCCCCAGTCAGATTCTAACAAGATCTAGCTACATATATGGAAGAGATTTCTACATAAAGCAAACTTTAAAGCATCTCTCAATCTCTTTGTATGTTGTCAGTATGTGATTTGGGGAAGAACAGGAATCTTCAGGCCTAATGATGACATACATATATAAATCCATCTGTGTATTCATGAACCATGGCCACCAAACTAACCAATATAGAGCTCCCTATGTGTACACACACACACACACACAAACAGAAAAAAGTTCACTTATTTCATTGATTTGAATGGGAAGGTGGAGGAGTTCATCAAACCCTGAAAAGGGGAGGATGAAAATGAGAAGAAAGCTGAGAGAACCAAGATTCTGTTTTCAGACAAGGAGTGATGTTGATGTTCTTGATGATGGTTACAAATGGAGGAAATATGGCCAGAAAGTTGTCAAGAATAGCCTTCACCCCAGGTACTTCATCTCCATTCTACCTTTTCTAGTTCTTAATTAGAGCTTAATTTCAAATAGATCTCGACTTACCCAATTAAGACATCTTGGTATATTAATCGATTAATTATCAGCATGGTTATATATCCATTATTAATTAGTTGTTGTTAAGTTCATAATTAACAAGTTAATCATGTAAAAATCACTACATAATTAACAAGTTGTTGTTGTCAAAAGTTCGATTTGTTAAGTGCGGTTTTTTGGGTCTTTTAGATTAGTATCGATCCATAATTATATCGTTTCGACTGAATATAAGACGAAAATCAATTATATATCAAAATGGGAAGCAAGCAAGGTTAATTTTGTCCTTCTACATATTTGAAAGAAGCTAATTAACAAAGTTTACACGAATAGAAGAGCGAAAGTGATGGCTTAACTAATAATGATCGCTACAACCGTAAAAATTAAAAGAACAAATCGACTTACAAAAATTGTATTGTCCGGATACGATTTCTAAGCATAAAGAGAAACGGAATGCACTCTAATTAATTATTGCTCAAGAATAAAGTCGAACAGACAAAATCTTGGTCTTTATTTATAAGTAGGTATTATTTTTCTCGACAAGATTAGGTTCTAGGAGCGTATTTATATATAGCACCTGGGTTAATGTATCGCATTCGCTTATGAAGGGGTCCGGCCTTCGTAACGAACGCTTAAGATCGAGTGTCTCCAACGAGCTTTAAAACCTTTTCACTTAACTTCTTTTTTTACCGTATGTAATTAGCATATATCTTTATATGGTAACTCATGGTCATTTACCATACTTCTTTCAAACATTTAGCCTACCCCTTAATATATACTATTGAATACGAATAATGCATGGGATTATATACATATATATATATACATACATATATATATATATATATATATGTATGTATCTATATGCATACATGACCATGTCTTAGGCCATTAAAATTATTACGGATTAGACTTTTTTCACTTCTCTTATTCAATTATCATCGTCTAATTGTAATCCCCTTTTCATGTCTTAAAATTTCACGTCTCATCCATACTTCACGGATGAAATTAAAACATCAGATTTTTATACTTTAAAACTTATTGAAATTAAGTTCATATTTTTCTTTGATAATGCGTATTGATATGATTGGTGGATAAAAATGGGACGCGAGAATTTACGACACGTACGGGATTTTTATGAAAATTTTGACATCATCAATCTCATCATCATGACTCCATCTTCAATGGGCCATGAGGTCAAAACATTGCGTTTTCTGTGTGGGTGCAATGTATGTGATTTGGCAAGTTACAGTTCTTTGATGGCTTTCTTGTTTTTGACCATGTCTTGTTGGTTTAACTGCATCCTTCTCTTTCATCCAATGGATGTGGGTTCACGTATTATAATAAAATCGAGTTTATAGGATGTTAAAAAATATCTAAATGTCATAATAAACTGCTTTATTAGGATTTAAGGTTATAGGACCTAGCTAACAATTTGTGCATGCTATGTAAAGTTGTTGCAATAAGTTTATAAAACGTTTTTAGACATCTTAACAAGTTTTTATGATACTTTTTAGATAAAAGTTCTATTGTTTTTTTTTTATATGATATTAAATGAACAAGTGTCCTATAAAATGATAACGTTCATGAGACATTTATTTTTAAAGTGTCATAAAAGCTTGTTAAAACGTTCAGGCCCGTCCTACATATTTATTTGCAACGCTTTTAAAAAGACACACAATTGTTTGATCCTATAAATTTAATTAAAATAATCTGTTTAGAACATTTGGAGCATCTCAGACAACTATGTTATGTTTTTTTTTTTTTTTCTAAAATAGAGTGTCAAAAGTCGAAATATCTAAGAGAAATTACATCCAACTTTAACAACTATTCTATTTTAGCAATTCTGTTATTAATTATATTATTAAAAAATACATTCAATAAAATATTATTCATTTCTCATAAATTTTTATTTTCAATATTTCTTATTTGTGGAAAAAGATTAAAATATTACTAGAAAAGTACTCGCATAATGCGGTGAAATAAATCTTCATTTTAATGTTTAATTTTTATTGTTTGTCTCTATTGATATAATACGATTTTATATGGTTTTGAGAAAGCGCTAATCTTTTTATTTTTGAATGAGATATAAATTTGAAGATAACATAAAATTTTGAAAAAAAAAATCGATATTAGTATCAAATTAACTATTTAATAGTTTTCGTTTTTTTTTTGTATAACTTCTTTAATTCAATTTTTGTTATAATTTAATTTAGATTTAACAAAGTAATTTTTTTTTTGGTTTAATAATATATTTTTCTATAAAGGTAATGTTTATCTTATATCTTATTATGTTTATCTGCAGTTAATTACACGAATTTAAAAATAGAGCTTTAATAAGTTGTACTTACCCAAAATTACTTGTAATCTTGAATTTTAAGTAATATGCATAAATAAATAGTACTTCATGCATAAAAAACGATTTTTAATAGTTTTTGTCAAATACTTTATAATATTGCATAGATTTATCTGGAGTCTTAGAGATTTTCATCAAATTTGGAGATTTTTAACTTCTCTCTCATTTTTCTATCTGTTCAAGATGCTCTTAGACATTTTTTACATCCCTATTAACCTGATTTTATTATAGCAACATGTCTTGAAAGATAACTTATAGTTCAACATGTTTAGATGTCTTAATCACCTTCGAGTTTTTGAACTAACATTTAGGAAGCGACTCGTAGATGTTTTCACTGATGTTTTACGGGTTAAAATCCCTTTTATCTGCTTTTAGCTAAGGTTAGTTGCCTTCATTGGAAGCCAATATTCATCACTCTACTCATTAAACCTTGATTTATTTGCACAATCCAAAAGGGCATCATTTTCTTTGATTGGTGAACTTGAAAATGTAGCAATTTCAAGGTTTCTTCACTTGGAAATATCTAATGATGCAAATGCAGTGCCTTTTATAAGTTGGTAAGATTTAAAAGCTAAAAGGGGTTTCTTTTTTGGACATGAAAAGGGGTTCAAATCTAACCCTCTTTTGCTTCAAAACAATATCATGATTGCATCTATGTTCACTTCCTTTTCAAGATAAAGGGTTGTTCTTTGATCATGTTTGTTGTATATAAAAAGTACCTTTAGTGTTCTCTGTATCTGTTTCAATCTTGTATCCAACACTTTCAGTATTATCGTAGTGAAAAAACCCAAAAAACAATAACCGCAAACTCTGGGCAAAGAAATATGTGGTTACTGATGCAAGTATAGGGTTTTGTCAATGCTAAACGGAAGACTTTTTCTATGGATGTGTTTCTAGGAAATCCGTTGTTAAAGGGGTGACTTGTCATAAAAGTTGGTGGGTAAATTGTTAGCTGGAGATACAAACAGGTTACTCACATATTTTTGGATGATTCGTGGGTATTTTCTTGAAAAATATCGGATTTTTTCGAATCATTAGTATTTTTTTGGGTGATCTATCGGAAATCACCGACGAAAATTTCTCACTACTACAAAACGGGGTTTATAGGACATCCCCAATATCTAAGCGTCCCAATAGACCGTTTTATTGGACTTAATTTATAGGATCAAAATATAAAGTGTCATATCTAAATATGTTGTAATAAGTTTATATGACGCTTTTGGGCGTCTTAACAAGTTTTTTTAGGATATTTTTAATACAAAGTATCGCATTAGCAACTTTATAGGACACTTTTGAGAAAGTGTCCTATAAACTCAATTTTTTATAGGACAATTTTTCAAATAGTGTCATATAAAATTGATAATGAGACGCTTTATATTAAAAGTGTCTTAAAAAACTTATTACGACGTCAAAAAACGTCATATAAACTTATTGCAACACCTTTAGATTTGACACTTTATTTTTTTGGTCCTATAAACTAAGTCCTATAAAGAAATCTATTATGATACTTAGAATTTGGGAGTGTCCTATAAACTCGATTTTATTATAGTGTCTCTCGGTGATTTTTTACCCATGTGTTCAGATTATTTTCAATAACGATAGTTAATTTAATACAAATTGTCAAGTACAATTGCACCAAAGGTGATTTCTTATCATATATATTAGCGAATAATACTTTTTCAAGATCTAAAAAATCAGAATTAAACAGTTGAAAATATATTGGGTAAATTGCAAATGTAAGATGTGACGACGATATTTTTAAAACGTGAGATACGACAACATATTTTGGTCACGAAAATAATCAAAGATATGACAACATCTGAGGACGATCGATCTATTAAAACACGATAATCATATATACTTTTTGTGTTTATTTTAATTTTTTTAACTAATTCTTGTTGTTTTGTTTATCATGAACTAGCAGAAGTTACTATCGTTGTACACATACCAATTGTCGAGTGAAGAAAAGGGTAGAAAGATTATCAGAAGACTGTAGAATGGTGATCACGACATATGAAGGTCGACACAACCACTCGCCTTGTGATGACTCGAATTCATCAGAACACGAATGCTTTACTTCGTTTTAATTATACCTAAGCTCGATGTTCTATTCGATGCTCAAGGAGTTCATGACCAACGAAGTATTTAATTAGTGTTCGTGTAAAATTTACCTATCCGTCAATCTTAGGTCACGAAGATTGAGTTTATTTATGTAGTAGGTAATTCTTAAAAGGTCGATTGATTGCAGGAACGTCATGAAACATTCGGCGATATATTTCATGTACATAAAGCAAATGCAATTTTCCTTTTGAATATATATTTGTGTAAGGGTGATCACTTTTCCGACCAGTATGATTTCTTTTCCAACCTATGCTGTCACGTGCCACCGGTAAATCCCTCTGTTGTAAGGTGAAAAAGATAGGTTCGTGAAAGGTACAGCCATATTATTTTAGACGGTGCAACCATTTTATATAGTGTCATCGTATGGAAAAATTTATGGGTTCGTCGCTGGTTTGCAACCAAAACTAAGTAGGTTGCGAATCTAGAAACCAACTAGTAGGAAAACTACCGATTGGAATTTGAACGAATTTACATTTTGCGACCATATTAAGATAACTAACAAGCATTGCAAACAGATATAGTTACGATATCACTTTTTAGATTACCGAATAACAGATCTATCTATTAAGGAGGTGTTTGAGATTGCTTATTTAAAACAACTTTTTTTTATAAAAGTGTTTATTAACTTATGTGGTATCAAATCGGAGTTTTGTAAAAAAAGGTGTTTGGATTAGCTTATAGCAATACCAAAAGACAGTAAGCTGATAAGTTGTTTTTTAGTGTTTGACAAATTTTGCTTATATATATAAAATGATCAAAAAGGACAGTCTTCCATATTATTGACTTATGGGAGTGTTCGGGATTGCTTATTAACTTATTTGATTTTTTAACATGTAAAGATTTATTTTTCATCATTTATAATAATATTTTGACAAAAATTTATATCAATAAGATTAATAATTAACAAATATTAATAAAACAGGGTTAAAATGGTAAACTGGTAATAAGCAGTTTTTCTTAAGTTAGGAAGAATTAACTTATCAAAAACTGCTTATTACCTTTGGATTGCTTATTTTAGGTGTTTTTTTGATTTATTTCAGTCTGACACCGGTGAGCATTTAGCTTATCACCGATGTCAGACTGAAATAAATCAAAAAACACCTAAAATAAGGAATCTCAAACACCCCTTAATAAGATTTTGTTTCACAAACTAATTGATAAGCTAATTGTTGGATCATAAAATTTACGATATAACCCATCAAAGGAATGGGCCTTCTAATCCTGTCAATTCCTCTATGTTGGCCCGTATGAGGAAACAAATAAATGGGCCAATATTTTTCATTTTTTTTTCATTTTTTTTTTCATTTTTAGGGAGGTTTTATCATAAATGCAAAATTTAAAATTATTTATCGAAATGGGAATACGGAAGGAGCTTCAAACGAAAAATAGTTAAAACATATAATCAACAGGATGTCGACTGAGATATTCATGACTATCGGAAAAGGAATATTGAATGAGTCCGATCGACATTTAGCACATAAATTATAGAAAGATATAACCAGATATTAGATCATGATAACCATCACTTAAAGTTTGAGTTGGTCCTTCTGTTCCATCTGTGGCATTACTGACTTATAGAAGGTTATGATAGAATGCATAATCGTATTAACTGACACTCGAAGTTTGAGTTAGTCCCTTACAGAGAAAGAAAACGTGTTTTCGACCAGGGTTAAAGCGTGGTGAGATTGACGATCAAAATTAAGAAGCAAAAATGATCATTCACAAGGGGCAGTTATAGAGGCCCACGATCTTCTTAACGGAAGTTAGAACCCGAACAGGCCAAATATGTTTCATCATTTCGAAGTTAATCTACAAATATGTTATCGTTGAATCAATTCTTTTAGTTGATTATAAAAACACACATAGTTAATGCCTTTGTTCTAAATATTTCTTCAAAGAATTCACCCACAAACAAGAAACGATTCGATTCACAATTTCGATTTTCGGCGTCGGAGTTAAATCTTGTTAGGATATTTTGAAAATTAAGCAAAGATTAAACAAGAAACATTAAGGGGTGTTTGGAAATTTCTTCAATTTTGAAGCAAAAATTGTCATATCCCTAGAACTTAACCC
>NC_037537.1:18840385-18855728 GCF_001531365.2 Cynara cardunculus var. scolymus | reverse complement strand
CCCTGCCCCATTGTTTCTTGTCGAAGGGACGAATGCATCGACGCGAGGATAACCCTTGTGCGTCTCCCACTGATTCATCAAAAGCTTCAGGATTTTGAAGCATTTTCTAAAACCCTAATAAACCCTGAAAGGGAATCAAGACAAACAAATGTTACTCCACTCAGTAATTTCCCAATCTCCACCACACCCGCAAACCATTTCTCTCCAATCCTCCTCATCTTCCCTCTCTAATTTTATCAATTTCCCATCTGGGTTTCGCAATTCACCCCTAAAAAGGGGTCAATTCAAGCCCATCATCATAAGAAATAGCTCTTCATCATCATCTTTTTCACAGGGCTACAGCTATGGTACAGTGGACTATGAGAAGAAGTCACGAACACCGGTGACATGGAAAGCTATTTACAAGAGGATTTCGATGATGGGTAATCGTGAAAAGGGGTCTACTAGTGTGTTGAATCAGTGGGAGAATGAAGGCAGAACTGTTACCAAGTGGGAGCTTTGTAGGCTTGTGAAGGAATTGAGGAAATATGGTCGTTTCAAGCTTGCTCTTGAGGTATTCGGTGTTTATCTATCAATTTACTTCATGGGTTTCTTGAATTCTATTGTGATTACCTCCTAAAAATTGTGTGTTTTTTTTTTTGGTTTCATTGTTCTGGAATTAACCATTAGTTTGGTCATTTATAGCACCATGAAGCATGGGTTGAAATAGTTTAGTTATTTTAATGTTGGATTTGGTACTTCCTATGTTCCCAAATTGGCAAATTCCCATAATTTGACTTTCGAGGGTCAAATGAGTTCGTTTCTAATTGTTAAATTGATCAATCTTGTTGCGTTTCAAGTTACAATTTGATAACTACGTTAAAGAATCTGAAAAATCTACTAAAATGATGGAATTTCCATGTTAAACAAGAAAAATTATCTGTGTCAATTTGATGAACTTCGAAAAACAAGTGGACTAAAAATGTTCTATAGCAAGTGTTGCAACAGTTGGTATTCTTTGTAGACTTCTGCAAGAATATTAGTATTTAAATTATCTTATTGTAGCTCTCCTATGTCATTTCTGATGAACCACCCGAAATCGTTGCTTTCTTATGTGTTACTGACTGTAGTTTATTCGAAGAAACAGACGCCATTGATGTTAAATGTGGTGTATAATAAAGTATGGAACATCAACATCTTGATTTTGAATTTTCCATCATTTGGCAATCCACAATTAACATGTACTTTACCTTAGAAAGTTAGAATTGTTAACAAAAATTTCCTATCATGAGTGAACTTCTTGTGCTTTCTTGCAGGTTTACGAGTGGATGAAGAACAAACCAGAGAGATTTATCATGGCCCCGAGTGATGCTGCAATTCAATTAGATTTAGTATCCAAAGTAGAAGGTATTTCAGGTGCCGAAGATTACTTTAAAAACCTACCAGATGATCTAATCGACAACCGTGTATATGGAGCCCTCTTGAATGCCTATGTGCATGCTAGAATGAAAGAAAAAGCCGAGTCTTTGTTAGTGGAAATGAAAGAGAAAGAGTATGCTAGCCATGCACTTCCATATAATGTTATGATGACTCTCTACATGAACCTTAAAGATCATGAAAAAGTTGAAGCCTTTATTTCAGAGATGATGCAAAACAACATAGACTTAGATTTATATTCGTACAGTATCTGGATAACTTCTCGTGGGTCTCAAGGATCTGTTGAAAAGGTGGAAGAAGTGTTTGAAAAGATGAAACTTGATGTGTCAGTTAAACCCAACTGGACTACTTATAGTACTCTAGCTACGGTGTATATTAAGCTTGGAGAGCTTGAAAAAGGCGAAGATTGTCTTAAAAAGATTGAAAGCAAGATCACTGGGCGTTATCGCATTCCTTATCATTATCTTTTGAGTCACTATGGTAGCATCGGCAGAAAGGAAGAAGTTCAAAGGATTTGGGGAACTTATAAAACGGTCTTCCCATATATACCGAACATGGGTTATCATGCAGTTATTTCGGCTTTTATCAGGATGGATGAAATTGAAGAATCGGAGATGCTTTATGAGGAGTGGCTTTCAGTCAAGACAACTTACGACGCCAGAATTGGGAATCGATTATTAGGTTGGTATGTTCGAAAAGGGCATTCAGAAAAAACCGAATCTTTTTTCAAAGAAATGTTGGAAAATGGAAAGGCAAATTCTAGTACATGGGAAATCCTTGCTGAAAGTCATATTAAGCACAAGAGGATTCCTGATGCATTGTCTTGCTTTGAGAAAGCACTTTCACATGAAGAATCAAGCTTTTGGAAACCAAAACCAGTTAATATTATATCATTTTACAAGATTTGTGAGCAAGAAAACGATGAACCGAGCAAGGAGGCGTTTTTTGGAATGTTGAAGGAAGCGGGTGTTCTTGAAGATGAATCTTTAATGTCAAAATTACCTTTTCTGAGAGATTCAAATGCTGGAAATGAACTGCCAAAAGTTAAAGAAAGCGAAGATTATGATGATGAAGATGCTGATACACTTCTAAACGAGCTGCAGGTTGGTGTCTGAGGACCCCGAATATCTCCAGAGTTCTGAGTTCTTGACAGCTTGAAGCCTGTTTTTGGAAATATATACAAGATTTCACACAGGTTTCTGATTTTAATGTGGTAAGTTTGTTCTAAAGTAGGTTTTAATTGCTTTAGTTTACAAAGAATGTATTGCGATCCTCATTTTCTGCCGCTGTAGTTGTACATTGCTGTCAAAATCCATATCCGTCTGCAGCTTTGACTTGTACCCTCAATGTATCGCGACTTGTAAAAATTATGCTTTTTGCATTATGGTACAACTTGTAATGCAGCCAAGCATGGTTTATGGGAAGTACCATGTTCTTGGGCTTTCATTAGGTCTCACCATTGAAATGTTCGATGATATGATACAATATATGGTCAAAAGTCAAGATTGTTGACCAGCTTACAGTTTTGGATATTCTTTGACTTTCAGATTGTTCCTTATGCATATATAGTTGTACTGACTGCATGCTAACTACTCCATCATAACCACTCCACCTAGCTAATCTTGTTATGAATTATGATTATGGTTTATATATGCACATCATACAAGTAGCAAATAATTGATATTGAGAAGCTCATTTTGCTTTGAAAATGAGTAATTATGGCCAAAATCAGCCTTCTCAAGGTATATACCCCCTTCATCTATGTTTTCTGTGAGATTCAAACATCCGATCTCTTGGTTCCGATGTTTTTTTCAGTGTTTGAATGGTAGTAATGATCTGTTTCTTGTTGCACCAGTTCTTGATTATCCGATAGCTCAGGTAGAGGGTGGCACCGATAGGGATTATGTGGCTCCACATCCAGTTCCACCACCAGCTGTTGGTTCTCCGGTGAAAGATGGCCAGAACCCTCCTCCTCATGGAACTCAGTCCAGAGGTGATGGGTTCTGGAGGGGATGGTACTCCCTTTCTTTCTCTCCCTCTTCATACAAACCACTACTCATTCCATAACAAATACAATACCTGTTTATCTCTCTCTCTCTCTCTCTCTCTCTCTCTTTATATATATATATATATGTGTGTGTGTGTGTGTGTGTGTGTGTGTCTGTATATGTGTGTATATATGTATGAACTTAGATCTGTTTGATGGCAGTTGTGCTGGCATGTGTTGCTGTTGCCTCTTGGATATATGCTTCTAAGTACATGGAGATGGTGGCCTCCATATGTATCATATCTGTCTTAATTACTTTAATACTGGTTGTTGTATCAGTCATTGTTATAAAAATATCACCAAGAAGCCAATATGTTTTCAAACAACTATATAAACTCGTATACGTATGCCCATGCATGTGCAAGGCACGTGCTTCTAAGGGGAAAAAAAAGGGGGGGGGGGAGGATGATGTATTAAATGACCAAAGTATCCCTATTAGAAAATGACTTGTGTTTTGCGTATACTTAGAAATACGTATAAAGGATAGTTTTGTATAGTATTTTATAAATATATTGAGATTTCTGGTGTGAAACTTGCATATAAATATGCATATGGTGATTATTGGTTCATATGACTCATGTTTGTGTGTTTGGATTTGATGTTAACTCATGTACATAAACGAATAAGATCTTTATGCAGTTTGTATGGAAATTCTATATGGTGGTTGGTTTTTTCAGAATTATTTTCACAAGATATGATAGCTCAAAAACTTGTGTAACAAACCATATTCTAGTAATATTTTGAGCAAGGGTTTTTAACGGCAATTCCCAAACTGGCCCACACTGTCACATTCCAAAAACATCATGTAAAAGACAAATCGGATATCCAATGGCTTGTTAGATGGCTGGTTTAATAGGCATTGCCCATAAAAAGCTTAATCTGAAATGAATTTGACTTTCAAACTGTAACTCTCATTAATTGAACACTTGCCATGTTGGGTAAGCTTAACACCACGGAGCCAACAGTGCTTTGCCCTAAAGGCTTTTACCAACCTTAGTAACAACATAAAAAAAATACCAATATATATATGTATCTGAAGGTTTAAACATTCATAAACTGAGCATGGGCGATATGGGCCTTTGCCTAGGGCATCCACAGCCCAAGAGGCATTAGTCCAAGCCCGTTCTCTATATTATCTTTTATCAGTCTTCCCGTTCGATCGATACCTACTGTCTACTGACCTACGACGCTGGACACTCCACAACTCTACCTCAAAATCTTGAAACCGAATAGACCAATAAATCAATAATCAAACACAAGTCGTCTCCATTGATCGCCTTTGTGACCTCCGCCAAATTCATTATCTGAATCCACCATCAATTATGTTGAGTAAGTTTCAAGTTTTAGGGTTTTGACTTTATGCTCGTAGATCAAAATTCTATAAACAAAAAAATTTCTCGTAGATTTCGCAACTCAATCTATCAATGGTTTCGTGGTGGTGAGTGGTGAAAACAGAAAACCAATACAGAAAGTCAGAATTCAGAAACGAATGAAAATCAAAATGGTTTTGGGATGTGATTTGTCAATGATTCACTTCGATTCAAAGGACTCGGCCACTCCTGTGTTTTCCTTCTAATTCTCCTCTTAAATCTTGTCTTTTCTTGAATTTTGCATATTTGATGATTTATAATTTTGCATATTTGGTGAATTTATTCTTGAATCTGATTTGTTTTAGCCATTAGATAATCCGTAATCTCAATAATTCATATTTGGTGAATCTTGAATTCTTGATTATTGAATTTGATATGTGTAATTCCATATTTAGTTAGGGGTGGCAATGAGTCAGGTTGGGTTGAGTTTGGGTTCAACCTATTTATTAAATAGGTTGAAAATTTCAACTCAACCCAACCCAACCCATTTAATTAAATTGGTTGACTAACCCAATCTGTTACTTACATGGGTTGACAATGAATTGACTTGTTTATAATTTTGTTAACCCAACATGTTAAATAAATGGGTTGAACCAGGGTTGACCCATTTCATTTTAAAATTTTAAATAAAAAAGGACTAGACTATTTAATTTTTTTGAATAAACACAACGCAATCACAAATGCAAACAAATTGTTTAATGTTTGAATAAAACACAACCACAATAAATATATTGTTCAAAATAAATTGAAATTTTTTAAATTCTAAATAACTCGACTTCCACTTTCACCAACCCCAAGTTCACTCTCGATATTACTAGCCTCTTGAAGAGTAGGATTGGACTTTGGAGGCGATAATAGAGTAATGGATTAAAAGGTTTTCTTAGGGTTTCATGATGATTAAGAGTAATGAAGGTGTGGACTTTCATCTCGTGACGATAAGATTTTTAATTAAGAACAAAACAAAATTAAAAATTGGATTATAATATTAAGATTAAAATATAATTATATAATATTTTTAATGGGTTGAAAACAAGTTGAAAACATGTCGAAAAATTCAACCAAACCCATTTATTTAAATGGGTTAGGCTTGTAATTCCCCCGTCATGCGTGGTTAAATGGGAGATGCCACAATTGGTTTAAGAAAAATCAACGCATTATATAAAACAGAGCAGTTAATAATTTACCATAATATAATTACATAACTATAAACGGAGATAATAACATGTATCAAAATACAGTCCCAAAATGCAAGTATATCTACATTAATCATCCAAAGTTTAACAAAGGTATGTCCTAATGGGTTATCTTCAACATTGTCATCTCCGTAGTTCATCTCAAAATCTCTGATAAGTCATGTACCTGTCGAGGACAAAGAAAATCTCGGTTGAGCTTAATGCTCAGTGAACAAATAATAATAACTAAACCATGAATATGAGATAACAAGTTCAAAAACAATTTATAACGTTAAGTGATAATCCAAAAGAAAGTTAAAATGCCCCGAAAGCATGTCAAGGGTCCGAAGACCAAACCGCATCATGAGGACGCATTGTTCCCAATGATGATCAGTCTGTTCGGGCATGAGTGAGGAAAGAGGTGCGAGCACAACACAACAATCCTCTCCGTGGATTTAACCACGACCACAATTTATTTTCTGATAACGGTTCTTAGGAACGATCCATATGCCCTCTAATTGACCGGTATCTTATCAAGTCCACTTTTATGGACTATATATAATTGAGGACGTCATGATCATTTTAATCACTCTTAAAAGTTGAGGCGGTGATCTTAAAAAAATGAAGAAGACAATTTACTAAGCGAATTGAGGTAACAATTATATATTCGGTAGCTTTTAGAGTGAGAGTATAAACTTTAGAGTATAAAATTGAGGCGGTGATCTTAAAAATTTGAAGAAGACCATTACATGAGATTTACTCTCATGATATATGTATGTATGTTTGTGTGTACATACATATATATATATATATATATATATATATATAGACTTGGAATCATGTGAGACCAAGGGTTTTTTATGAGACCCGTAAGACCAATTATCAACCGTTGGGTTAGATCTACAATCTGAACATTCATAATCACAAAATTGCCACGAGATTTCTCAATAATCACAAAATTGTCACCGTGCAACTTTAGATCATTAGCTTATAAAGTTGATCAATGAACATAAATTGATCTTACGGGTCTCACGAAAAACCTTTGGTCTCACGTGAACCCAACCCTATATATATATCATTTCTTTTCTCTCTCTCTCTCTCTCTCTCTCTCTCTCTCTCTCTATATATATATATATATATAGTTTACTATTTGGTGGTTTTGACTCTTCAAGTCTAAATTCTCAACTTTATACCCTACTAGGTATAAGCTCAACTTTTGTTACGAAACTAGTTCAAGGTACAAGTTGGTTATCTACCCAGAGTTCACTTAACCCAATTGTACGAGTTAACAGAACACGAGTATTATAAGACGGATTGACCCATTTTTTTTAATAGGATGAAAATCTCAACCCAACCTGCTAATTCTGAGTTAGGTTGGAGTTGGGTTTACGGGTTGGGTCATTTTTGTCACCCATATATTTAGTGATTGTTTGCCTGTTTGGTTATTGGAAGTTTGAACAATTTGGTTTGATCAAATACGTTTCCTAGATCACAACCTTCCAAGGCTCAAAATAGAAAAAGAAAGGAAAAAAACAAGGTTTTAGCAAACGTTGACTACGATAGATTAATTGGACATTTTGCTTCATGAAGTAAATAACGACATCGTTTTAGACGAACAGGTAATCTTATATTTGTTTTGTTGTTCGGTGTTTTGGTTTAATGTCTCCCATTGTAACTTTTTTTTTTCAATAATAAGCGACATGAAGACAAGCCGCACAGCTTCACTAGATTCCAAAACCCCTTAAGAATTCGTATCTTCTTGAGTTCTTGGTTCATTGAAGTATGAACATCTTTTTGACTCTCCACCCAAGACATTCAAAACCATTGGACCGACCCTGCATAAATCATAACGCAACAAAACTCTATGATTAATATGTTGTCGGTACATTTAACTTTATTTAAGATAGTTATTGTTGGAAGATGCTTTGTATGTGATGTTCACCCATCAAATTCACATGGCATCCTTGCTTTTCAACACTAGATTTTTTGGTACATAAGAAAACAACAATACAACCTACATTTCCATTTTCATGCCAAACCCTCTTTATTACAAAGTACAAATTCTATTCCCCTACCATTTGTTATCAATGTTTTTTTGATAATAAATAATCGTACATAAGAGAATAATTAATTGTACTTGATCTACAATCAAAACGCCAAACTGATTATTGTTTGGGATTAATTAGAAGAGGCGTTTTTAGAGCATCATTGGAATAGGGGTGGGAACTGATAGAGGGTAGGGTTAGTAATTTGGCACATAATTTACCTTGGTCATAAAATAGATTCGGGGTGGTTGTTTTTTTTCCTACTTGCTTTGGTTTTTATGGTGTCGTTTACTTCTAATTAGCTTTACGGGTCGTTTACCGGGTAAAATTCTCGGTCTGTGTCATGCAGGGATGGACCCATAATTCTTTTTTCAAAAGGTCTCATCGTTTGACTATAAGAAACAGATATATGGATATATTTTTTCATAAGAATATCATTGGTCTGTTGATTGGTTCATTATTTTTCAAATATGAGGACCTGTGTTCAAATCTTTTATTGGAAAAAAAATAGAAACATAATAGATCTGAAATTAAATGTTAGAAACTAAAAAGCGACACTAACATGATTCAAACTCGGGTCTAAGGTGGAAGAAAAGCCTTGCAAACCAACTCTACCAAGAAAAACATGTTTTCTTATTGTAATTTCAAAATATATATACAGTGTGACTTTTCAGGACCGTAGAATTTTTTACATTATAACAGATGAACAATATGTTGGCACGGGCCACCATACACTCTACATTGAGTTCGTCCATGATATCATGTTCATCCAATAAAATAAGTGATCTAGTAAGCGTTTACCCAATTAGCGTTTAGTAAGGGGGTGTTTGGGATTGCTTATTTAAAACAACTTATGTTTTTTTTTTATAAAAGTGTTTATTAACTTATGTGGTATCAAATCGGAGCTAAATAAACAAGGTTAAAATTGTAAACTGGTAATAAATAGTTTTTCATAAGTCAGGAACGATTAACTTATCAAAAACAGTTTATTACCGGTTTGGCACCGGTACAAGCATTCTTTTTTTCATATCCAAACACCAGAAAACAACTTATCACCGGTACCAGACTGAAATAAATTAAAAAACAGCTTTTATAAGCAATTCCAAACACCCCTAAAAGGACCTCTAAGTGCTTTTTTGGTAAAATTATGGTGTATATCTTTCTTCTTTTTTATATCAAATCTTTTTTCAAGTCGTTACTTTTTTCTTTTTCTTCAAAACATTTGGACAAACTGTAGTTTTTCTCGCACACTTTTCATAACTCGGAATTTTTCAACATAACCAGTAACATTATCATTTGGCGTAAAGAAAAGTTATCCATACAGATATCTCATCTTTAAAACTTCACCTTCAGATGAGATATATTAAGTTTATTTTATTTGGTTTTTATGGGCATTTTTAAAAAAACTTATCTTTATAAAAAAAATGCGAGATAGTTGCGTTTGGAACTTATTATATCTTATTTAACCAGTGTTAGTATTTTTTTAATCGGTTGCACACATATATTTCGTAAACTAAAATCATTATGCACAATGAAGATTTATAGTGTGACCATTCAAATGTATTATTTCATACCATTGACTCGTTTAAGCTAACCTATAGCTTGTATGTTTAAGAGGGTTAAAATTATAGAATATGCAAACAGTTATATCACATGTGATTTTACGTTAAGCGATTACATAACAAGTTTAGGGTGTGCGAGCGACATAGATTATGACCAAGGTAGCTTGTAATCACATGTGATTTTACATGTGAGCTTAGTATAAAATTATATACGATTTGGCCGTTCTCATGTTATCTTATCTGGTCTTTGTTCTCGTTTGAACTTGCATATATATATATATATATGTATATATATATATACACACACACACACACACAAACACACATATATATAATGGTTGGGTTTTAGTAAGAAGAGAAGTTATGATGAGAAGCATAAAAGGTGATATCCACCTTTGAATCAATCCTAATTGAATGCCAACTTTAATGAGGTACACTGAGATGCACCAGATCAATTCTCTTCTAAAGCGTACTTCATGAGCGGGCATGAAATTAAAAGTGATCAATGGTTCAGATTTTTTTTACGCTTCTCACCATAACTTTCTTTCTCACACGATCTTTCGCATTGCTATGTGTGTGTGTATGTGTGTGTGTATGTGCGTGCGTGTGTGAGGCTTAATCATTTGAGAACTCCATATATTGTAATAACCGTGAGAACTTTTATCTTAATGTATTGTTTCATGTGATTATTTCTCATCTAAGGCTAGCATATAGTGTATTTATGAACATATATTTGTTCCACACTATTTTTGATTCATGGTGGAACTTGGCTTTTGTGTGAGAAACCTTGTCCCACATAGAAGACTCTGGAAAACTTAACCCATTGAATAAACACCACTCTTGAGTATTAAATGAATTATTTAATATCTTGGGCCTTGGTGTGTGAGGGTGTTTCATGGTGGGCTCTACTTGATACACTATACATACTTAGAGGTCAAATATGGGCCTTGGGGCAACTAGTCGCGTAACTCTCTGGATAGCCTACGAATTTTCCCGCGACTTTAAACGGCACACCAGGCCTCTCAACTCTTTGTTTGTGCCTAACAGTTATAGCAGTTGAGAAGGCAAAGATGTGTATATATGTGTGTGTGTGTGGAGGTTCAAACGAGAACACCTCCATTTTACGAGAATGCGAGAACACCCTTATCACATATGATAATAAGTGTGAGCGGACCCGGTGATATGCGGACGACATGTTCTACGACATAGGCCACACCAAAGGTTGTCTGTGTCTATGATTTAGCATCACATGTAATGGTCTTGATGGATTATAGTATCATATCAACAACAACCTTATCACATGTGATAATACTTGTGAGGGGGTTTAGTGGTGTCTGGGCGACTTGGCCCGCAACCAATATCGCATTGAAAATCGTCTGCGTCTCTGATTTAATATCACATGTGATTGTCTATAGTAAAATGATGTTCTAGCGTTCTCGTAAAATGTAGGTGTTCTCGTTTGAACCCTTCCCTATATATATATATATATATATATATATATATGTGTGTGTGTGTGTGTGTGTGTGTGTGTTTCGGTTATAGGAAAAAGGTTACGAGATTCTTGGTTTCTCTCACGTTTTTGTTACCAAAATCAATCACCAAACCTTCTTTAATTCGTCATGTTCAAGTAGTAACTTGAATTCGATTGTTGTATCCTCTAGATAAACGTCAACTACGTTGGCAAATTTTTGTCTTAGGACACTGCTTCTGTGCAGACCTCAATGGGGATCGATTTTACAAAGAATCTGCAATTACAAGTACGCTTTCTTGGATTCTATCCATTAGTTTTGTTGTTTTTTTATGTTTATACATAAATTTTGTATAAGAATCTTCAATTTTCAGCAAATCTTTTATCAATAATATATACATCTTTCTATTGTTGATTGCTACTAACAATTTATATGTATGGGTTTCACAATGTGAAACTCTTTTACATCTAACTTTTGTTTTACAAACATGCTAAAAATGCTCACATTGTGAAACAAATATATATTAATTGATATTCCAAATCATAGTCTTGGATGAAAAAAGACCATATGAATTATCACATGATGCGTTAGTTTTTAAAGTTATCATAATTTTATGGATTCTTAAGAGTCATAATTTCATGTGTTCTTAAAAAAAGATCTCGTATATGTGTGTGTATATATATAGATATAGATATAGAAAGAGAAATATGAGTTTGGGCAAAGAGGATTCACGTGGAAGACAAGTTGCATATACATGTATAAAAGGTTGAGAAAGTCTATTGCACAACATGCCTTCCTCTTGTTTTACTCCAAGAATAGTGAAACATGCTTCCACCTTGTCACTTTTGTTTTTTTCCCAATTTCCTCAAATACCCTTCCTATTTTTTTTAGAAAAATATGGAAAAATCGTGATTAAAAACATACCGATATTTAACGAATACGTCCAACACTCATCAAACCAAACCGTTTATGCAACTTATAATCCAAATTAGACTTCATTCAGTTGTTTCGGTTCGACTATTGGAACCACTTAATTCGGGGGAAAATCACATATATAGTTAAATCTGTCAAAGAGGTTTTACTTTTTAGTCATTTTCAGGTTTTATTTTACTTTGTAGTCAATACTTATGTAGAAGGCTTACGCATATACATAAGGGTCGATTTTCGACAAAAAAAAAGGTGGAAATGTTATGTACAAAGTGGAATTCGGTGTAAAAATTGGCTAAAAACTGAATAGAGATTTGATTATAAAGTGAAAAGAGCTTGGAAGGTTGGTTATTTATGTAAAATTTCCCTTAATTCGGCTTGTTGAAAATAAGTAGGTTTAACAGGGTTTTTGTATGTATTATATATCTGATTTAAAATTGTAGTCATGAGTTATAAATCTAGGTTTTGATTCTTTATGGTACATTTGGTACACTGAAGATGACATAACAGAATGGAACATAGATCATTGTTCCACTTTTTGCAGGACTTTTATGAAGAACATACAAGAACATAGTGGAACATAATGGAACAAGGTGGAACAGACTTATATTATACCAATATAACCTTAAAATAAATTTTGATACTCTTCTAAAACATCAAATGTGTCTTTTTATTTACATTTATTCATTCTTTAAATTTTATTTATCGTATTTTATGTTATTCAAACATTCACTTTAATGTCCTCAAAATATTATTTTTACATAGTTTCTATATTTTGATTAATTTATTAAACATTAATAAAATTTATTTTGATGTCATTTTAATCGACTGATGAAAACTTCCTAGTGATATATTTTGTTATAAAAAATATTTATTTTATTATTATTAATCAAAATAAATAAACAACTCATTATAGGTAAATTGATCAATTTATCTGTTCCATCGTGTTCAATTATTTTGTTCTATCGTGTCTGAATACTCAACGAACCTTTAAAGAATGTCATGGATTATTACAACAAACTGATTTGTTGATATATGATTGTAAAATGAAGTAATTATTCATAATAAGAGTCTGAAAAAAGTAGACATTATGGCCAAATAAGGTCTCATGTTCAAATTTATGGAGAAATAAAAAGCCCTCTGTGGCCACGGAGGTTCAAATACGGTGACTCTGGGCTATCTGCAAAGCAGGTGGTTGTCATGGAATTAGTCGGCTCATATAACGGGTTGGATATCCATGTTAATAAAAAAAATAGACATTGAGGGTAGTTTGGTCAATTGAGGAATGCTATTCCAAGTAGATTAATCACCATTTGTGAGGTATCTATCAAACTTGAATCGATTTTCCATAACCAGGACATTTTATAAGATAAAAAAAAAAACTTGTGTTTTTGTGGATAACTATAAGTTTTTGTTATTTCCAAAAATAGTATATTAATTGAATTATTTTATTTATTTTAGAATAAATTATGGAGTTGATTTATGTGGTTCACACTTTCTATTTATAGTAGTTCTAAAATCAAAAATAAATAGAAGGATGAAACTCCTCGTTTACATTTTCGACCTATTAAATCTCTCCCTCTAACAAAATCCGTTAATCCAGTTAACTAAAATGACATTTTGATGAAAATGAATAAACCCTAAAACTTAAATTAAAAACCCCAAATCAAAACATTAACCAAAACCTTAAATTGAAACATAAATTAAACTGAAGTCTTTAATTTTTTCAAGCATTAAATACATAAACAAATGCTAAAACATAAATAAACAAAAACCTTAAAATAAAAGCATAAATTAAACAAAACTCTAAGCAGCTCGATCGACTAATCTTCCTTATGGGAGTATTTATAGTTTTGATTGATCATGTTGAAGGCGTTTTAACAATCAATCTCAACTTAACCCAAACCAAAGTGCACGGGTTGGTCGGATGGTCGGATTGATAATTTAATAAATTAAAACATTCTTTTAAGCTTCAATATGTTGTTTTATCTATTTATAGGTCTTTTTCCATCATCAATCATTTGGTACAACTTATCCATATTTTCTAAGTCTTAATATGTCACATTCAACTATTTTTTTCAATTTGGATGTATAAGTTCATATTTACTGAACATATATATGCATGAGTTATATAGAAATTGAGAAAAAACTGAAAATACATGTATATGAATAGAATACATGATGGTGTAATTGTTTAATATATATATTAATAGGAACTTAACAGTCATATTAAATGTAAGAAATAAAAAAATACCAAATTCATCAAGTTACGTTGAGGTAAAAAATGACCGTAATTCAATTTCAATCCAACACCTTTTGTTTAAAGATTTTACAACTTGATTAGGCAACAAGTTATTTCAGGTTAGATTATTTAGCGTTGGTTTGATCATGTTGGATGGTTTTTTGAGCACCCCTGCTTCCTCATGCCACCGTAGTCGGTCCCCGGTGAGTACCCCTTACCGGCCACCCCTCCCCCTATTTCTCATGTCCTAGATCAAAACCTGAAAATCCAAAATCTGAATTTAAACCTCAAATCCAAGAACTAAGTCTAGACCTTAAACCAAAATCAAAATTCAAATTTCAAAATCAAAATCCAAAATCAAAACCAAACAACAAAGTGTGAAGGAATGGTCCCAGAGAAGAAATGGTGAACTTTTTCCCTGTTCCCATCGTTTTTAGACCCCATACCTAAACCTATCCCGTGTTCCCATCGAAGATTAGGGTTCTTGAGTAGAAGATACACTGAATCGAATCTCTGTACATATTTTAATTAGAGTTCTAGGTGGGGGATTTCACCGGATGGAGATGGAGATGGAGATGGTAGCCGGCAGGGCCGTCCCAATCTTTTTGGAGGCCCTGTTACACTATTATAAAAAATATAAGTAGATTCGACGACAAAACGAATAAAAGTTAAATACAAAAGTTCATAGTATACTTAAAGTCTTACAAACAAAAACAACAAAACAAAGTAACAATCTAACATGTAAACTTCACTTGAATAAAATCATCCTTTTAACATTCTTGGAAACAAAATCTTCAATAAGCTCTTCATAATCAACTTTCTCCAAAAAGTCATTTTCAAGTGCTATCATTGCAAGTCCATTAAGCCTTTCTTGTGTCATTGTGGAGCGCATATAAGACTTCAACAGCTTCAACTTTGAAAAACTTCTTTCTGCAGATGCAACGGTTACAGGAATAGTCAACAAAACTCTATAAGCAATAATCGCATTAGGGAAGCATTCAACATGTTTCAAATACTTTAAAATATCAAGAGGTCCCATCTTTTGTGTGGGTAAAAGATCTTGAAGTATCTTCAGTTCAACATATAAGTCATT
>NC_037537.1:18836599-18839580 GCF_001531365.2 Cynara cardunculus var. scolymus | reverse complement strand
CTCTAGCTTTACCACAAGTATTGGCTATATCACACAGAGTTAAATTAAGACTATGAGAAGCACAAGAAGTATAAAATGCTCTAGGATTTATATCTAGTAGTTTCCTTTGTACTCCTTGATGTTTTCCCTTCATGTTTGAACCATTGTCATAACCTTGTCCTCGCACATCATCTAAATCCAAACCAAGAGATTTTWATTCAGCTACTAGAACATCAAACAAACCTTGGCCTGTGGTATTATCTACTTCCAAAAATCCTAGAAAAGATTCCTCAATGCTAACAATTTTAGAAGAGACATCTACATACCTTAATATCAAGGACATTTGTTCTTGATGACTTATATCGGGAGTGCAATCAAGGATAACAGAAAAATACTTTGCCTCTTTTACTTTATTAATAATTTCACATTTAAGTCTCCTGGAAAGCAAAGTTATCAGCTCATTTTGAATTCTAGGACCAAGATAATGAACATGTAAATCATCATTTGTAATACGTTGAACATGATCCTGAATAATTGGATCAAATTCAGCCAACATTTCAATCAAGCCCAAAAAGTTACCATTGCTATTCTCATACAATTTTGCTTTACTTCCACGAAATGCAAGATTATGTTTTGCAAGGAATTTTACAATAGAAACAACTCTTACCAAAACTTTTTTCCAATGATTTTTTTCTTTTTCTATTTGGGTTTGAACAACTTTGTCAATGGTTTGATTCTTTTGAAGTCTTAGCCGCAAATCATACCAAGTTTTCATATTCATTACGTGATCTATACTTGTTTCATGCTCCTTAAGTCTAGTGCTAAGGTGTGACCAATCCCCAAATCCATCATTTGTTAAYTGACCTTTTATATGTCTTTTTTTAAAGATTTTACAACAAAAACAAAATACCTTATCAAGCTCTACYGAATATACAAGCCAATCTCTATCACATTTCTCCCCATTTGATAAAATTCTAGTATACCATGTAGCAGAAAAGCGTTTAGACAATTTATCTTTAGGACCTTTTTGAACAGACAAATCTCTTTTAGGACCCTTAGYAACTAACACATCAATCATTTTAGAATCTAATGCATCCCAATTTCTTGGATCAAATATATCAAAATGAACAAAAACATCATCACCRGTAGTAGTAGCATTAGGAACATCATTAGAAGCATCAGGAACATCATTAGAAGCATCAGGAACATCAATAGAAGCATTATTAGCATAAACATCATTAGAAGCATTATTAGCAATAACATCAGGAACATCATTAGAAGTATTATTATTAGTATCAACATTTGTAGCCAAATCCTCATGAGAGCCATTTAGAGTGTCAACTAAATTCACCATGTTAGGATTTTCATTAGCATCAACACAAGCATCATCCAGATTAATATCAATATGTTCATTGTCAAGAGAAGACGGATCTTCTTTTATGACAAATTTATCAAGAGATCCTTTTTGAGATTGAATTATCTCTTCAATTCTTTTCTTTTTTTTACGTTTTTGACATCCAGAATCATATTTTCTAACCCTAGAAGACATACTGGAACTGAAATAAGTAAAAGAAAAAAAGATAAGGAACAACACAACCTGAGTGAGAATGATCGTACTACTGGTGGCTATTAATGTTTGGTCCTCCCAAGTCCCAACTCCCAAGTCCCAAAAGATTTTGATTGCACTGCAAGAGATAAACACATGTACATATTAACATATATTCAGAAATAAGAATTAAGAAATTGAAGACTGCAAGAGATAAACACATGTACATGACACCTTTTTAGAATTAAGAAATTGATCAAACTTGGCATATATACCTTGTTGGAAATATGTATCACCTCAACATTTTTAGGGTTGCATTGCATTTCTTGTGTTTGAATTACTCAAAAATTTGCAAATGGATTTTGTGAAAATGAGCAGGTTGGATTGGGTAACTAGGATCACTGTATTAGACCATCCACTCAAACCTTTCTACTGTTTACCATCATCATGAGTATGACAAATTCTATGTTCTAAATATAGATACGTGATACTTAGGGTGGTTTACTAAATCACTTGTGATTCTCAACAGTGAACAAGCAATAAAAGGCTAAATGCCTAAATGACTTAAATTGAAGAAATAAGACAAATGGAGGCAAAAGTTAGCTAACACAGTAAGTCAGTAAATGGAACCACATTATTAAGTATTAACTAAGAAAATTTGACAGGTAGAAAAGAGAAAATGGGAACATATTAACCTAAATCTTATGCAATTTCATTATTCCAAAAAGTCATAACAGATTGACATAACTGACTTTGTGTATACAAAAAACTAAATACAAACATAAATCAATTAATCATATTAGAGTTATGTGTAAATTGTATGCAGACAAAGAACTTAGTTAGGAGGATACTTAATACTTTATCTCACCACTCACCTTTAGGATTTAGGAATTAGGTTAAAAGGACCACCTACTCACTCAGTCACTCACCAACAGTCCAACCAAGACGACAATGAAATCAGCAAAAAAAAAACAATGAGTAATCGACCAAATCGTTGAGATTATGAGATTTAAGAACACGGAATAGTAATCAGATAACTGAGTAATCAACAAATCGACCAAACATGTATTTATACTTAACACAAATAAACTAAAATCTGACCGTTGTTCGTATTGCCGTTGCATATCTGAAGATTCTRAAACCGAATGATTAGCCATTTTGAATAGTTCAATCGACAATCGCGGTAGGAGAGGGGAGATCGAGGCGACGAGGGTGAAGGGTCGAGGGCACGAGGGGCGCGTACGGTTTTGGTCCAGCGTCGTCCTCAACTCCTCGTCCAGCAGCGTGTGAACCTTGAAATCGCCAAACGCCCAATTGCCAAAGCCCCAAACCCAATCGCATCCTACTCTTAGCCGGCTGAATCATAGAGGTAACATATGGGCTGTGAAATTTGGGCCCCAAAATGTTGGGGGCCCTGTTCTGAATACAAGATGTAACAGGCCCAAGGACGGCCCTG
>NC_037537.1:18829818-18834829 GCF_001531365.2 Cynara cardunculus var. scolymus | reverse complement strand
ATATATATATATATATATATATAATTTGTTTTTCTTTATTTTCATAAGAAAAAAAATAAAAAATATTAAAAAAAAACTAAAATACCCTTGAATTTAACTGGGTTAACGAAACCTTTTTTATTTTGTTAGACCGAGGGACTCGATCAATACAAAAATATAAACCAAGATCACCATTCTCATATTTATTTTGATTTTAAGACTACTATGAATAGAAAGTATAAATCACATAAACTAAATCCGTATTATTCTTAGATTTTAAATTGGAAATTAACTAAAATGGTTAATCCTCCCACCACCATTCACTTTCTAATTATATTAGTGTTCGACACCTTGTGTTGCACAATGATACAAATTTATGTAAAAACAATATAACATTTGGTTTTAATGAATATTTTTAATCAATTGACAAAGTTAGATAACTAAATTAACATTATAATTCAAAAAATTTAACTACTCATACAATTCAAATTTTTATCATCTTATTTTTTATTCATAAATATTCAATCAAATTTTATTTTTATATCGATTGTTTCACAATATATGAATCAAATGCGTACTTTAGTTAAATAATTTTTTTAATTTTCAAACGCGTGTCTTCTCCTTTCATATATTCGTAATCATTCTTCAATCTCTTATTTGATTCATAACATGATGTAACACGAATACATCTACTATTTTCTTTTGTATATATAATAACCTTCAACCTATCATTTCCCCCATCAACATGAATAATGAAAACAACACCACAATTGAATATTTTTAATACTCAAATCCCATAATACTACTTTATGTCCTGCAATCTTCATTTTATATGTATAGATATAGATCTTTACATAGGATGATCCCTCCAAAAAGTACGCATATAAACTATAGTTTTCACGATCGACATTTGTATACTTTATGCCATTTTTGTATTTAACTAAATAATTTGTGTGTGTGTGTGTGTATATATTGTAAAAGGAGGGTCGGTCAAAAATTATATTCTAGCCAACTAATTTTTCAAAGAAATACATACTCTTTTAATATACCATATATATTGGCCAAAATGAGCCAACAACGTGAGTTTAGAGAATCGGTCAAGAGAAGTCAACCCATTAATTGCTACAAAGGCATCTCAACCACAATTCAAAAACTGAAAGATACTCCCTTTTTATGATGTCACCTCATTCTTTGTGGGTTTTCATTTAATAACCTCATGAGTTGCCACAAAAGTATCTCAAATCTTCCTTTAAAATACAAACCTTTCATTGTAAATATTCCATATCTTCATTAATATATAATACACAAATTCAACTACAATTGAAAAAAACGAAGAATATTCACTTCTTAAGATGTCACATCATTTTTTATTATAAATAATATCATAAAGTTTTCTTACTCAAGGTTTTGAAGACAAAAATAAAAGAAATCTCTTATATAAAGTGAAATAATCAACCGTCTCCCTCTCTTATCAACTTAAATGTTTTGAATAAAGCAATTCAAATTGGGTGATTCACATTTTAAGTATTTCCATTTGAATTTTCTCTCTAAACAAATAATGATATAAAAAACAACAATAAAATTAGAATGTTAGGATTCTTGCATAATCTTAATGAAACCTTTAAGTTTATTGATCAACAATTACGCATCTTTTATAATAGAGTTTCAACAATTTACTGTGTTTTCAAATGAATATATTTATAAAAAACTAGAAGGGTATTCGCGCAATGCAGCGAGATACATCTTGATTTTAATGTTTTGCTTTATATTTTGGGTCTATCGATGTTATAGTACGATTTTATGTGGTTAGTTACATGATAATTAAATATTCTGTTAGAATTCAATAATTATCCTAATTATATTTTAGATTTTTTATATTTAAAATTAGATGTTTATCTTGATTTGATTATGTTTATCTGCAGTTAGTTACATGAATTCAAACATGAAGCTTTAATAAGTTGTACTTATGCATAATTTACTTGTAATCTTGAATTTAAATAATATGCATCAATAAACAGTACTTCATGCATAAAAAATGGTTTTTAAGAGTTTTCGTCAAATGCTTTATAATACTAGAAGAGTACTCGCGCAATGCAGCAAGACACATCTCGATTTTAATGTTCTATTTTATTCTGTCTCTGTCGATGTTATAATACGATTTTATGCGTTTTAAAAAAACAATAATGATTTTATTTTTGAATAAAATATAAATTTGAAAATATCATAAAAATTTAAAAATATATATATTAATTTTAATATCAAATCAACTATTTAAAAGTTTTCATTTTTTATGTAATTTCGTTTAGGGAGGGCGATGAAATCGTTTAGGGTTTATGAAATCGAACTGGGTTAGGGATGAAATCGAATCCGTATTCTTCAAAATCTGTTGGCGATGAAATCGGATAGGGATGAAATCGTTTAGGAAGGAAATTGGGTTTCTGTTGGCGATAAAATCAGATATGGATGAAATCGGATATGGATGAAATCATTTGGGGATGAACGGGCTTAGGAATGGCTTTAACAGGTTGTACCATTAGCAATAGAGGTTGTCTTTAAGAGTTTTTAAAAGTTTTAAGAGTTTTTAAGAATTTTAGCCAAATGTTTTATAAGATAGTATATATATGATGTATCTTTTATGAATGTAAAACTAAGAGCGGTTCTTATAAGAAATTACTTTTTGTATATTTTTTTACTATATAATTTCTACCTTTTGCGCGTTCCATGTAATTTTTTTCAACATCAAAAATTATTATATAATAATAAATATGTTTTTTCGTGAGACCCGTAAGACCAATTCTTAAACCTTGAATTATATTTATAATCTCAACATTCTTAATCATAAAATTTGCCACGAGAGTTCTCAATAATTACAAAATTGCCACCGTGCAATTTTAAACGATTAGATCATTAGTTTGTAAAGTTGATCAATGAACATAAATTGGTCTCACGGGTCTCACGAAAAACCCTCGGTCTCACGTGAACCCAACCCTATGTATATATATATATAGAGGGTTGGGTTCATGTGAGACTAAAGGTTTTCGTGAGACCCGTAAGATCAATTTATGTTCATTGATCAACTCTATAAGCTAATGATTTAATGGTCTAAAGTTGCATGGTGGCAATTTTGTGATTATTGAGAAGTCTCGTGGCGTTTATGAATGTTCAAATTGTCATATTGTAGATTTAATCCAAGGGTTGAGAATTGGTCTTACGGATCTCACGAAAAACCTTGGTTTTGCATTATCCCAAGTCTATATATATATACTATATTATAAAGCATTTGACAAAAACTCTTAAAAACCATTTTTTATGCATGAAGTACTGTATATTGATGCATATTACTTAAAATTCAAGATTACAAGTAAATTATACATAAATACAACTTATTAAAGCTTCATGTTTGAATTCGTGTAACTAACTGAGGATAAACATAATCAAATAGAGAATAAACATCTCATTTTAAAATATAAAAAATCTAAAATATAATTAGGATAATTATAGAGTTCTAACAGAATCATTATCTTTATAAAAAATTTATTGTTAAGCCAAAAATAAATTATTCACTATTTGATCTAAATTAAATTATAATAAAAAATGAATTAAATAAATTATATAAAAAACAAAAACTTTAATTTTTTCAAATTTATTTTTATTCAAAATTAAAAATATTATTTTTCTCAAAACCACATAAATCATATTATATCAACAGATAAAAAATAAAACGAAATATTAAAAGAAAAATGTATCTCGCTGCATTGTGCGAGTACCATTCTAGTATATATATATAAAGAAACGGGTTCTATTGCAAACATGTTTTAAATTGTGAATTGCGGGACAAACGAGAGCATGACATGTGTCTCATACATTCGTGCATTGTTCATCATAAATAATGTATCATTTAGCACGAATGTGTATTGTTCATCATGAATGGTTATCAATAATCATGAAAATTTCACGAATGTCCACCTTCATTATTCATGACGAACATGGACAGTCGAAGAAATGTGTCACACTCTCATTTGTCTCTCAGTTCAAACCCAAAAAGCAGTTTGCAACCGAACACCCTCCCTCCTCTTTGTATGGATATATATATATATATATATATATATAGAGAGAGAGAGAGAGAGAGAGGAGCGTTCAAATAAAAACTTGTCTCATTTGTGTAAACCGTGTACATCTATTTTCTTGATCAATGACTAAGATTAGTTTACTTTATTTTAGGAAATTAAAAAATAAAAAATATTAAAAATTTATTTTATTTCAATACTAAGGGCAAAATTGGTAAACAAAAATAAACCATTTTATAATGAAACATTTTCACATTGAAACAGTTTCATAAACATTAATTTCATAAAGAACAAAATATAATATGTATCCGTTTCATCATACATTTATTTCATAAAGAACAAAATAYAWTATGCACCYGTTTCATCATACATTTATTTCATAAAGAACAAAATACATTATGCACCCGTTTCATTTTCATCCTACCAACTAAACGGATCAACTTCAATCACAAAGCAACATGGATYACCATGAAACTAGATCATGAATCATGAATCAATTAGAGCATCAACATTTTCACCATCATGAACCTATTTCATTAACATGTAAAATATGYCTAGAAGAAGCAAATAAACCATTTTACAATGAAACATTTTCACATTGAAACAGTTTCATGAACATGGATGATTTTTTTCCTCCAACCTCAAATCAATATTTCATTCTATAAGAAGCTAGAATCTTCATACCACGTTTCCAGATTAATTGAATAACAAAAAATTAAAATCAATTTTTTAATATTATAATATAATAAAAATTTTAAATGTTACCATTTATATAATTTCCATTATTAAATTTTCTTATTTAATATTTATTAATAATTTTCTTATTTATTAAAAAAATATGAAAAATGACCGAAATACCCTTATTGATTAAATTCAATTAAAAAAATAGAATTTTTCTATTGGTCGAAATTGGTTTACACGGTTTCTTAGAATTGCATGGTTTTCATTTGAACCTGCCCATATAT
>NC_037537.1:18807171-18828753 GCF_001531365.2 Cynara cardunculus var. scolymus | reverse complement strand
TATATATATATATATATATATATATATATATATATATATATATATATATATATATATATATCAATAACTACATAGGATGTAAAAGTTAAAATATATAAAAAACCAAAAAAACATCATTTTACACAAAGCTCAAAGTAAGAATTAATAAAAATTTCAAAGATATACGTTCTTATAAGAACTTTCTTCAACTATAATTTTTATGGAAAAAACCCTTTCATTGAAGAGTTCAAATTAAAAGGCCTTTTAGCAGACGCTTATCCGGATAAACACTTACCAATTATATTACCTCACCGGATGAATATAGTAAGGACCAAAAATCTTAACCGATAAGAGCGAGACAATGATCAAGAGTCTTATTCCGTAAGTGAGGGCAACGACTCTTACCACGGTAAACGCTTACGGGGTAAATTATTGTATACTATGTCGTTTTTATGGACTAAAATCTTACCCGATAGGTACATAATAATATTAAATTTCACCAGTAAACACTTATCTGGTAAATGTTTGATAAACAACCCCTAATATTTCGACGCATTTATCTTTTTGTGTTTACGGTTTTTCTCCAAAAATTAATAAATAATATTTAATGAATATTATATTTTTTTATAATCCAAAAAGTTAATGACAATAAAGGCATATGGTTAAAAAAGCTTATCCACCCATTTAAATTTTGAACATTGAGGTCTATTTTGAATATGGTGTGCCATGTAGGGTCACAATATTAGTAATTTACTCTTTTACCCCCCACAACTTTGTCATTTGTCTTTGTCTTTAACTAATCCACAAAATTAATGCAATCTGTCTTCTTCTTATCTTCGTGTCGTAGACCATTAGTTATAAATCTTTATACGTTACCAGTTCTACAAAAACACGCCTTCTAATATTCAGATGCAGATATCATATATGCATTTATCTTAATACTGTATTATCCAAACACATTTAAAAACAATTTATAGTCTCGTTTTTCGAAGATACAAATACAACATGATCTGTGAGGTTTGACCTCGTCTTTTTTGTCTTAATATCAGATTATATGAAGATATGACAAATCTTAAATTATAACGTATATTATATAATACGATATTAATTTCAATTTTATATGCCATGGTTCCTAATGCATGTTGTGCTTAATAATTAAGTAGCAATTATGTATTTGTTAAGTCATGTGCCAAGTGAGGTTACCATGGATTAAGAAATATATATTACACATTATTGAAGTCATGTGCCCATAAGTTTGGGTTTCTACTTATTCTATTGCTTACTAATCATGGTTTAAGAATATGTTTTCCTTGATCATTAATAGTTTAATTAATTAATATTTTAGCAAATTAATTTAAAATTTCTTCGGGGCCGTTTACTAAACACTTACTTGGTAAGTGCTTACCGGATAAATTTCCTTATCGGATAAACATAAGAAAGGCCAAGAATCTTACCGGGTAAGAGCAATGAAAAGAATAGAGAGTCTTACCCGGTAAGCAAGGATGACGACTCTTACCCAATAACTTGTTGCATTCGATATGTTTTGATGTACTAAAATCTTACGTATAAAAATAAATTATAATGTTGAATCTTATCGGTAGGCACTTACCGGGTAAGCATTTGGGTAAACGACCCCTAAATTTGTAAAATAAGAATATTATAAAAGTTGAAGAATTTTGTATGCATTATTGATTTGTAACACTTCTATTTTTTATTTGTTTATTAAATATTTTTAATACTTGTTTAAAATATAAAACATGAATGCTTTATAAGATAGTAATATAATATTATTAGTAAAATCAAATAATTATCATAATAAAATGCATAACTTTTATAATAAAGACTTGCTCAAACAAAAGATTAGTATTTCCTCCTCTGATACTTGATTATTCGCTTTAATTTGAATGAAACATGGGTAAAAACGTAAGGTAACCACAAAATTCAATGAGCGATGCCAAATCTGTTACAAATCGGAATGGACTGTTATACTGAGTTATGAACTCATGAGTGAAGCACAATGCTTCTTTTGTGGAAATTCCGTAATTATAATCCTAGTTAAATCGACGAGACTCATGTCCTTCTTATAACTACATATAGGAATGGGAATCCTAAAATGACACGTTATATCTCTGCAAAACATCTATCTTTAGCTTTATCTTTGATATCACTGAAGGTTTTGTGGTGTGAGTTTTGTATTCTTGAAGAATATTTGTTTCTTGAGAATTACAATACTTGTTCAGAGATCACTGAAAAGGTATTCATATTACAAACCTTACTAGAGCTGTTCATACTCTCACTTTTCCCATACATAATAACAAGGTTTGTTTGACTGGTGAAATATTTTTATGTGTTATTTATTTCTCAGAACTAGACAGAAAGACGAGTTACAAAATAAAATATTATTGAATAATTTGAAAATTAAGTTTAAATTTCATTTTTAGTGAAATTAAAAGAAATTACAAAAAATATTATACCCACATTTTAATTTTAATTTTGATTGTTTTTATACAAGAACAATATTCATATGCTCAAGAAGCTAAAAAGATCCTAATGTGGGACCCATATCTTTGAATCCACATGTAATCACATGATAGAAAATGGATGCCCATGTCTATTTCACTCAATTTCTTTATTAAAGACACATACATACATACATACATATAGGGTTCAAACAAGAACACATTTATTTTACGAGAACATGAAAACATTTTTTTATCGTAAACAATCACATGTGTTATTATTATTCTATCACATATGATACACATGTGATACTAAATCAGAGATGCGAGCGATTTTCAATGCGATCTTGGTTGCGGGCCAAGTCGCCCTTACACCACTAAGCTCTCTCACAAGTATTATCACATGTGATAATGGTGTTGTTGATATGATACTATAATTCATCAAGACCGTCACATGTGATGGTAAATCATAGACGCAGACAACCTTTGACGCGATCTAAGTCGTAGAACACGTCGTCCGCACATCACATGGTCCCATCACGCGTATTATCACATGTGATAAGGGTATTCTCACGTTCTCGTAAAATAGAGGTGTTCTCGTTTGAACCTCCACCTATATATATATATATACATATTTCTTAAATACATTTGAAATTAGGTATGTACATAGAAAAAAAACGATGATCCAAATCCGATCAAACTTGGCCTGAGGATCGAATACACAAGAACGTTCCTTCAAGGATTGAAAACAATTCCAAACTCGATCCAATCCTTTGAGCATAACATTGCTCACTTTTGTGAATCATAACACATTCGGAACTTATTTTATCAAAATTTGTTTACTAGTTCGGTCAATAACTGAACTGGATCCAGTCAACATCCTTCACAACAACATCTTGGAATTATAGATGTTGCATTGAATATGCAGAAGCAACAAAAACATATGCAGGCGTTTGGATTGTTTCCGTGGAAGCAATAGAAGGATTTTTAGGTAAACCCGACTTCTTTTTAGCTAACTAAATTAGCTCAGAAGGATTGAAACGATGACCGCTTTTTGTACATATTTGTTTAAAATAAAATAAAATAGAAATTTATTTATTTAATGCATCATTTGGTAATTCATTGGGAAATATCAGGGATAAAGTTTAATTCATGGTGTCTACATTTTTGAACATGTTTTAACCATTTAAATAAATTAAGTGCAGTTAATAATATTTTCCATTTTAAATAAAATACAATACAATACATGACATGTGCTGAAATAAATATAATCAATTAAAAATAAAAATACCGATTTTCTTTCAATTATAATGAACAAAAATATAAAAATATGTCGACTCAAAATCAATATTTATTATCTATCGATGGTGACGATAAATAAATTAATTAAAAATATTAAATATAGAAACTATTTGAAATTCAACAATTTTTAATAATATTTTATTATTTTATTTGTATTATTTTCATTTTAACTCTTTTTCTCACATGATAAAATTAATAATTGGATGGAATTTAATATATCTTTTCCCTCTATGCAAAATTAAAAGTTTGAAAACTTCACTTCGAAAGGGCAATATGGTAAATTCGCATGTACCTACCTGATGACACCCCCTGCTGGTCGTTATATACGCAAAGCAATCTTTCTTCATTCAAGCTCTGCTAAAATTTCTTCTGTTCATCAATGGCGGAACTCGAGTGCCCAACGGTGATGAGCAAGCTGATCTCCTACCTCTCATCTCTCCTCCAACGGGTTGCTGAGTCCAATGATCTTAACCCCCGATTCCACCCACAGAAGATCTCGGCGTTTCATGGTCTTACCAGACCAACTATCTCAATTCAGACCTATTTAGAGAGGATTTTCAAGTATGCCAATTGTAGCCCTTCCTGCTACGTTGTTGCATATGTTTATCTCGATCGGTTTACTCAGCAACAGCCTGCGCTTTCCGTCAATTCATTCAATGTTCATCGGTTGCTGATTACGAGTGTAATGGTTGCTGCCAAGTTCATGGATGATATGTAAGGTTTTTCGCTTAAGTAGAGTGGTATTCTAGGTCTGGAATTGGAATTAGAGATCGTTTAGTTCATATTCAACACTGATGTTGCTCAAATTCCAAAGCCAAGCCATTGAATTCATTACGTGTGTGTGAAATTGCATTCTCTTCTCATAATTGAGCTTATTTAGGGCAGTTTTTTGATGAAAACTTCAATTAAACCTCCCTCAATAAGCTGATCGCCGATTGAAGAGTCCTTCAATTCTGTTATAGGCATCAAATTAGCGTCCTCTAAAGAATAATAGGGTTTTTTTACTTCAGAAGTTGCTTTTGAAGTTAGGAATGAATTCCTAACAGGGAAAAGGGGGAAAAACAAATATACTTTCCTTTAAACTCTTGTTCTCTATGTCTTGCTTAAAAAGAGGATGAATGATGAACTGAAGGTTGATTGAGAATCTTGCCATAGATTTCATATGCAAGTGTTTCTATGTTTTGATTGGAATCAATCCAATTTTAGGAAGAAAAAGAACATGGATCCATGTTCTTGAATTGTTATGGAAACAGTGACCATAATTGTTGTATTTTGATCCACAGATCGCTGTCAATTTAAACTGTACTTTTCTAATTCACAATCTTGCCAAAAACATCGGCCCGATTAACCATGTAGGTTGTTTCTTGCCATTTTCAATCATTAGCTCCTAGATATTTGATATGAATGAGAGTATGAGACCACAGACATCAAGCATTGATTATGGCTTGATTTCATTAAGACACTTTCATTTCATAAAGATTTCATATCTTCTTTGACAACTTTAAAGGAAAAATATGTGCTATTATCATTGCAAAGAATAGACCTAGAAATGAGAAGTGGGTACACCAAGATTTTTAAGGGTAATGGTCCATTTTCTTGTTATTAAATTGTGTGGTTAAACAGACAGACATTGAAATCTTTATTAACTGATGGAGTAATAAATATGCATCAAGTGGTTGTACAAAGTTTCATTGGTGGTTGCATTTTCTTTATCTTGTTTTCTTCCCCACCTCATGAATGCCACCTAGAAAGAATGTTAGTCCCCACCACATAAATAATCATGAGTATACATACACCTTCATATCAAAAAGCTTAAACTTCAACAAACCATTAAATGTGAACAAGGGTATCTTGTAGGTTGATTTAATCACCCCAACCACCACCTAGATGTAAAAAGATATGTATCCAAATTGTGTTCAAAATGCATTATCAAGAAGTATGATAATAACAGCACTAATATGTCAGTTCTCATCTGTAGTTAAGAAGCATGATCAGGATCAATTAAGACACAATTGTATAGTACAAAGACCTTCAACTTTAATGGTAGTACTTGACATTAATGTTCTTTTTGTGTTTATGGGATTATTTCTTCAGGTACTATAATAATGCATACTATGCAAAAGTAGGAGGAATCAGCACAACAGAGATGAACTTTCTTGAAGTGGATTTCCTATTTGGATTGGGGTTCCAATTGAATGTGAATCCAACCACATTTCACACCTACTGTTCTTATCTCCAAAAAGAAATGTTCCTTCTTCAGCCACCACCAAATATAGAAGAATTATCATCATCCTCTTATAAATCAAGGTCAACAAAGCTCCTCCACTACGAGGATGATCAACAACAGCAACAACAAGAAGTGGTAGCTGTTTGATTAATCTGCTTTTTTTATCTTCCTATATCATATTATGAAGCTTGAATCTTAATTTTTAGGTAGATCTGTAGATTATTTGATATGGGTTTAGCAAGTTAAGCCTTTTTTTGGCTAACCCTTTTTCCAGAACCAAAATTGACAAATCCAGAGTAAGGTACACCTTTCTTTGCAAGAGGTACATGTTGATGTAACAGTAATGCTCTGGACTTGGAAAGTTTTATAATGGAAAAAGGATTAACCTTTCTTTTTGTATTTCATGTTTGAGGGTGCATGTGACTTGAATCAAATGGTGGTATATACAGATGGGATGCTTTTTATTTGCTTTACTTTCTGGATTTAGATGGCAGATTTATGGTCCTTAAAAGTAGATGTGTGGACCCATGTTCGCATGAGTCTCTCACATCTACGATAACATTAGATTTTTTTCGGATGGTTCAATGTTATCTCTGATAACTAATCAGATTGTACATGTAATAAGAAGTCTAATTCATGGATTGTTTTAGGTTATTACAATTTGTAGGATATATAAATGTTTGGGCTTTTTCTGACATGTAGAGATTGGAATTGGATGAGGCTTTAATTGGTTAAAATCTTTTGGAAGGAGTTTGAGGTTTCAAGATTTAAGGTAATGTGGCTATTGTGAGTTGTACATTGTGCATCAGAATCTGTAAATGCAGTCTGAATGTGAGATCTCAGAAAAGGTGTAGACTTTAAATGGTTCTTGGAGATACTTTTGTTGATTATGATGAATTGAACAAAAAAATATCAGAAATATATAAAAAAGAGAAAGATTCTAAATGGTGGTCCATTTGGTTGGGTAGGGTCTGCAAGTATAAAGTTGAGAAAGGGGACATTGTGTAAGATCCAATCTGGAAAGAGAGGAACATGAGTGGATGTCATTTCAAACTCTAAACCCCACAAAATTTTACATCAAAATTCTAACAATTTGTGTTACTTATTTGAGATACCCTAAGGAAAGTTAATTAAAATATCCATTTTTATCGGTTGTTTGTATTTTTTTAGTTCTTTTTTACAAGGTTTATCGAAATAGCTTTATGTTCACAATTTTAATTTTTTTGAGGATCTGGGTAAAAAATGTAATTTTTTTTACGGACCTGTGTGAGAAATATCTTTTTTTTACGAACAGGGGTAGAAGGTGTGATTTTTTTTTTTTTGTATTTTAGCTGGGTCCGTAATTGTGGACATGGGTTTTTTTCCATACCTATGACTATTTTGGTAAACTTGAAGAGAAAATAACTAGGAGGTGAAATCAACCCTAAAAAACAGCTATTTTAATAAATTTTCTAGTATTTTGTCTATTAATCTTATGTATTTATGTTTTAAAAGAGAGTCAAAGATGTTGGCATAGTTAAAATCGACGACAAAGATGACATTTGTATTGATCCTTGGAAGGGGGGGACATGTAACATGTGATTTGATGCAAACCTCTAGTTGGCCATGTGCCATGTTGGACATGAGATGCATACCCATCAAATTATATGTAAGATACCAAGTTTTTTATGTACCAATTAATTATAATTAGTATGTAAAATCTTATGTCATGTATCAGTTAACTGTGTTTGGTATATATTTTCTTGGTATTAATATTTTTCGGTTGGTATATGTTGGTACTGGTTTTGTACCAATTTTGAGCTACGTATATGAAAACTTGTCATTTGAGCGACATTTTAAGCTTACAGGTAGTACATATGACGTTTACGAGTTTTTAATTCCAAGGAATAAAACATGTAAATATTCAAATGTACAATCAAAATAGTTAAAAAGTTGCAAGGTAATAAATAATTAAATAAGTCGTTACCATTGTACTACTGTGGTACGTAACTTTCGATACTGTATAACAACCAAGTTTGCATACTTGGTACAGTACAACCGACTGTAACTGATACCAATT
Source organism: Cynara cardunculus var. scolymus (assembly GCF_001531365.2). NCBI lineage: Eukaryota > Viridiplantae > Streptophyta > Magnoliopsida > Asterales > Asteraceae > Cynara > Cynara cardunculus. The sequence continues at coordinate 18,820,727 of NC_037537.1, read as the reverse complement.
AAATTGGTAAACGGTGGTACATATGTTGATTGGTTTGATTTGGTACAAAATTGTCACTTTAACATTTCTTTTTTTAATCGAAATATTCAAACTTGAAATGTTTAAATTATCTTATGAAATTCATATCATTTGGACAAACGTTGTTGAATAATGGTCGAAAATATTTTGTTGTACTCAAAATTTTGTCATCTCATTTATGGTTTATTGGTGTTTCGGGAAACGATCATGGCATATGAAAATGATGTTGTATATACAGGCAAGTACATTTATTTCTTTTGTTCTTTCACTTTCATTGTCGCATTTATAAGAATGACAGTGATATAATTATTGGAAAAATGATGGATATCTGGTTTTTTATATTCACCAGACAAAGATAACAAAACTCAGTTAATATTTACAGAAATTGAAATGTCAGTACAACAATGCATTATGGAAGGAGAAATGAATTGGTGCAAGTTATATGTTGATTAACTTTAATTAATTAATAAGTGTATTTCAGGTTTAATATTACTGATTATCCTTATTTCAAAACTACTTATGACGGGACGATTGCAAAACAAGAATCACATGCGTGACAACACGGATTTGGCTCCTTGTTGTCTGTGAATTACGGCCAACGTCAAGGACACAACTAAAGGGTGTTGTGCGCTTGTCTATGTTTGACGAGTCTCAATACACCATGCTACCTCAACGACCGTACACTAATGGCCTGGTATGAGATATCGTCACGAACTTGATTGCATTCGTTACTCATAGTAGTATGACTTAGATGGCTCTGTTTCACACGATTAAGAATGTATCCCAAATTAAATGCCACCATTTAAGATACTCATACATTTTTTACGTTGTAGCAAAACACATTATAAAAAAATTGGGTTTATATGAACCCTCAATCTCTAAGCGTCCCAATAGACCGTTTTATAGGACTTAATTTATGGGACCAAAATATAAAGCGTCATATCTAAAGGTGTTGTAATAAGTTTATGTGACGCTTTTGGACGTCTTAACAAGTTTTTAGGACATTTTTAATACAAAGTGTCGCATTAGCAACTTTATAGAACACTTTTGAGAAAGTGTCATATAAAATGAATTTTTTATAGGACATTTGTTTTTATAAGACAAATTTTCAAATAGTATCCTATAAAGTTGCTAATGAGATGCTTTATATTATAAGTGTCATAAAAATCTTATTATGACGTCAAAAAACGTCATATAAACTTATTACAACACCTTTAGATAGAACGCTTTATTTTTTTGGTCCTATAAACTAAGTCCTATAAAGAGGTATATTAGAACGCTTAGAATTTCGAAGTGTCCTATAAACCCGATTTTATTGTAGTGACACCGACGGTGAGGAGGGTAAAGATTTAGGGGACGATTAGGTAATTAGTATTTCTATTATTATTCATGTTGAATCCTTTTTACGGTTAATATTTACTCATGTTTATTATTTATATTTGTCTGTTTAATTACTGATTGTTATTTCAATTAAAATCATACTCATTAAAAACGGTGAAAAAGAGCACAACAAAATTAGCCAGTCATACTATTTATATCTATCAATTACATGAATACACATCATCAGAGAATATGAATTTAAATAAAATAATTTAAATATATAAAAATATGATTTGTCTTCATTTTATTAGTTGGATAGAAATGAGAGGTGTGATTTTACGGCATCCGTTTTTATCCCCTATTTATCTAATTTTTAGAAAATAAAAAAGTCATTTGTAGAGATGATGTGCCGTCACAATATCTTATTTCTTTTTTAAATCGTTTTTAGCAATGACCATGTTCTCTCTATTGCGCTACAAAACAAAGAGGCTTTACAGTTGTAGGAAAATTCATCACCAGTCGATGAAGCCTCTTTGTTTTGTAGTGTTGACAATTTCGAAAAAATTAAAAATAACTTATTCGGATGACAATATAAGTGTTTTTTATTTTATTTTCAAGAATCTATACTACCTTATAAACTAGATTTATCAAAAATTTTAAAAACAATTTTTAATGCACAAAGTACTATACATTTATGCACAAAGTCATAAAAAGTCTTAAAACAACTCATAATGCATTAAGTACTACTACTTTATGCATTCAGTATTAAAATCTCTTAATCTACAATTAAAATAACATATAGTACAAGTTACCAATGCACATTATTATCTTTTCTTTTCATGTTCCTAAGATATTTTTGACACATTTCACTCATCCATTCACCCTCTCATACCTCTATGTCTTCTCCTCATCCCCCAATGTGAGATTCAAACGGATATTCACCATGAGTTGATAAAAGTTCTCTCATTCAATTGCTCTAAAACTCTCGGTCTCGGTCTCGATCTCTTGATTTTTTGCTCTTGGTGTAAATCGAACACATTTGTGGAGTCGTTTAAATATGTTGGATTTTAAATATATTGGACTTTAAACTGTCATACAATTTTTTTCATCGATAGACTGTAATTGGAACCATAACTCTTATTTATTCAAATTGTATTAATATGTAAAGACCAAATGTAACTTATATTATCGTTAAATTTTCTCTAATAAAACCAATGAAACTTCAAAATCGATAAATTCACGGCTCCCGCCATATTGCACAGGTACACAACTAGTCACTTATAAAAATGATATGTAATCTCAAGAGCCCTCATTGATTTCTCCATTAGTATGAGATAATCTCAAGTGTATAATCATCAAAGTGATAGTGAATTAGTTGTCGACGTCCTCGGGATATGGTTTTTCCCTTCTGGGTTTCCAAGTAAAAATCCCGTTCATTGTCTTATGCTCTATTTTGCATTTTATCGGGTTGAATATTATTTACATTACTTGGTGTTTTGATTTTCTTATATTGTCAATCGTTATTCCGTTTTGAATCTCGATATAGAACTTTAGCTCATTGTTCTTGGGTTATATGTGTTTTTAACCAATTATTGAGCTTTTAGCCATATTAGGCCCATCCTAATAATACCCTTGGTCCTCCACAACAAAGCAGAAGAAGAGAACACAACACCGTAAAACCCACAGAAGATCATTTTTATGTTTGAGAACTATGAGAATTACCTCGAAACCCACAAAAGATCATTTTTATGTTTGATCCAAGGGCTAGAAAAAAATACGGTGGAACTTGATGTAAATAAGTGGAACTTTGATGGTATGGATGTAGGAGACACGGACCTTAACATATCTTAAAGGGAACGCCGTGGTGAGTACATTGATCATGTAAGCGACAAGAAGAACCCCACATAATTGAAAAAAAGAAAGATACTGTAGGCTATCTGGTTTTGAGTAGCCAAAATAGATTGTCTAGCAATATGTGGTTTCGTAGCAATGATATTGATATTTTTAGCAGATGATAACGTTTAATTATTTGGAATATGCACTACTAGAATATTGGGTATTTCCGGCGAGATTCCCGATGGACCAGCCGGAATATTACCGGCGGAATACCGGCGGACAACAATAAAGTTAACTATTGTTGACTTCCGATGGAAATCCGCCGGAAAAATTATTTTGGTAATATTTCCGGCGGATTTCTTAATTAATCATTTTAGAAGAGTAATGTCAATTTAATTACAATAACTTACCGACGGATTTCCGGCAGATATTTAATTAATCTTTTAAAATTAATACCCGTCGGAAAGTAATTAAAAATTAAAAATTATTTTTAACATTTTCCAGGGAATTACCGACGGAAGGTAATATTTATTCATGATTTTATTAAAAAATCAAATATTTTCCGGCGGAGGAGGAGTAGGAGTGACAGCAGGTGGAGGAGGAGCGACGGCGAAAGAAGAAGGATCAACGAGATAAACAACTTGAAGATATGGCTGTTTTGGTTAGACAGCTCAGTCAACTCAACATTTCCCCACCACCATATTGAATATTGTCTGTTTGTTTGTAACAATTTAGTTTTTGGACCAATTTAATTTTTGTTTGGTTAGGATAATTGTCATTTACTTTAATGTATGATATTTAATTGCATTTCGTCTTTTTAGTTTTTTTAATATTTTACAGCTTTTAAACATTAATTGTAAAAATAATTTAAAATTAATATTTATAAATTTTTCTGGCAAATTTCCGGCAGAATTATCCGTCAGTAAATTTTAAATTTAAAAATATATTTTTTTAAAAATTAATAGTTGGTAAATTAATCTATTTTTTAACAAAAACTTAAATATTTTCTTAATTTAATCACGAATTTTTAAATAAACCGGCGGAAAATTTCCAGCGGCCGGTATCCGCCGGAAAATGATAAAATCCGCCGGGAAATTAATCACCGGCGTCAATCTTTTCGGCGGCCATATCTGTCGGAAATAAAGATCTCCAACGGATATAGCCGCCGGAAATAACACAATGCTTGGTAGTGATGATCTTCCTGCATAATGCCTCCCAGAAGGATTAAGTGCAGGTTGATATGTTACAGTAGCGATAAGTATAACGATCACGAGAAGGGTGTTTCTTACTAAGCTTGGAGAGTCTTTGAGGTTATTGTATTTGAAGTAATCGAACAAATTTCCAATTGGAGAACCATGGTTTTCGCGTGGATTATTTGGTCTAATTTCTTCCTGTGTAGAATCAGCCCTTGATTCATGGCTCTATATATGAACAGAAATCTTGCCATACTTTGATATATAATTAAGCTCAGAAAGAGCTGTTTAAATAAGCTAATAGATGTTCAAGCATTCAGACCCTTCCTTGACTTGCATATACAGATACATTTCTACACCTGCTAAAGTAATTTCTCAAGAGTATGGTCATAACTGGTATCAGGAACGGTAAAGCAATCGAGCTGAAGATAAAAACAAACGTTGCATAACTATCTGGCGCGATCGCATTCATGCAAGTACTGTAGGTCATAGAAAGCGCATATAACGAAATTCGCAGTTCCCACCGCAGAGGAAAAGCTGCGGTTAGTACTTCGATCATGTAGAGCGACATGTAGAACCCAACCGAATTGGCACACAGAAATATAGTATAGGCTGTTGGATTATGAGTAACCATAATAGCTTCTCCAGCAGTATGTGATTTAGTAGGAGTGCTGGAATTGTTCTTTTCCGTACTGTTTCCGGCAAGCAGAGTATAATCGTCCTGCCACGTGCCGCCGGGAGGACTGAGAGCCGGTTGATACGTTGCAGCAGTGATAAGTATCACGATCACGAGAAGGGTGTTTCTTACTTCGCTAGGAGAGTCTTTGAGATTATTGTATTTGAAGTAATCCAACAGTTTTCTAGATGGAGATTGAGGGTTTTGGTGTATTGAATCCGGATCATTTGGTGATCTTTCTTCTTGTGTATTCGCCGGAGATTGTAAATTTCCGGCCTTTAAAGCTCCGGATTGAACGAGAATCTCCTCGATTTCTCGATCACCGGCTTCACTTTGAAAAATCAGTAGCATATCAAGAGGAGTTAAACCACTCTTGTTTAAGGAATTCAACTTAATCTTTTCTATGCTGATTACTCCTCCATTTAGTAGAAAGTCAACCACCTACCCAAAAAAAACATGAACTTTAACCAAAGATTCTATGTCAATCGACAAAAACCCACTTAAAAAAACATGAAATTTAACTAAAAGATCTTCAAGATTCTTAGTACAATCGACAAAAATCCACTTACCTCGTACTGTTTCCTTGAGACAGCAAGATGCAAGATCGTATTCCCATGAAAATCCTTAGCATTCAGCAGTTCTTCCTTGTTGACTTGCTTCAGATGCTGTATCAGAACTTGAAAAGCTTTGAATTGGTTGTTCTTCACTGCTAGATGAAGAGAACTCTCACCTTGGGCAGTCATGCATTCGATCGAATCCAAACTTGATAAAACCAGTTCTCTAATGACTTCAACTTTACCTTTGACCACCGCCAAATGGAGAGGAATCTTTCTGTCTTTTCCTTCGATCAAACACAAACCAAGGTCAACTTTAAGAAGCTCCTTCACAATCTCGACATGCCCACAAGCGGCGGCAACGTGCAACGGACTGTAACCATCTTGGTTAAGCTCGTTGGCGAATTCTTGCCGGAGTTGAACAACTGTTGCTGCAAAGTTGAGATTTCCGGCGAAACAAGCGATATGTAACGGAGTTTGGCCACCTTCCAGCGCCATGGAATGTAGCAGAAATGGATTGGTGTCAATTTCTTTAAGCAGATGATCGACATCCCCATTCCAGGCTGCCTGAATCAGCCTTCGATCCATGGGTGAGTTGCTTTCACATGTTATTGTCGATAAAGAACTAATTACAGTATGTACGTGTGTGTATATATATATATATATATTTGTGTTTCTGATATAAAGATGATGCAAGGTTGGACCAGTCAACAGGTATGGATGAGTGACAAGATGGAACAAGTCAACGGGATAAGGTAGAAGAAAGTCTAATGGATTTTTAAATTCCAGTGTTTGACTTTCAATTATTTAATTACTCTCGGTTTGTACACAAAGGGGGGGCTTTTTTTTTTATTAAACTAGTTATTCAACCCGTTATACGATTGAATTAATTTCAAGATCACCATCTATTTTGCAGATAATCTGGAGTCATCATATTTGAACATCTATGACTATAAAGAGATTTTTATTACTTCTTGGATTTGAGTTTCGAACCTCCTGATATTTTTGATCTTTGGAGTCAAAATCAAATCAATCAGACACTATCCTTATGATTCATAGAGGACTTCTTTAGATAGTTGGAAGGGAAATCCACATAAAATGAACATATTCTACAATAAAATTTAGCTATTAATCATTTATCTTCGAATTTTATCTAAAAGTCACTAGCTTTATAATACTCGGATTTATAATTATCTTGTTTGTATTAATTAACATATTATATTATTATAAATTTGTTTTAATTATATTATTATAAATTTATCCCCGATTGTGTTATGAAATATTTATAAATTGTAATTGACTATTTTTCAAGATGTATTTTTTATATGCTTATAAGCTAATTTTTGTCAAATGTATATTGTTTATTAGCTACCAGTTATTTTATCGGTCAATAATTAGTTTATCAGCTATTTGCTAATATAGCCTAAATACAATACTTGTATTTAATTATTATTTGAGAAATTAACACAGATTTAGAATATACGTATTAAGAGTTTTAAATAGAAATTTTCAAACGATAAACTTTTAAATATGGTTTTAAAATTATTAAATGAAAGGCCCAGGCATGTTTTTGACATTTTATAGGCCCTGAGCAAACATAAAAGAGGGCCCACTACAAGAAACAAGGCTTTTAGCAACGACTTTTGTTGTCGCTAAAAATCCTTTTATCATTAGAAATAGTATATAACAACAATATGTCGTCGCTATAACTTGTGGCAGAAACATGTCATCCCTAAAAGGCATATCGTCAAAGCTCACTTTTCTTGTAGTGACCCTCGGTAAGTATGAAAAAAAATTCAATAAATGTTTTTCATTAGTATAAAGTTGAGTACAAAAAATGCTAATAATTTACCGAGGAAATAAATCTTATTTATCTTTATTATACAAGAGAGTACTTAAATTTACGTACTTCTTATTAGGTAATTTGAAATCAAGAGTATAGAAACTACGGTTCATAAAATTTTATAAAAAGTAATAATTTTTTTAGTTTATAACAAGAAATATGTGTTATTTTGATACAAAAATAGAATTCGTGTTAATGAAATAATCGTGAGGTCAATGAGAGATAAATAATAAAGAAGATTATCAAGGTTTTCTAGACAAGTAGACAAATGAAGATCAATAAGAATATGAAAGAAAAGATGACCAATTGAGATCCAATAAGAATAAATAATGAATTAAACATATAATATGCAAGCTCAACAAATGATTGTTTAGGCACTTAAATAGAATCTTGTGGTGTGGTGGAATCCCAATGAAAGATACATAAGTCAAACAATTGATGAAAATATTTAAATTTTATTTTTCTTCTTTTTTTTATTCAACTAAAATAAGATGTTAAGATTAAAAGTTTATGGAACATGACATATATAAGAGACATTACTAAATACATCTAGTATAAAAAATTTATTGATTAATCACAAAACCATGAAACACGTAATAAATCATAAAAACAATAGATTGATTGTCAAAAAATAGTAAAATATTTATGTAGAAGCAAAAATTGATAACAATAATCAACAAAAACAATTAGAACAACATAACCAAGTATTAATAGTCAATGAAAGCAGAAATTGATAAAAAAAATATCCAACAAAAATATACAACAATAGCAAGCACATGATTTTAACGTTGAATTGTTGAAACACGAAAACAGTCAAGCATATAGAAATAGCAATAATCAATATCATTGGACCTTGTTGAAGATAAAAAAAAAATTAGAGAGACAATAAACAATAGCATATAATGAATGACAAATTAATTTTTTTTATTTTCATTTTCAATGTAATTAGTTGATATATTTTTAGGTATTTATTATCTACTAAATCTTTTTGCCTCTATTATATGCTACAATCTTTGGGTTTCTTTAATTTATTAAATTCCTTTAGACTATTATGTATTTTAAGAGAAAAATTTGGGTCCCTGATATTTTTGGGTCCTGGACGTGCATCCGTGCCGGCCTCCCCGAGGGACGGCACTGATGAAAGCATATGAAAAAAATATAGTTTTCTTGTTTTTATTTTTATATTTGCATTTGCATTTTTAAAAGAGAGATTTCATAGAAAACGACATGTAACCAAACAATTTTACTTAAGAAATCTAAAATTAATTTTGAACAATGTGAACGATTATAAATTAGTATTAATTTGACTTTGAGGTAAAGCTTGTAATATGATTTTAATATTTCATTTTTTATTCAAAATTTAATATTACAAAATACATTAATTTTAAATTGTTAGACATAAATCTCGACTTCATTTACATTATAAAGTGGTAATACAGCCAAAATACCAGTCTAGTTTCTAATTAGCAACTAATATATCTATACATCTAATAAATAAATAACTTGATTGTCACGTGTCGTCTTATTATGTGACAGTTATAAGGATTTCTTGTCTAAACATGTATGTAGATACAATTTACATTACTGGTTCAAATGGACTTTTTAATTGACATATGTTTCTGTAAACATAATTGATTTTCGTACGAAAAGGGTTTTTTTTTTAAAGACTTAAATAAGCAAAAGTCTGGATTTTCATTTCTCATACATATAAGTCTGATATCTACAGACTTTTTCAGTCACAAAAGTCTGAATTTAACTCTGAAGTGTCTTTCAGACCAGTTTGATAAAACTTTGTACTCACCTGATGCCTTAAATGGTCGTAAATTATCAAGGTTGTCAAACCATAAGATATTACTAAAAGTCGGTGTTCCAATTATGTTACTAAGAAATATTGATCAGAATTCTGGATTATGTAATGGAACTAGACTACAGGTCTTATCTTTGGGAAATCGGGTTATAGAAGCAGATATCATATCTGGAAGTAATATTGAAAGCCGGACATTTATTCCAAGAATGTTTTTGACACCTACAGACAAAATGATTCAATTCAAATTTCAAAGGAGACAATTTCTAATTGTTGTATATTTTGCCATGACCATAAATAAAATCCAATGACAGTCATTATTGAAGGTTGGTTTATTTCTAAGACAACTAGTCTTCACCCATGGTCAGCTATATGTTGTTTTATCTAGAGTTAAAAGCAGACAAGGTTTAAAAGTATTAATTATAGATGATGATGATATAATTAGCAATAGAACAAAGAATGTTGTATATAAAAAAGTATTTAGTAATTTATGATACATGGTTCTTATTTTATTAAAAAGTTACCTACTTACCTATTAATAATTTTATTTACGTTCTATTATTAATTTTCTTTTACAAGTTCTTCATATTTACTAATATTATTATTAATTCATTATAAAATGCATGCCACTTTCATTTATTTTTTGTAAAATACCTCGTGTAATACACGGGTTTGAATCTAGTATGTATATATATATATATATAAGAGCGATTAAATGAAAACCACTCCAATTTGTAAAAACCGTAAAAACTACTATCATCCGTCGTTAATCTTATGAAATTTTTTCATGAAATTGTTAATCTTGTGAAATTGTTTCATATAATACTTTTTTTGATGAAGTTGTTTCATACGTGCTTATGAAATTGTTTTATATACTACTTAATGAAATTTTAATGAAACTGTTTCATGTATTTTTCTAAAATTAAAATAATRAAGATGATAATATCCATGATTAACACTCTTCACAATAAAAATGGTTAATCAATCTCTCATAATTACAAAAAAAATGAACAAAATGAAAAATTATGATTGATTGAATGAGGTTTTCACGGTTTTTACAAATTGAGTGGTTTTTATTTGAACACACCCCTATATATATATATATATATATATATATATATATATTGAACAAACGAACAAACATCCCATACAAAACAACACACAAAGCATCAAGACTAAAGGGTTGTTTGGTAGTTGTTGAATGATTTAGTACAAAATGATTAAGTAGTCAGAATAATTAAGAGACTCATGATATAATGCAAAATAAATATAATTGTTTGGTAATTGTTTACAATAAAATTATAACACAGAATGGTTAAGGAAGGCCCATGATGCCAAATTATTCATAGGATTTTAAAATCATTAAGAGAGAGATTTTTTTTTGCCAAACAAAATTCACCTTTTAATGATTCAAAAACTGTCTTTTAATTAAACTATTAATAGATAAACAAACAACTCATAAACAGGAACAACGAGAGTGGTTTGGCTCGTGATATCCGAAAAGTAATATGATAAAATTGGAATTACAAATTCCTTCAATCAACTTCGGTTCTGTGATTGGATTGTGTTGAATTTTTATCAACGCTATTTGATGATATCATTATATTGTTATTTTAAAACCATTTGAGTTCTATTTCCTATCAATTAAACTCCTTCATTAAGAACAATTCAAACTCAAACTCAAATTCCAATTTGTTTTACGGATTGCAATTCTACCATTTTCAATTTGTACGACCAAAACGCCCTGAAAATTACATGGAAGATGGAGAAAATCTACTCAAAACCTCTGTTCTTCAGCATCAGCTACAACCAAATTTATAGCATGAAGCTCAAGATTCTGGTGTGGGAATTCTCTTTATCTTCTTCTTCTTCTTCTCCATAACTGTTGTTGAGAATGAATCCACCAGCTTCTGCTGGGATTCAAGGATCATTTCTGTCCTTTTCATCTCCATTTTCAATCGCATTGACTCAAGCTCCTTCGCCATATCCATCTTCATCCTCTCTACCTTCAATATCCCATCTCCTAACTTCCCTATGGCTGCCACCATTTCATCCATCGGATTATCGCCATCCTCCACCCTCCTCTTCACCCCAACATTTCTATCCTTACCCGACCCGTAATATGGGTTCATAAGTGGTGGGTAGTCATCCAATGATCGATTACTGTTGTACAGGTTTAAGACGGACGATGGTGGTGGCACGGCAGCAATATTTGGGATTTTAATCCGAACCCCATTTCGATTTCCGTTTCCAATTGAGCCCTGTTGCCGTCGATTGAGAGGGATACGGATGGATTGTTTGATTCCTTTAGGATATAGCAACAAATTGTTTTGATTCTCATCTTCTTCCTCCTCGTCTTGATGGGTCGGGTCGTCTGATGGATCGGACCCTAATTCCATCGAATCCATTCGTGTAAAGTGAACCCATGAAGAAGGATACCGGTGTCCCCTTGGAGTGTTGCCGATGCGTTGGATCTCCGAACGGTAACGTTTTCTCAGCTTCTCCATCTTGTGACGGCACTGAATCGAGCTTTTCGGTGGGTCGCTTAACGGGCACTGCGCCGCCATGCTATCGGCGACTTCTTGCCAGTGGGAGGCGCGTAGGTTGCCTCGACGGAGAGAATACCACTTATCACGATACGCATCGATTAGTGCTACGGTCTCTTCGTCGGACCAGCAAGGAGGAGGTAGGCGGCGGGAGGAGGTCGATGGTTGTGGGTTTGCTGGTTCTTGAGAGGAAGAAGGTGAGTACGAGTTAGCCATGGCAACGGCGGTGACGATGAAAGACCGAAGTCAGCCGTGATAGGGCGGAGACGGAGAAAGAAGGAGGCGGTGGGCGGTGGTGGTGAGAGGAGGCATGACGAAATAAAGGCGTTAGGTAGGAGTTGATAAAGGTAGGGTGGAGGGGCAGGCGGCTGAGTAAGGGATGTAGCGGTGAGGTGGTGGGGAAGGCTAACCTGCGCTGTGGATAAAGTGCGCACCATGAGTAAAAACAAAAGCAAAAGAAAAATTCCGGCCGTTTTAATATTATTATTATTGGGTGGTTGAGCACCGCCGGAGCCGGAGCCGGAGCCGGAGCAGGCGGGTGGTGGTTTCCGGTGGATTTGTTATTGGGGTGGGGTCGTTTTCTTGATAAAATGTTGGCCTACTTTGAAGCAAAAGGTCTCCATGACTGATAATGGTGGAGACCAAGATCCATCACATTATATGACTCTTAATCCATACGCAACTTTATAAACCCAACGTCTGTTTTCAGAAGAAAACAAAAAAATTAAAAAATCACATGGTACGGTATTTTATATAGGGTTATTTATAAAAATAACCAGTTTACATAACCTTTTACCATAAAATAACCACATTTTAGAGGTTTTGCCAAAATAACCACCCTGATCGCCCCCGACACAATGGGGGAGATTCCGGGTAAAAAAAAAATCCTCAAAAGTCGAGATTACTGTTCACCTCGTTGACCGTGTTTGACCTCGCCCCCGGGGTGATTCGTACTGTACCGGGGGCGATCCGGGTATAAAGAAAAATTTTGATTTTTTTCTAATATCAATTTCACTATAAATACCAACCTCCTAATTCATAATTTTTCACACATTCCCTTCCATTTCTTTTCTCATATATTTTACTCTCACAACCTTTAACCCATTAAACACAATAAACCATCACAACCTTTAACTCACTAAACACAATCAACCATCACAAAACATGAAATCACGTAAAAGTGATAATGTTTGTGTGTATCTTCGAAGTGGCGGTTTATTTCAAGACACACTTTATGTATTTTTCAATTATCATCCGGTTATTTTATAACGAAAAACCGTGAAATTTAAAATTAAATACGTAAAAAGACACACTTTATGTATTTTWYAAYTTTTATTAAAAACACCCCTTAATTGTTGAATAAAAAACAAAAAAATAGAGGTCAAATTTCGTCAATCAGATATTATATATGATTTCCGAAACACAAAACAGAGAAAATTAATTTTTGCGTCTCCATAATTATAAAGATTTATTTTTAAACTTTTTCTCATGAAATTTGGTTTTAAAAAAGTTACAAAATACAACTTCAATTTTATAAAAAAAACAAAAAAAAAACACAGGTGAACAGTACAGATCGCCCCCGGTACAGTACGGATCTGCCCGGGGGCGAGGTCAAACACAGTCAATGAGGTTTGAGGAAAAAAAAATTTACCCGGGATTGCCCCCATTGTATACGGGGGCGATCCGGGTGGTTATTTTGGCAAAACCTCTAAAATGTGGTTATTTTGTGGCAAATGATTGTGTAAACCGGTTATTTTTATAAATAA
>NC_037537.1:18798014-18807071 GCF_001531365.2 Cynara cardunculus var. scolymus | reverse complement strand
GTTGAATAACATAACATTTTATAAAGATAATAATTAAGTATTCTGTTAGAACTCAATGATTATCCTAATTATATTTTAGATTTTTTATATTTAAAATTAGATGTTTATCATGTATTTGATTGTGTTTATCTACAGTTAGTTATACGAATTCAGATATGGGATGAAATCGGATATGGATGAAATCTGGTTTAAGAGTTTTTAAGAGTTTTAAGAGTTTTTAAGAGTTTTAAGAGTTTTTAAGAGTTAACCAAATGCTTTATAATATAGTATAGATATAGATTACATGATTTGGAACAAAAATTCTCAACACGTATTAGTCATATATAATAAATAATTCACAAATAATATTATTTAAATACTTAATAACATAGTATAAATAATTTAGTTCTATAAAATTGAGTTGATTGGAATATCGAATAAATAAAGTAATAGTTCATATTATCGAAACTAGGATTCTTGCATTTTAGTGAACCACATATAGTCCTATGTTACTAAAGGGCTTTTGGCCTAGCGGTATCGTAGTCATTGGATTTCTTGGAGGTCAGGGGTTTAAATCTCACCATAGATGAAAAGGGTGTGTGAGTTTATTTGTTGCATTTGCCGTATTATATACTTCAAAAAAAAATAGCCTTATGTTTGATAAAGTAACTGATAAGTTAACTCATAGTTGATAGTTTGATAAGCTAACTAGTAGCTATACGTTAGCTCTGAGAGTTGATAAACTAACTGATTAACAAATCATGTTTAACAAGACTAACTAACGAGAATGTAAAAAGACCAAAAAGGGTATATTAAAGAAATAATCATTTATAATATTTTAAAATATACTTAAAACAAATTTCTAACAATATAATAAATTAACTAATACAAACAAGATGTTAAAAAATTAAAAAAAAGTAATATATTAATTAAAGTAATTTCAAATTGATTATTATATATATTATAACTAGTTGTGTATCCGAGCAACGCGGCCATGAATTTTAACAATTTTGAAGTTTCACTGGTTTTATTAGAGAAGATTTAACGATGATATAAATTACACTTGGTCTTTACATATTAATACAATTTGAATAGATAAGAGTTATGGTTCCAATTACAGTTTATCGATGAAAAAAATTGTAAGACAGTTTAAAATCCAACATATTTAAACGACTCCACAAATATGTTCAATTTACACCAAGAGCAAAGAATCAAGAGAGCGAGACCGAGAGTTCTAGAGCAATTGAATGAGAAATGAATGGGAGATCTTTCAATAACTCATGGTGAATATCAATTTGAATCTCACATTGGGGGATGAGGAGAAAACATAGAGATATGAAAAGGTGAAGACATGAGTGAAAGGTGTCAAAAGTATTTTGAGAACATGAAAATAAAAAGTAATAATATGCATCGATAACTTGTACTATTTGTTATTTAATTGTAGATTAAGAGATTTTAAGACTAAATACATAAAGTAATAGTACTTAATGCATTATGAGTTGTTTTTAAAACTTTTAAAACTTTGTGCATAAATGTATAGTACTTCGTGCATTAAAAATTGTTTTTAAGGCTTTTGAAAAATCTGGTTTATAGGATAGCATAGATTTGAATCTCACATTGAGGGATGAGGAGAAGACATAGAGGTATGAGAAGATAAAGACATGAGTGAAATGTGTCAAAAGATCTTGGAAACATAAAAAGAAAAAGTAATAATATGCACTGATAACTTGTACTATTTGTTATTTTAATTGTAGATTAAAAGATTTTAAGACTAAATGCATAAAGTAGTAGTACTTAATGCATTATGAGTTGTTTTTAAGACTTTGTACATACATGTATAATACTTTATACAATTAAAATTGTTTTTAAGACTTTTGAAAAATCTGGTTTATATGATAGTATAGATATCTGAGTTTGTTAAAATAAATTTTATAAAAAATATATTATTTATGATTTTRAATAAYCATKACATATAATATGAATAAAAATAAAAATGGTMTACYTYAMATATCYTAATTAATTAATATTTTTTTTAAAATATAATTAATAATTAAATTAGGTATTTTGTAAAAATTATTTAGCATGTTTTGATCATCTATGAAATAAAATAAGTATAATCTAATTTTTATATAACTTAAATAAACATTATTACAATTGTTATATTTGAGTTTTGATAACTAAATATATTTAATAATAAAAAAAGTAACAATATGATAAATAATTATTGTAAATGATTAATAAATAATATTAATTTATAATTGTGTATAATTAATAATTAATTTTCAATTTAAATTAATATTTAAATTTTATTATTATTTATTTATAATTAATAGTAATAAATAATAACTAATACTAATGAGAGTTATAATTGGAAAAGTGTCAATAAACTACCAAAACGCTACTTCAAGTAGCGTTTCAATAAGCTAGTTTATGTGTATTCAAACATGTACCTAGAAAATAAGTTACCTTATAAGTTAGCTTATTTTTGCCAAATAATGCCTATGTTTGATCCGATGCCAAATAATAGGAGTTGCTTGTTTCCAAAGTTGTTACGTGAACTGCAGAAAGGGGGTTGTCAATTGTTGAAAGCAAAGCAAAGAGATCCTAGGGGCCCTAGAGAACAACAAAGAAAATCCTCAATGACCTTGCAGGACTTGAACCGACAACAGAGGTTTTTCCTAGAAGAATTTTCCCTTCTCACCTAATTTCTATCATTTTTTTTTCCTTATTGGTAAATGCTTACCAGGCTTAGCGGTAGATGCACTTTTTCAGCACATACTTCTAATTCATCCATTCTATGATCTGACCCGACACAAAAATTCGGATGTTCGTTTACTGAACACTTATGTGATTACCAGCCAGAGTCACCACCCTCCCTTACATTATCAGGTAACATTCTCTGTCATCAAAATGGATTATTGGTAAGCATTTCTTACCCGGTAACCGCTAAACCAATAGAATTCTAAGTCCTTACTATACCTGTTACCAACTAAGATTCTTGATCTTTGTTATGTTCACTCAGTAAAGCAAGAAACAACAGTAGTATTTTGTTTTGCTTAAGGAAAGAATTTGCAACTTTTACTGATCCAAATATGTATTGATTGCAGAACATGAAAATGCAGTATGCACCAGCTGGGCATCAACTTCATTCATTAATGGCTGACAGATGTGATAAAGTGTGGCCTTGATGATTCTGTGCTGGAATTATGCAATAAGAATTCACACACCAAGATTTACATCTACTGTGCTGTGCATCAGCATTAAGAGTTATTTGTTTCCATTGTTCTTAAGATATGTCATTCCACTCTTTTGGTAACTACTGTTTTCTTGGTAAAAATTGAAACAGGAATCACTTTTTCCCCTCTCAAACAAGAGGTATTCAGCTGCCAAAATCTCCAACCACCCACAAGTTGGAAAGGAGGTGTTGTTCATAGAAATCCAATAACATTCAATAAAGGTTACAGGCTTCCAGCCCTTCTCTTCAATCAATGGTGGTAGCAGCTTATTATAGAAACAAACATATATGTACTTTAAACTCGAAAAATTGCAAGCACAAAGAGACTTAGGGTCCGTTTGTTAGCAGTTTAATGAGCTCAATAGGACTCACAGCTTATTCAGTCAGCTATTCATGACTGTTTGATAGTGGCTTATTAAATAAGAGACTGTTTGGCAGTTATTGAATGATTTGGCAGAATGATTAAGTGGTAAGAATAATTAAGAGGCTCCCATGATATAATGCAAAATGAAATATAATTCTTTAGTAATAGTTTACAATGAAATTAGGGCGCTTAATGGTTAAGGGAGGCTCAGGATACAAAATCATTCAAAAGGTTTTAGAATCATCAAGGGACAGATTTTTTTTTGGGCAAACAAGATTCACCTCTTAACGATTCAGATGTTGCCTCTTAATGGAACTATTAAGAGGTAAACAAACAACCCTTAAGCTTCTAGCGAGAGCTTTATGCAGAAAGCCAAGTTTTTTCCAAACCTGTCCCTCCCAATTAAAGAACACACTCCTTCCATATATGAAAAAACTCTCCCAAACAAAAACATTTTCAATCTATACAAACAAATTAATCTACACAGACAGGTTTATACATACTAGACTCAGATGGAAAACCAACCAAAGATTTCCTTAATCCTATTTAGGATAGACTGAGCTTGACTAAAGGAAGGTTTAAAGCTGCAGAAAGAACTCCACATTTATAAATTGATGTATAAATTTATTAGTGCTCACTTAAAATTTACTTAAACTTTATAATCTTGTATGATTAAAACCTAAATGGATGACTTGATGATGCAACTTTATGCACATAGTAAAAACACATGTCATTATGGTACAAAACAGAACTAGATATGTAAAATGTAACATCACATAAAATTTAATCAAATGTATTTCAAACAAAATATGGAAGTTGAAAAATTACTATACAACATGATAATGTAAACAGATTATCAGTTAACCATCTATAAGATTCAAGGTTCCATATAATAGGATAACAATATAGCATAGTGTTTCAGGAGTTATATCATATAAGTAGTTTAAAACAAATAATATAAGCCCTGAGGTTGGTTTAGCACCAATCATTTGCCACCTATCGCAGCATGAAACAAGAGGTCTTAGTCCGTTGGGTTGTATTGATCTTTATTACGGCTCATACAACCATATAACCACATATATATATATATATATATATATATATATATACACACACGCACTATATCGCATCATGAACACACAAGGTGTTAGTTGATTTCATTGGGTTGTATTGATCTTTACTGTGACTCATCTAACCTTATAACCATGTATCCCCATATATATTGATATGTAGGCACAAAACCAAGCCCCGGGATGCACAAAATGGTTCATGGGCGGGTGCTTTTACGTGCACCTGCACATATTTCTCCAAGAATTACCTCTAAAACCGCCTAGCCCCTTAATTTTTTTCTAAGAATCAGCTGCTAATCGAAATGGTGAAGCCAATTAAGCGGCTCGCTGCCTTTGGATTTACAAACTTACTCCTAGCAATTAGGCAGTGCATATGTTCATAAAACAATCAGCATCCAAGATAATATATCACATAAATTATCAATAAACTGAAAAAAAAAGAACAGATTTATTCAATGCTACATTTGGAACAAAGCACATATAATGCATACTAAAAACTATACAAAATGAACCAGAATTGTCAGGCAATGAAGATGACACTTTAATGATCAAGAGCTCTGTTCTTCAACAGAAGCTACAATTCCCATTGCACAAGAAACATGATATTGTTATCAAGGTTCCAAATTCTATCCACTACTGCTGCACTACTGCTAGAGCAAATTATTAACAAAAAAGCTACGAATTGAAAGCATTTTGAAGGTAAACTCAATGAAAAATACATGTTCTTACTGACCTAAAATAATAGAATGAAGGTCCATTAACTCTTGTTTAGGATTCTGGTGTTGGCATTCTCTTTATCTTCTTGTTCTTCTTCTCCATTACTGTTTTCGAAAACGAATCCACTAGCCTCTGCTGCGATTCAAGGATCATTTCTGTACGTTTCATTTCCATTTTCATTCGCATTGATTCAAGCTCCCTTGCCATGTCCATCTTCATCCTCTCCATCTTTACAAACCCATCTCCTAACTTCTGAATGGCTGCCACCATTTCATCCATCAGATGACTACCATTGTTCTCCATGTCCTCCCTCCTCTTCATCCCTCCACCGCCACCAACATTTCTATCCTTTTCAGTTCCAAAAGCTTCCTTCATATACCCATCTCTCGAACCCTTACCTGACCCGTAATGTGGGTTCATAGACGGAGGGTAGTCGTCAAATGATCTATTACTATTGTATAGGTTTAATGCGGACGGTGGTGGTGGTGGCACGGCGGCAATATTTGGGATTTTAATCCGAACCCCGTTTCCGTTTCCGTTTCCATTTCCATTACCAATCGAGCCCTGATACCGCCGATTGAGGGGGAGAGCGATTGCTTGTTTGATTCCTTTAGGATATAACAACAAATCGTCTTCATTCTCATCGCCTCGTCCATCTTCTTCCTCTTCGTCTTGATTGATGGGATCTACGGATGGGTCAGAAGAAGAAGACCCTAATTCCATCGAATCCATTCGTTTAAAGTGAACCCATGAGGAGGGATACCGGTGGCCCCTTGGGGTGTTTCCGATGCGTTGGATCTCCGCACGATAACGTTTTCTCAGCTTCTCCATCTTGTGACGACACTGAATCGAGGTTTTCGGTGGGTTACCTAACGGGCACCGCGCCGCGACCCCATCGGCGACCTCTTGCCAGTGGGAGGCGCGTAGGTTTCCTCGCCGGAGGGAATACCACTTATCACGATACGCATCGATCAACGCCACAGTCTCGTCGTGCGACCAGCAGGGGGGAGGCAGGCGACGGGAGGCCGCCGTCGATGTGGGTTGTTGGGCAACGAGTGCGTTTGATGGTTCCTGAGGAGAAGAAGGCGAATTGGAGCTGGCCATGGCGATTGGTTAAGACCCAAGTTAGATGTGGAGGATGTGAGAGAAAAAAGAGGGAGGCGGTGGGTGGTGGTGGTGGGAGGAGGAGGCATAATGAAATGTTGGCGTTAGGTGGAGAGATGATAAAGGTAGGGTGGAGGGGCATGCGGCTGACTTGGGGATCTAGCGGTGAGGTGGTGGAGAAGTCTAACCTGCGCCGTGCTTAAAATGCGCAGGGAGGGCAGGATGAGTAAAAACAAACCCAAAGGGAGATGACGTGACCACCGCCAGTTTTTACTATTGGGTGGTTGACCACCGCACCGCCTGAGCAGCCGGGGGGGTTGGGCGGCGGTGGAGGGGTCGTTTTCTTGGTTATATTTTGTAATTGCCCTCATTTGAAGCAAAATTAAAGAACCCCCCATCCCCATGTGACCTCAACCCCAAAACCTACTACTTTTTTTTGTAGACCCAACTCACATCTTATACCTTATTATCTTCACATAATATTTATTAAAAAAACATATATTATAAAACATTTAACAAAAAATTCTAACAACCATTTTTTATATTTTAAAAAAATATAAAGTATTAGATATTGATGCATATTACTTAAAATTTAAGATTACAAGTAAATTATGTACAAATACAAATTATTAAAGCTTCATGTTTGAATTCGTGTAAAACATAATTAAATAGATGATAAACATCTCATTTTAAAATATAAAAAATCTAAAATATAATTAGAATAATTATTGAGTTCTAAAAATAATTAATTATTGTCTTTATAAAAAAATTATATTATTAAAACAAATATAAATTACTTCGTTATTGAACCTAATTAAATTATAATAAAAAAATTGAATTGAAAAATTACACAAAAGTGATGAATTTTAAATAAGTTAATTTGAAACTAATATCGATATATTTTTATCAAATTCTTATGATATCTTCAAATTTATATTTTATTCAAAAAGTAAAAACAATAGCATTTTATCAAAATCAAATAAGATCATATTATAACATCAACCGAGATAAAAAAAATAAAACGAAATATTAAAATCAAGATGTATCTCGCTGCATTGCGTGAATATCCTTCTAATATATATATAATTCATCTATATTATAACCAAACAACTTATATTATAACATAAAAAACTCTTCCTTTCCTATTGATTTTCTAGTGACTCCACCTCCACCACCACCTCCTCCTTAAAACGTCCTTTCCTTCAATTCCACTACCACAACACCACCACCACCATTAACACCATTGCGGCCATCGAACACCACCACATCTCCCATCCATCGAACACCACCATTGTTCATCGCCCATCAAATTAGTCCATTGACAGCAGCGAGCACCGTTGTCGTTTGTCCATTTTCCAGCAACAATAGATCTGCATGTCAATGATCTGTGTTCTTATGAATTTGCATTTATGTCTCGTGATTTGGATCAGGGTTTTGATTTGGTTTAGAATTTTTAGTTTCATTTAGAATTTGAAGTTTATTAATAGATTACGATCTATAAAATGATTCAATTTATGAACTTGAAACTGGAGATTGTTTATGCCAGCTCTTCGATATGGATATGTTTCTTGTGGTGTTTGCATTTGTGTTAAGATTTGTTTCTGCTTCTTTGAGAAATGTTATTTATGTGTTGTGATATGTTTTTGTTGTCTTAGTGTCCATGTTATGGTTCGAAGTTTGTTAACAATTAGTATTTGAAAAGATGGTCTTAATGGTAGTTGATGGTGGTCGACAGTGTTTCTAGTTATAGGCATCGCCTATGAAGGGGAGGGGTGGGGTGTAGTGTACTATGGGATGTATTAATTGGTTCTACACTTGATTTAAACATGTATATATTGAAATTTGTTTAATAAAAAGGTAACGAAAAATCCCCAGCTCACCCTCGACTTAACATACATTTAAATGGTGTTAAGTGTGAGGGACCATTTTCAAAACCAAAATGCAAAATTTAGGGGGTGTTTGAGATTGCTTATAAAAACTGTTTTTTAATTTATTTCAGTTTGACACCGGTGATAAGTTGTTTTATGGTGTTTGGATAAGAAAAAAAAAAACTGCTTTTACCGGTGCCAACCGGTAATAAGTTGTTTTTGATAAGTTAATCATTCATGACTTATGAAAAACGGTTTATTACCAGTTTACAATTTTAACCATGTTTTATTTAACTCTGATTTAATACCACATAAGTTAATAAGCACTTTTACAAAAAAAACATAAGTTGTTGTAAATAAGCAATCCCAAACACCCCTTAGTAACTTATCTTGTAGCTTTTACGTTTTAGGTATGGGATTCAGATTTTTGAACATTACCACATGGATTAATATTGTAGTTTACTCTATTATATGTACTCATATATAGCGACATAATCAAATGAGAACTTGATAGTTTGTGATAACTATGAGATCCAATATGAGCTATTCATTTGAGATAACTAGAAGCGTACTCGCGCAATGCAGCGAGATACATCGTGTTTTTAATATTTCATTTTATTTTTTATCTCAGTCGATGTTATAATATGGCTTTATGTGATTTTGAGAAAGCGATGATGTTTTTATTTTTGAATAAAATATATGTTTGACGATATCATAAAA
>NC_037537.1:18794662-18796389 GCF_001531365.2 Cynara cardunculus var. scolymus | reverse complement strand
GTTTAGGGATGAACGGGTTTAAGAGTTTAAGAGTTTTTAAGAGTTTTAGCCAAATGCTTTATAATATAGTATAGATTAATGTTATTAGATAAAGTAAAAAAGTAAATTAATAATTTTATATTATTGTTTTGTATTTAATTAAATTATTTAATGACTTTCTCTATCTCTCCTTTTCTCTCTCTCCCTCTCCATATTTAACAACTCTTTCTCACTTTTCATATTCCCATTTTGTATTACCAAAATTAACATTTGGAGTTTTGAACACGTTGTAAACGATTGGTATCATAACGTGTCTCACATATAATGGGTAATCAGAACGTTAGTGTTGTGAACACGTTGTAAACAATTGTCATCACAATGGGTATCAACGTGTATATAATGGGTAAAGTGGGTATCACAAAGTTGATGTCGTGATTACATTGTAAACGATGGGTATCACAGTGGGTATCACATTGGGCATCACAATGTGTATACATGGGTATCACGATGTGCATATTGTATGTATCTTTGGTATCACAATGAGGATCGTTTGTATGTATTTAACAGTGGCAATGTTTTTAAGTATCACATTGTATATCTTGTGTTCACATGTTGTTCATCGGAGAGAGGAGAGAAAAGATCTCTAAAATACCTAAAATGCACTTTAATTAAAAAAAATTAAGTTAAAATTACCAATATTATCGATTTCCTAATTTATCTTTTGATTTATGATTGATATCAGATCTCATGGTTATCACAAATTACTAAGTTCTCCCTTGAATGGTCTGCTTACACACACACACACAACACACATATATGTAGACACACACATACATAAATGTATATACTAAATTATAAAGCATTGAGGTTGTTGTTCTTAAAAGCTCTTAGCTTTTCAAATAGTATATACGTCTAAGGGGCCGTTTACCAAACACTTACTCGGTAAATACTTAGCGGTAACATTTAACACTATTGTTTACTTATTGGGTAAGATTTTTGTTCACCAAAACGGTATCGTATGCAACAATTTGTCCGGTAAGCTCTTACCGTGATAAGAGTCATCTCCCTCACTTACCGGGTAAGACTCTTAGTCCTTGTCTCGTTCTTACCGGGTAAGATTTTTGGTCCTTACCATATTTATCCGGTAAGGTAATGTGACTTTGTGTTCACTTACTCGAGTAAGCGTCGGGTAAACAGCCCCTAAGTTATTATATGCCTATAACACGTGTCAAACATGAATATTGTTAGGTGTATTTAAACATATAGGGTCGCACACAAAGAATACGTTTGCTTCCATTTGTAGAAACTCGGATAAATCAAGTTGATTATGATAATAGTTATTTTTGGAGGATAATCATGAAAATAGTATTAATATAATACCCATCAGATATGTATGTGTGTGTGTATATATATATCAGTTAAATATATATATATATATATATATATATATATATTAAGGTTTGGGTTAGTTTTGGAAGTTGACCAAACTTGAGGGGTTAGTTCTGCATAATTCGCTTAAACTTTGTAATTTGGATGATGGGCTTGGGCTTGGGCTTTTGTATTTAAATTAGGGTTTTTTTTTTTAAATTAGGGTTTTCTAATCCTTATATTAAACCTAACCCTAATTCATATTTTAGCCTAACCCTAATTCACATTTAAACCTAACCCTAATTCCTCTTATTGTGATAATCGCTAGAGAGAAACCCTAAGAGCTTGGAAGAGTCCATTGATAACCTAGGAGGGAACCC
>NC_037537.1:18790980-18793572 GCF_001531365.2 Cynara cardunculus var. scolymus | reverse complement strand
GTGTGGATCTGCAGTCCAACGTACAGGCCTGTGTGGCCATATGTCTGACACTTGTCATGTTAGTTAATATGCAAGTGTATGCGTTTTCGAGCTCGATGTGTCCCTTCTTATGATTTCGTATGATTATGTTATTTGTTGATTTTCTAAGATTCTGGTACTCGTTTGGTTCGATTTTGGCATGTTTGTAATACCCTTTTTTTCTATATTTGTTTATCCGTTCACTGGGCATTTGGCTCAGCCGTGTTTTTTTTTAATTTCCTCACGGCAGGTAATCAAAGGACGGATAGGTTTTGTGAAAGAGAGTAGATCAGAATCTTGGTTCCAATGATTTCAAGAGGTTTAGTGTTATGTTAATTCATTTATTAGATTTTGTTCCTTTCTAGCTATTAGATTAGAATTCTTTGGTTGTTTTAGATTTTCCTCGGTTGTTGGAGGATTTTGGAAATAGTTTGTTTGGAGACCTTTATATCTTATTTGGAGTTATATTCAATTTCGTTAGTGGAAGATTTTATTTTGTATTGGAGACTATATTTTGGAGGTTTTATATAGCGCTCCGTTACGTTTTGAAGTAACCTCCCTTCCTTCGGAATGGGGGTGTTACAATTAAAATGTACTTACGATAATTACAAGGTATTATCTGTAAATATATATTATATTAATGTTTAACATAATTATATAATTATTACAGATAACCACTAAACCTTACTTGAGTTATAAACCAACTAAAAGACAATCCATATAAATAAGGTGATATGTTAAGGGGTTGTTTGTTTACCTCTTAATAGTTACATTGAGAGGCAGTCTCTGAATCGTTAAGAGGTAAATTTTGTTTGGCAAAAAAAATATGTCTCTTAATGGTTCTAAAACCCTTTGGATGATTTTGTATCATGGGTCTCTCTTAACCATTCAGCACCCTAATTCATTGTAAACAATTATCAAACAATTATATTTCATTTTGCACTATATCATGATAGCCTCTTAATCATTTTGATCACTTAATCATTATGTACTAAATCATTCAGCAACTGCCAAACAGCCCCTAAATCAATTCAAATTGATTGAATCAATTAGATTTAGCCTTCTAGAAATAGTATATAAAAAAAACTTTTTCTTTCTGTAATACACATATAAATCTAGGGTTCTTGGGCTAACACCCAGTGAGACATCTAAGTGTATTCGTGTGTGGATCACTAATAGAGGAATCTTACATTGGATTCTGAAGTGTTGTATCAAGTTTACACCAGATTTGTGAAAGGTACAATTCTAAACACCGTGTGGTGTGTTATCTGTAACTAAATGGATCATTGGATCTGATGGATTTTATTAGAAAAGTTTTATGATTTATTTGTAACCAAATTGTTAATTTTCCTCTATTTAAAACGGTTACAAAATTATTAGAACCCAACAATAGTATCAGAGTCACTTTGAACATTTAAATTAAAAGATGAAAAGAATTATATGACAAATTAAATTATAGTTGGACCCTAAATTCTTACTGGGCTCTTCTCTAAATAACAGAAGACGCTTAGCGAATAGAGGGTAGGGTTTATCAAACCCAAAAACGTACAACGACAGCCATGGTCGTTGTTCCCTTGTGCATGTCTAATCTTAAGAATAACTCCTCAAATTAAACCATATTCATCAACATGTATTCAGATAAGGTTTTTTTTTTATCATAAGCAGGTGTTGGACTTAGTCTTATGTCATAAAAAACAATACTGATTGTCGAGGCTTTTTTAAAAAACGGAATTTAAAAGAACTCAATGTTTTGCTTCTCTAGTTTTAAACTTAAACCATACTCATCAACATGTAATGAATGGGTTTTTTTAATCATAAGTAGGTGTTGACTTAATAATCTTATGTTATAAAAAAACATTACTTGTCATCCGCCTTTTTTTAATTAACCTGGATATCAAATTCGCTACGCGAGCAAATTAATCAGGGGACGACCACCTGCTTTGCACGTAGCCCAGAGTCACTGTATTTGAACATCCGTGGCCACAAGGGGATTTTTGTTCTTCCTTGGATTTGAACCTGAGACCTCCTGCACTTTTGACTTTTGAAGCCAAACTCAAACCAATCAAACACCACCCTTGTGGTTATTATCGGGCTTTTTTATCACCCACAAAAAATAGCTTGAAAGACCTGAGCCTTTTTACATCTCTAGTATTAAGAATAACTCCTCAAATTAAACCATAGTTATCAAATTAATCTAATGGTTGAGAATTGTTATTATGGGTCTCACAAAAAACGTTTGGTCTCACATGATCTCAAGTCTCTCTCTCTCTATATATATATATATATGTGTATATATATGTGTGTGTGTGTATATATATATATATATTTCATAAGATTAAACAATGAAATCAACGTATGAGGGTGGTTTGTACGGTTTGTATAAATGAGGGTGATTTTTATTTGATCACTCATTTGTATATATATATATATATATATATATATATATATATATATAGGATTGGGTTCACATGAGACCAATGGTTTTTCGTGAGACCCGTAAGACCAATTTATGTTCATTGATCAACTTTATAAGTTAATGATCTAATGGTCTAAATTGCATGGTGGCAATTTTGT
>NC_037537.1:18768119-18790403 GCF_001531365.2 Cynara cardunculus var. scolymus | reverse complement strand
CTATATATATATATATATATATATATATATATATATATTCAAGTGTTTGCATCATAAGACAGACTTGGGATCATGTGAGACCAACCTGTTTTCGTGAGACCCGTGAGACCACTTTTTTACACTTGAAACTTCACAGTAAAATGTTCTGAAGGTAACCTTCACAGTGTTTTTGCTGTGTAGGTTCGGATTTTTTTACCTTCACAATGTTTTTGCTGTGAAGTTTCAAGTTTGAAAAGGGTGTCTCACGGGTCTCACGAAAAGAGACTGGTCTCACGTGAACCCAACCCTTATAAGACATTTGACAAAAAACTCTTAAAAACCATTTTTATGCAAGAAGTACTGTTTATTGATGAATATTACTTAAAATTTAAGATTACAAGTAAATTGTGCATAAGTTAAAGCTCTATATTTGAATTCGTGTAACTAACTACGGATAAACATAATCAAATATTGGATAAACATCTCATATTAAATATAAAAAATCTAGAATATAATTAGGATAATAATTGAGTTATAACTAAATACTTAGTTATTATCTTTATAAAAATTATATTATTAAACCTAAATTAAATTTTTTTGATACTAAACCTAAATTAAATTATAATTAAAAATTTTGAATTAAAGAAATTACACCAAAACACAAGAACTTTTAAAAAGATTAATTTGATACTGATATCGATATATTTTTTTTCAAAATTTTATAATATTTTCAAATTTATGTTTTATTCAAAAATAAAAACATTATCGTTTTCTCAAAACCACATAAAACCGTATTATATCGACATAAAAAAKGAATAAAACGAAACACTGAAATCAAGATATGTCTCGATGCATTGTACGAGTACCCTTCTAGTGGTTATAAAATAACTCATGACAGAGGACTTATAAAAGCTTGACTTCAGAATACAATAATAACAGCAGGAAAATCAAGACAACACAACATATTCTAAAAAAAGCAATAGGATGGGTTATAAGTAGATAACTATGAAATATATCAGTTCTAATATATCATCATATCCATTTAACGATGATATACTTATCCTACAACAACACACACCATTCTCGTGGCATATCTCTCCCTAAAAAATTGCAACATCAATAAGGCTTGACGAAAGGCAACAGTAGAGGGGAGGGTGGCAACGACAATGGATTCTCTTTTTGGGATTTAATATCGGATAAGAACAAGAATGAGACTTTAATAATAAAATAAAAAAACAAACGTCAACTCAAGTCGATAGTTTGTAAAATATAATACGAGCCCCGACTAGTGGCCTAGCAGAGCAAACTGCATATAAAATTGTTCTTTATATCGTATCGTTGTCCAATTAAAAGATGAATATGATGCTATCGAAATCGATTGTTTATGTTAGTTAATTTAATCGGCCGGTGGCTATTTTACCTACATGGTTCAATATAAACCAAACGAACAAGACTAAATTTTCGTAGGCAAGTTGAACAACTATAAAATGGATGTAGAGGATCAACTAATACATCCAAACAGATCATCTGAAGACTGGCCTTTTTCTTTCTTCAAGTTCGACAACAGAAGAGACACGGTTGACCAGGTTCGCAATGCCATTTTGGTCGTTCAAGCGCTTATTGCCACTGCCAGCTTTCAAGTCGTGATGAGTCCTCCTGATCGAATTACGAAAGGCACCAATACCCAACAAATTATGTTCACTTGTGCAAACACATTAGCTTGGTCAGCTTCGATGGGCACCATCGACATGCTCATGGATTCTTTCCCGTTTCAAAGAGAGATACGGTTATCTTTTGTATCCATGATGTTCGCCTTTGGGATAACTGTTGGAACAGTTGTGAATACTACCGGTGGCATTGCATACATATTATTTTTAGTGTGCGTATTTCTACCATGGATTATTCGTTGGGTACCCATTTATATTAAACGTATGTGTTGTTAAGTGCGGTATGCAAAAACCGAATAAATACATCAACTAGTCTGATGGGCACTTAATTTATTCATGATGTATATTTTATGTGTGTGTGTATACATTCGTGTGTATGTATTTGCATTTCTCTTTTCATGTTTTTCTTCTTAATAAATAGTGTTTTTGAAGGAAAAAAAATACAAGTCATTACACACACGACAATTAGGAAATAGCATTCCAAAAGAAGGGTACTCGCACAATGTAGCGAGATACATTTGATTTTAATATTTCATTTTATTTTTTATCTCAGTCGATGTTATAATATGGTCTTATATGATTTTGAGAAAGATGATGTTTTTATTTTTGAATAAAATATAAATTTGAAAATATAAAAATTTGACAAAAATATATCAATATTAATATCAAATTAACTATTTAAAATTCCTCATTTTTTGTGTAATTTTTTAATTCAATTTTTTTATTATAATTTTGAATTTTAAGTAATATGCATCAATATACAGTACTTTATGCATAAAAAATGGTTTTTATTATAAGTGTTTACCGGGTAAGACCAAGGGGTCGTTTACCAAACGTTTACCCAAGTAAGTGTTTACCAAGTCACATTATCTAATCGAATCAATATGGTAAGGACCAAGAATCTTACCCGATAAGAACGAAGGCAAGAACTGAGAGTCTTACTCGGTAAGTAACAGCGACGACTCTTACCATGGTTAGCACTTACCGGGTAAACTATTACATATAATACCGTTTTGTGGACTAAAATCTTACCCGGAAAGTAATTGATAATGTTGAATTTCGCCGGTAAGTACTTACCTGAGTAAGCGTTGGTAAACAGCTCCTAATAATTGTCACTCTCACTTACAAAGTAAGACTTTCGGTCTTTGTCATCACTCTTATCGGATAAGACTTTTGGTCGAAGTTGGTTTTATTAGGGTCTGCAAGTCGAAACAAAGACTTACATGACCTTAGCCGCGACTTTGGTCGCATGACAAGTCGTGATTTTTCCGTTTTTGATTTCTCGTTTTGCGGTCTTTCGGGGTATCCTTTAGAGGTTTAATTGCTTAGTTTGTGATCTATGCTACCTTTATTCAGATTCGCATTCGGTTTTGATCTTTCGTACCAGTTAAAGTTGTAGTATCATATATTATAATCAAGGTGAGTTTTCTTATAACCTATTTCGAACTGAACTGCATATTTATCAAACTATTTCAACGTTATACCTTACTGGTGTGTTTGGAAAGTTACCGTTAGTTGTGATATAATATTTGTTACATGCAGTAGGGTCTGACACATGTGGCTTGATGATGTTGCTTAGGCTAAAAGGACTTGCACAACAGAAGTCCGTGTGCATTTGAGACTGTAATAGTCCGTACAAGGGGATATATAAAACTATAACCCACGAATGTGTTTTGTATAGTGGGACACTGCTAATACTAACTGGGTCTTGTCGGGTGTGCGTTATTTTAGAAAAACGACTATTGTGGCTAGTTGCCTAGCAGGGTTGTAGTGCTTACGGGTCTACTTTATGACTAACTGGTTTAAAGGTTTATATTAGTTGGTTTTAAATGATTGTTGCACTGATAGGTATTTACTCAGTAGATTGTATGGTCTAACCCTCATTTTGTTTTAAAAAATATACATTTCAAGGCAGCAGCGTTGTTTAGTAGGTAAAAGAAAGAGGAAAATGTGAGACCTTCTATTTGGATTTTTCATATGTGAAAGTCTGCCGAGGAGCTTTTATGAAGTTTGATCCAAACACTTACCCGAGTAAGCGCTTACCTAATTACATTACCTCACCTGATGAATATGACAAGGACTAAGAATCGTACTCGGTAAGAGCGAGACAATGACCATGAGACTTACCCGGTAAGTGAGAGCGACGATTCTTACCACGGTAAGCGCTTACCGGGTAAATTGTTGCATACAATGTCGTTTTGGTGGATTAAAATCTTACCCGGTATGTAAATAATAGTGTTAAAGTTTACCAGTAAGCACTTACTTGGGTAAATTGTTGCATACAATGTCGTTTTGGTAGACTAAAATCTTACCCAATAAATAAATAAGTGTTAAAGTTTACCGGTAAGCACTTACCGGGTAAGTGTTTGGCAAACAACCCCTTAGTTTGTCTTATAATACAACCGTTCACTTTAAAAAATAAGTGCATACTTTTCAATTCTACCATTAATTATGAGATGAAAAATTCAATTACTTTTATTATTAAGAGTAAAATTATTATTTGGTTAACTAAATAATATAATAATTTATATATTTCTAAAATTATATTCATTTTTCATTTTGAACACTTAGTTTTGGTCCAAGAGATTCCATGAATTCAAATTATGGAGGGTGATCAAGCATATTTTATGCATGCTTTTACTTTGGTCCCGGCCAATCTTCCTAACCGCGCGCTGCCGGGCTTAGAGCGCGAACACTCCTTCGAGGCTGGGAAACTTCCAACCTTCTATACTTTTTGCTTTCAACTTCAATCTTAGATCAGGGGACGTTTATCAAGTCAAATTATCTTATCAGATTAATAAGAATCGAGGTTCTTATCTGGTTATATATGATGCCGTTTTGATGGACTAAAATCTTATCTGATAAGGTAAGTGATAGTGTTGAATCTTTCTGGTAAACGTTTATCTGGAAATGTTTGGGTAAGCGTCCCCTCTACAAGGTGTGTTTTTTTCAACATAATAATCTGTTTCACTTAATGGATTATTTAAGTAATTAGATGGATTAAAGTGGCAATCAAATGAGAATCTCAGATTTTATGATAATTGTGAGAATTTACACTTTAAAAGTTTGTTTCACGGATATTTTTTCATCAAATCGTGGAACTCAAGATATTGACTAATATATATTCATTTCACAATTTGTTTGTTTTACATGTATTTATTTCACAATGTGAAACTTTGTACATGTATTTTAGTTAACGCAAACAAGTAAAAAAAAGTTTCAGATTGTGAAACAAATATATGCCAATTTTTGGGTTGATTTTGTATTGGGCAAATTGCATGAAAAAGTAATGTATTTTGATTTGATTTCTCTTTTGGGTAACGTACTTTCAAAACTTTTGTTTTAGTACCTAAAATGTGAAGTTTCAAACATTTAATTAAGGGAAAATTGCATGAAAAAGTAATGTACTTTAACTTGATTCCTATTTCGGGTAACGTACTTTTAAGACTTTCATTTTGATACTTAAGATGTAAATTTTTAAATATTTAAGTACCTGGGTTACCGGTTGAATACTAATTTTAGATTAAAAAAAGACTAATTTTAGATTTAAAAAAATTAATGTCACTAACCACATCAGTAAGTAATATTGAGTTGGATAGCACATACACCACATCAGCATGATAACCGATTAATGCTTCAACCGGTTATCCGGGTACTTAAATATTTAAAACTTTACATCTTATATACCAAAATAGAAGTTTTAAAAATACGTTACTCAAAATAGAAATCAAGTTAAAGTACATTTTTTTCATGCAATTTGTCTTTTAATTAACAATATTGATATGGCGAGTGATGTGACAACTAATTCAAGATTATTTAGTGATGTGAATTTTTTTTAAATCTAAAATTAGTTTTTAGTTTATTTGTATTATTAGAATTTATATATTATAATTATTTGTATTTATATATATAAATTCTAATAAAATAAATAAACTTAAAACTAGTTTTAGATTTAAAAAAAATCTAAAATTAGTTTTAAGTTTATTTATTTTATTAGAATTTATACATTATAATTATTTTCACGTCACATATGACCTCAACAAATAATATTGAGTTGGATGTCACATTAGCATTGACAACCGATTAATACTTACAACGATTACCATGGTACTTAAATATTTGAAACTTCACATATTAAGTGTAGTACATGAAGAGAACAAGTAACATATTTGCTAAATTCATATTTTTATGACCAGTTGAATTATGTAAATTAAGAGTTGATTTATAATACTTATAAGTTTAYTGAATRATCARTCTTGTGAATACATATTGTGGTATAAATATAAAGTATGAAGGGACACAACCCTTGGTATGGTGGTTATTAACAGTTACCTGATGGGGGTAATTGTTAGCCTGTTAAGAACGTATACATATAACATTCATACCCTGTTTTTCACGCCTCATCCAGTACACAAATCTCTGCATATCCTTATTCATCAAAAGGGCAGAATATGGTGTGAAACTGGAAGAAGACGATGGAGCAACAAGTACACGAAACAGCATCAAGCCCCACTGTACCAGGTTAGATTTCGTTCATTTACAGTCTCGTTTTTCGTTGATTCATGTTTGATGGTTCATATATAGAATCTAACAATTAAGTACTAAAACAAAAGTTTTATAAATACGTTATCTAAAAATATGAATCAAGACAAAATACGTTACT
The DNA here is from genome assembly GCF_001531365.2 of Cynara cardunculus var. scolymus. Taxonomy (NCBI): domain Eukaryota; kingdom Viridiplantae; phylum Streptophyta; class Magnoliopsida; order Asterales; family Asteraceae; genus Cynara; species Cynara cardunculus. The sequence goes on along the minus strand of NC_037537.1, from coordinate 18,784,094 downwards.
TATTCATAAAATTTGTCATTTGTATTTATAAACTCAAATTTCATAATTTAAATGCTAACAAATAGAATTTTAGTCTATGTGCGAATCTTTTTTGTTATGTAATATTTATGTCAATTGTTTCTAAAATGGCATGTTTTTTTAGGAATAAACAAACGCATTTTGATTATATTACTTTTTTTTATATTATGATAAGGGTAAATTCCATGAAAAAATAACTATCTTAACTTGATTTATATTTTGGGTAATGCATTTTCAAAATTTCCATATTGATTCTTAAGATGTAAAGTTTAAACATTTAAGTACTCGGATAATCGGTTGAAGCATTAACCGGTTACTATGTTAATGTGACGAGTGATGTGATATCCGGTTAATGCTTCAGTAAATAATACTGAGTTTGATACCACATCACTCGTCACATAAACATGGTAACCAGTTAATATTTCAATCAGTTACCCGAGTACTTAAATGTTTAAATTTTTACATCTTAGATATCAAAATAAAAATTTTGAAAATACGCTACCTAAAATAGAAATCAAATTAAAATACGTTAGTTTTTCATTCAATTTGTCCTAATGATAACCAACATATGAATAACTCAGGGACAAGCTAGGAGAGCAAGGATAACTTCATTTAATTCTTAATGTTGATTTATCTATACTATATTATAAAGCATTTAAAAAAAAATTCTTAAAAAACATTTTTTATTGATGCATATTACTTAAACTTTAAGATTGCAAATAAACGGTACATAAGTACAACTTATTAAAGTTTCATGTTTGAATTCGTTTAACTAAGTGTAGATAAACATAGTCAAATACAAAATAAACATTTCATTTTAAATATAATTAAGATAATCATTGAGTTCTAACAGAATACTTAATTATTATCCTTATAAAAAATAATAATATTAAATCAAAAATAAATTACTTCGTTATTAAATTTAAATTAAATTACAATAAAAATTTGAATTAAATAAATTACATAAAAAAACAAAAACTTTTAAATAGTTAATTTGATACTAATATTGATATATTTATATTTAGAAATTATATGATATCTTTCTCAAAACCATATAAAAACCGTATTAAAACATCTACAGAGACGGAATAAAATGAAACACTAAAATCGAGATATATCTCGCTGCATTGTGCGAGTACACTTCTAGTATATTATAAAGCATTTGATAAAAACTCGTAAAAACTATTTTTTATGCATGAAGTATTGTTTATTAATGCATATTACTTAAAATTCAAGATTACAAGTAATTTTACATTAGTAGAACTATTAAAGCTCTATTTTTAAATTTGTGTAACTAACTACAGATAAACATAATCAAATACAGGATAAACATTCATTTTAAATATAAAAAATCTAAATTATAATTAAAATAATCATTGAGTTTTAACAGAATGTTTGATTATTATCTTTATAAGAAATTATATTATTAAACCAAAAATAAATTACTTCGTTATTAAATTTAAATTAAATTACAATAAAAATTTGAATTAAATAAATTACATAAAAAAAACAAAAAATTTTAAATAGTTAATTTGATACTAACAATTTATTTTTTAAAAAATTTTATACTATCTTCAAATTTATATCTCATTCAAAAATAAAAATATTATTGTTTTCTCAAAACCACATAAAATCATATTATATTGATAGAGAAGAATAAAAACTATAATTAAATGAAGATTTATCTCGTTGCGAGTACCATTCTAATATTTAATAAAACTATACTTTATAAGATTATAATTAATGAAATTAAGATTTTATCTTGTTTCAGTTTAAATAAAATACAACATATCATAAGTACGATTTTAGTTTATAAATCAAGTCGTCTGAGTATTAATTGACATTTAAAATAAGGGCAAATTGCATGAAAAAATAACGTACTTTAACTTGATTCCTATTTTGGGTATGTACTTTCAAAACTTTCATTTTGGTACCTAAGATGTAAAGTTTTAAACATTTAAGTACCCGGGTAACTGGTTGAAGTATTAACTAATTATCATGATGATGTGGCGAGTGATGTGGTATCCAACTCGGTATTATTTGATGACGTGGTCAGTGACGTGGATTTTTTTTAAATCTAAAATTAGTCTTTTTTTAGTCTAAAATTAGTCTTCACCGGGTTACCCGGGTATTTAAATGTTTAAATCTTTACATCTTAGGTACCAAAATGAAAATTTTGAAAGTACGTTACCCAAAATAAGAATCAAATTAAAGTACGTTACTTTTTCATGCAATTTGCCCTTAAAATAAATACTCTTTCAGAAATTAAATCACCCAAATGCTGAAAATTCTCCAACCATTTGTTCAAAAATCAGTGACGTTTAGTAGAGACGTGTATACTTACCCATTTTATTCTTTTGGAATTATCACAATAATTATTCGGGTTGTTTGATAGCTGTTGAATACTTTGTTGTAGAATAATTAAGTAGTTAAAATGATTAAAAGACTCTCATGATATACTGAAAAATGAAATATAATTATTTGGTAATTATTTACCACGAAATTATGACGCTGAATGGTTAAGAGATGCCCATGATACAAAATCATTTAAAGGGTTTTAGAATCATTAAGAGGCTGAATTTTTTTTTTTTTGTCAAACAAGATTCATTTTTTAACGATTTATAGACTGACTCTTAATGGAACTATTAAAAGGTAAACAAACAACCCCTTAGACTAAACTCTTTTTTAAAATAAAAAATAGGAAAGAAAATAAAGAGATATGACATATTATTGGAGATATTCTTAGATTGAAAATTCTAACATACAAGAATAAAAACAAATCAATTGACCATAAAATATAATCTCAACCACCTAAATTTGTTGATCATTCTCTTGCCAAATAAAAGATGGGTTATTAAGCATCAAATTTACTAAAATTAGACAAATAATAATATATCATGATTATTTCTTTTAAAGGATGTAATTAAAAAATCATAAAAGTTATGAATTATGATGACGATTAAATCCAATAAAACAGGCGTTGTCCATGTTACATCCTCGGTAATTTATTTAACAAAATACGAATATTTTCATCAAACTCATGATCGACTTAACTAATTGTCTAACCAAAAATATCGACTCATGTGGGAACAAAATGTCCGTCAATTTCAGATGATGCCATATTTTTCCAATAAAATGATGGTAATCACATAAAATTGCAATTTTCGCTTCATATAAAAAATTCTTATTGGTTAGTTACCTGTATTTGGTTTCTATATAAACCGAGTGAACCGTCACAAGTAGATAAACCAACTAAAATGGAAGTAGAACAACCAGTGTCCACGAACAAACCCTCTTCTTACTTCAACTTCGACGATCAACGAGACTCTCCTGACCAAGTTCGCAACGCCATTTTGGTGGTTCAAGTGCTCATTGCCACTGCCAGCTTTCAAGCTGTGATGGATCCTCCCAATCATATTACGAACGGCAGTCAAGCCAAAATAATTCTATTCACTTGTGCAAACACATTAGCTTGGTCGTCTTCAATGACCGTCATCCATGTGCTCATGGATTCTTTCCCATATCAGAGAGAGATAATAGTATCTTACTTATCCATGACGACTGCCTTCGGTTTAACTGTGGGGGGACTGGTGGGTATGACCGGAGGCATTGGATACATACTATTTTTAGTGTGCGTATTTCTACCATGGGTTATTCGTTGGGTACCCATTTATATAAAACGTTTATGTTGCTGTCGAGTGTGACGAATGAATATTTGTGCTAGTTTCATGGATGCTTAATCTATTCATAATATTCTAAATATTTTGTGTATATTTTTGTTTCTATCTTTTCTGTACGTATCTTTTCTACTTAATAAATAGTGTCATCTTTATATGTACCGTAAGGGATGACTATCTTATGTTCGTATTTTAATTTAATTATAAGTAGAAATAAACCATAAATGAAGAACGACCAGAAACCTACTCGATCGATTCTAGTTTCTTGTTTTGCTTTTATGTTTGGTCAACCATTAGACCAAGATATGCTCTTAATTTTAACTAGCGATTTCTCCATTTTGGAGATTACAATATCAATAATTTTATTAAAATATTTAATAAAATATTATTTCTTTATTTTAAACACTTAATCTTTAATTTCAATTATTCTCATCGGTATTATTATTTTTTATTTTATTTTAATTAACCTGGATATCCAACCCGCTATGCGAGCTGATTAATCCCAGGACGACCATCTGCTTTGCAGATAGCCCGGAGTCACCGCATTTGAACCTCTGTGGCCACAAAAGGATTTTTATTCCTCATTGGATTTGATCCAGAGACCTCCTGGTACTTTTGACATTTGGAACCAAGCTCAAACCAATCAGGCACCACCTTTGTGGTTTATCGGTATTATTAACTACATAGGAAAGAAAAGTTATCTATGAATGTCACTGCTTACATCATAGACAGCAATCCTAGTGCAGGGATCAAGACGTGCGAAAGAAAAACAACTAGTTTCTAAGAATAGTCAAGTACCTCGATTTTTAACCGCATTGGAGATTCGACTACTTTCACAACTATAAGACGATAAAATAAACCGAACCAAACGAGGCAAGCCCAAACTGTGAATTCTCAAAAAGTAATCATGCACATACAAGAAACCTAACAGGCACGACGATTTCAATATCTTACCATCTGTAGAGATATGCTAGAATAATAAATGGCACGGATCGTTCAGAAACAGATGATGTCGGTCGTCACCTGCAAGCCTGCAACAAATTTTAGGAAGATATATATGTTTAAAGTGCCATTTTCCTTCTCCATCCTCTATTTGTTCAAGTATATAGAACTCCCATTCACATTCAGTTCTCATCCCACCATATAAAGTATCCAGAAAAGAAGAGGATGAAAGTGAATTAAAGCCTAGCTGCAGTCAACAAGCAAATCAGAAACATCACATCTTGTGTTGGGGAACAAAACTGGTCATCTCCTAGAGACTATTATTACAGCCAAATATCTAAAACATCAAATATAATGTTGCGGTCAGCTAAAGACGAAGCATCTTGTTAACTACCAGGCAACCAAAATTACGACTTGCAGACGCTCAGATATGTAAGAATCATCAAAAACACAAATGGGTCAAGAAAGAATCTGATCGTCTCCTGTAACAGGAATTATTATAAAAAAGTGCATGTAAATTTGCAATCAACATGGAAATGTAAAAACTTTGGAGTTCAAAATCATAAAAAGCATAACTATAAAGTATGAACTGGGAAAAGAACTGTCCGTTTCTAGGAAAATATCTAATTATTTAACATAATATTGCAGTCGAGAAGAAGTTGAGTCAAAACACATCATCTGGAGACTAAGAAAGATGCTAAGCAATTTGTTTCTTGAAGAGTTCACCAGCAAAGCTGTGAACAAGATGGACAACCGCTTCAGGCACTCCACAATAGATTGATCATGGCTCGTCCCCACAGTTCTAGTCTCCACGTGGCCACTGGGGATTTTAACCCGGCCCATGGGATTAGCCCGGACACCCATGGTTACCCAGAAAAAGACTGATCTTACATCTTTGCTGGGGATGCAAGTGTGACAACTATATATGACTTTCATTCAACGGTTTCCACCCCAGCCTTAGCTTGGGACAAACCCTTATGCAGTTAATGTATTAGAAGAGGACTTCCATCCTACCTTCCCGATTAAAGAATAGAAACTTCCTTGAAGATATATGAAAGTAGCCATGTCCTAATAAAGACTAACAGGAACCTATATACGGCTTCTACTTATCAACTTCTTTCTTCAAAATAACGAGTACTCAAAAGAATATAACCCTATGGAATGCAAGCAACAACCTCCTTCAGGTCCCATGACCTTCAGTCAAAATTATAAGTGTCCAGGGCAAGTAATGAGAACTTTCAGCAATATTATCGATAAGACACAAAGCATATTGAACTTAAAGGTACTTGAAGCAATGAGATAAACGCAAACGTAACTCAATGGAGCAATAACCTTTTCCCTCCTATAGTCCATGTAGAAATGACTGAACTTAACACTTCAATTCTGCAACCAGTAGTTCATCTTCAACAAACTGATCCATGTGTCCAAGATCTTATAGATGAAAGCTTACGAAGCAAGTGTCTCCACACTGCCTAATTAGATAAACAATTTAGAACACCTCCCTTATTGGAGTAATATAAAATTACCTTGTTGACTAACAGGCTTTTGCTGGTAACCTGCTGGCAGAAAGTCGAGCAATAAGATCAGCCCGACTTGATTGAAACCTCCATGCTCTTTCCATCAAATTAGCAAAGAAACATATTCAAATGTCCTCAACCATATGTGAAGCAAGCACCTTAGCTTTTTCACAGTTTTATCCATTCTAATGGTTGCGCAACATATCATTTGAATCATTAGGGTACACAAAGATCGAATTTGGAACTTGCATTCATAAAAACCAGTGTCGAGATTCTCTTACTGCATAAAGTATGAGGTCATACACTTAAACCATCAATCTAACATGTACTTCATCTAATCAGAATCAAGACCAGTTGATCATCCCCTTTCACATAACAAGAGGCTTTTCTAAGATTCATGCTCCATGACCAAGCTGCAGACATCATAACGCATGACCTTTGAAAATCGCATTCTACAGCAGCCTCTTCATCAAACTATCTGTACCACAGATTAAAATCACTAGTAACCAAGATGCTCCATTCTCATCATGGGACCTCTTACAAGAATGCTCAAAACAAAAGAAAAATAGGAAGACCGTGATCCTACACCAGAAAATCCTCGGATTCTCCTTGGGCCCGAAAAGAAATTGGCATCAAATAAGAAAATAGTGTGCACCTCAATAGTAGGATCCAGAGCCTCCACTACCCATGTAACCACTGCCACCCAAGCTACGACCAGAATACAGCGATGATGAGTAAGAGCTTCCGCCAACCTGCAGATAGAACATCAGAGTCGTGCTCAGGCTTGGATCTGAATAGTAGTGAAGACATAAAGAATCCACTCATTAAGCTACTTTCTCTTCATTCACATGACCATTTTGTGGTTCTTGTCTCCATCTATCCTCACTTCATTAAAATTGATCCACAGAAGGAGAATGAAATTGATATAAAATAACAAAAACATACATCACTGCCACGAGAGATGTAATCGCCACCATAGCTTGATGAGTATATACCACCACCATCACTGCCACTGTAAGATCCTGCACAATCAGAGAAACACAAGCAAACTTAGAGATATCCTTGAAAAATCTAAACTCGGTGCGTTTTGCAAAAGCAACCATATGAAGAAAACTCAGACACACCTCCACCGTATGCCAGACCCTGACGGCTGCTATAAAGACCATGAGAATCCTGAGCAGACATTGAACTCCTGCTACTACCATAACCTATGTTTGATCTTCCAAGTCTGACAACAATTCATGAAAAAAGTAAAAACTTAAATCCAACTAAAGAACGATTAAGAGGATTAAGAAATATAAAAGCAGACCTATCGCTATATGCATCTCCATATTGTGAAGATCCACCTCCAATTTCATAATCCAAACGAACTCGCGATTGGCGTACTTCGGCATCAGCATAGCGGGGTGGAACATCATCCTTATAGATTGGTAAAGATTTCTATTAATAACACAACCATCATGCAAAAAACAAATGGAATATATATTGCACAAAACATTGACACCAACCAGTGCAGCATATGGACGCTTTGACCCAGGAACAGGATCATAATCACGAGGGCGACCCTCGCGATAACTTGGTGGCGGTCTCTCAAACCTTGTTGAATAGCCACCATCTGTGTAGGCTCTCCTTGATGTAGAGTGAGAGGACCCTCTTGGTAGATCAGCATAGGTAGGTCCACGAGTAGGATAACTGTCTCTGTAAGATGAGTTTCTCTCCGAGGTAGACCTAGGAGGACCATACTCAGCAATTGCTCTGCCAGCAATCGCTCTGCTCCTCGGCGGAAGCTCCTCACGTCGACCATAATCCCGCTTCAGGCTATTCTTGGTGTGTGAAGGAACTATATGCAGAACATTAAATTTTAACACTACTTAGACACCAAGAAAAACTGATTCTCGCAGTTATGTTTAATACAGCTATTGACAGAATCCAAAGGGCCATTGGTCCAGTGGTATCTGGGTTACCAGTACTCCAGTAGAGCCCAGCCTCCCAGAAGGTCAATGGCTCAAACCTCACCAAAGGTGAGAGGTGTGAGTATTTGCCATATATAAATATTATGTACTTCAAAAAAAAGCTACTGACAGAAGCTGAAGCATACCAGGAGGCCTCCTATCATAGGACCTCGGTAAAGGAGCCACTGGCCTCCCTCTTGGTGGCAAGGCGACAACAGGCCGTCGATCCCTTAACCCAACAGGCCTCCTAACACTACGATCAACAACAGGTGGTAGACGTCCACCAAGTCTTCTTATACCGCGTGGAGGCAAATTGCGTGGTACCGGACGAGCCCATGGACCCCTAAAACCTCCAGAGGCAGCTCGACCAGGTCGAAAATCACCACGTGAGATGTGTTTTCCTTTGCCTCTCTGAAGTGGTCGTGACAATCTGGCCCTCACTTTAGCCTGATATACAACAATTATGGATAAGAAAACAACAGCTATCAACAACTATATGAATATACTAAAAGACTAACCTTGTTCTCTCCTTCTCCCAGCTCTACATTATTAATGCTTTTAGCACATGTCACAGCTGCATCATGTGTTCCAAAGGTGATGAATCCATAATCCTTTCTTCTGGCAGAAGGCATATTACGGGCAAGCTCAATTTTCTCCACCTCCCCGTATTTCTTGAGAAGATCCCGCACTCGAACCTCATCCCAAGAAGAAGGCAGGCCATCCACAAAAACAGTCTTAACCTGAAGAAAACATAATCAATGGTTGTATCTATAAACTATGGATACATACTTGGAGTAGAGAGGGGCAGCCAGAACAAAAAAAGTCAACTGAGTAGCAAACATTGTTGTCTTTCAAGATAGGTTCTGAAGAAACTATACAACTTGAGACATAGCATATCATATACTTTGGAAATACATATAATGTGTACATTTCATGCACTCTGTTTATTGAATCATTTTAGTCCAAAAGCTCAACAATCAAGCTGAGCAAAAAAATGGCAGAAAACATAAGCATTTAAATTGCTTATTAAAAGAGAGGATGAACCGGCATTCTCATTATACAAGCTGCGCTAGGGTGTCATGTCAACGATCAAAAGCCAGTATAGTTACACAGTGGTAGGCAACATGTAAAAATTAAAAAGAATGTTAGTCCATTACTAGACCATCTTGGGTGCATCAGATTTAGATTTATTCAGGGGATCAGATAATCTAAGTACATGGTAAACAATAAATTACTCTTCCATGCATTAACAAACAAACAGAATATCAAGATATCTAATAAAGACCTCTCATTTCATGCCCACTTGAAATGTTAGAAAGATCAATGAAGCATCAACGTGAATTGCATGCATAATCAGAAAAACAGAATTTCAGCAGCCAAACATCCAGGCCTCCTTGTTCAGATGAAAGAAATAAGTCCCAGCATTTTACCTGGGCCATGATCTCATCACCAGGGTCAATGAAAGAATCTGCAAAAGAAACCTTAGCTGGCCTATCAACACCAAATGTCACATCTCTCTTTTGCAGACGCTTAAAAGCATCCATAGCATCCGAACGGGAAGAGAACTCCAAAAAGGCAAAGCCCCGATTAGTTCCATCAGTCTTACTGTCTTCTACCAATGTCAAATCCTCCACGGTATCAATTCCATAGTTTTTCAACTTTTCTTTCAGCTGGAAGCACATTGAACATCAGTGAGATGGCTATCAATTAACTTTAATTAATTTTACACAAGCGATGAAGCTTTAGGCAATCTCAAATTGCCTGAATCTACTTACAGCTTCCTGGGTCCATGTCTTGCATATATTACCCAAAAATAGTGTATCACTGTCTTGACTTGGCGAAACACCACATTGTTTCCCATGAACCTGGAATTTGGTGGTAAAAAGACACGGTTTAACATGTTATTAAAATCTGCTTCCTATATACAATGACTGGCTGAGGAAATACCACAGGATTTTTTAGCTCTACACAAGCTCGTTTTGCCTGCTCCACAGTTGCAAAACGGAGGAATGCAAATCCCTTGTTCTTCTTGGACTGAGCATTCATCATAAGTCTGACTTCAGAAACCTCTCCAACTTCACTAAAGACTTTCCTAAGGTCCTCCTCAGTAGCATCTTTGTCCAATCCCCCGACAAAGATTTCAAACTCTTTTCGTTTACGTCTCTCTTTGAAAACATCATGCTGCTCTTGCTCCTCTGCATCCGCCATTCCAGCATGCTCTTCAGCAGCATGCTCCTCCTCCTCGGGCTCCAACTCCTCCGGAGGATCTTCCATTTCTCCCTCAGGTATATCATCACCCTCTTCATCCTCACCAACATCCCCATCCTCAACTTCTTCCTCCACATCAAGTACCTCTTCTTGAACATCCTCTACAACCTCCTTCTCATCATAATCCTCACCAACATACTCCTCAGGTTCGGATTCTTCTGGATCATTATCCTCCAAGTCCAACCGTTCCCCTTTTTCATATTCCTCGACAGAATCTTTCACATCATTGTCTTCCCCTGTCAGGCATAAATGCAATGAGAATGCTTACATGTGGCTTAGTGGGAATCTCGTTTATCCAGAAACATTCCAACAAAATGGAACTAATCCATGAGCAGTTATGTTCCTTTATTACCAACTTAAACAGATGTGATGTTAGCTGAAAACAATGTAATAAGCAACAAGAGCATATAAAGTTTCCCTCAAATGACCATCCTTATAGGTCTGTGGCTTTGCTATTTGATACTTCAAATTTGATAGGTTTGGGTGCAACTTGATAACCAGTATATGAAGATTACCATGCACAAACAGATATAAGTAGCACCACACAGAAAGAATAGACCACTTTGAAGTATTGTTCCACCTTGACAGAAAGCTCCATTGCTTCCGTCTCCTCAAGCTGTGATTTTATACCATATGTCCTACTTGATAAGGAGATTAAATCTAGGTTGATTCTTCTGATTTAATAGTACTAGATGCCTAAGCAAAAAGATGAACAGTGATAGTTCAGAAAACAAAATTCACTAATATACATTGCACTCCTATATAAGGCACTTCCGCAGGAAATGGTGGATATTAAACAGACTTAAAGGGCTGTCAACCTCCAAGCTTCAGATCCTCAAATACCGGTAAGAATACTACATGTTGGGTGCACCTTTTTTTACACCTATACCTCAAGAAAAAGACTGAATTTTCTTCATAGTTCATAACAAACCAAAGACCTCTATTTGATGCACAACCATCCACATAATTAAAATCAAGATCAACCCCATGGACAACAGATTTTGGCCAATTTCGGGATCTCAAGGGAGGTCAAATCAGTTTCTAATTCCTCAGGAGGCAAGAATGAATCGTTATCAACCACCAGTCTTTAAAACTATTTAAAAAGAGTGCTTCATGTCATTTGTCAGCCCTCCAATAAACAATGCGTCATTCATTATCTACAGACATGGTTGCTAGCAAATTTTCTTTAAGTGATTTGACATGACAGATTCTGAATTCCTCCATTATTCTCGTCTATTTGTCATAACTAACTAGCAATTTGAAGTCTTTTGATGGTATTATCTGGAAGGCCTTTGTAATGAACATGTGAATTTACTCCTTTGACATCATGGGTTTCTCTTTATTTGTATATGCTGAATTTTATTTATACGAGTATTGTTTTCTCATCAGGATGTTCTTGATATTGCTGCAAATTTTAAGGTCAGGCCCTCAAACAGCCTCATACATAAACAATTGTAGCTTAACAACATGTCAACGTCATCCATTTTCTTTAAGAAAAGCCATCCATTTGACATAGTGTCTTGCCTAATTCTTTAAAAAGACAATTCCTTTCTCAATTGATTTTCCACACCACACATGATAGAAAACAAAAGCAACAAGACAATTTGATGTATTAGAAAAGCAATCTTTTTTACTCTTGCATGATTTGCAGTTAGTTACGTTCCTACCTGCTACTTCCATTCCTGAAATAAGAAAAAGTTGCATATCAAGGTATTTGATATTTGATATGAATCTTGCTACTGAACGACCACCAATCCTGTTTTAGAAAATAACCCATTTGATTTTCCAAGTCAGAGTCTGGATTCTTTTGTAGAATCCGGGAGTATTTGCATATGCTAACAAAACATAAATATCTTTAGTTATCTAGGCTTCTTACAATCAGCTAAAGAAATCGTCTATAAAGCCAAATTCATCTTCTACAACGCAAGTCAAGTTTCTGAATTTCGCCTATAACGGATCTAAAACCATATAATCAGGTTAGAAGAACGTAATTAGATAAACTTAAGAATATCATATGCAACTTACTCTTTGAACGATCAATCCCATTATCAGCCACCGGTTTCTCCTCGACCTTTTCCACTTTTTCTTCATTGGCCTCTTGGACCTTCACGGCGTCCGCCTTTTTAACCCCAACCGGCACCTCCTCTTCTTTACCCAAAGCTGGATCCTCCTCTTCCTTAGCCTCAACCGGTGCCTCCTCAACCGGTTTCACGGATTCTTCAGGCACCACTACTGCCTCCGGATCAGGCTGCGCCGACACCTTCGGTGTTCCTCTTGCTCTTCCGCCTCTTCTCCCTGGGCCGACTGACTTCCTCGCCGATTTCGGAGGCATCGCTCTCTCCTCAAAATTGGTCTAATCGATCTGGAAAATCAACAACTCGTGAATTTGATGAATCAGAGAGGAAAGAAAGATAAATGTTACTTTACTTTGAAACCCTAGCGGTCTAGCCCTAGTTTACTTTGAACGATATTCGGTGACTCGGGTCGGTTTGCTTAGAGATCCGTAGACCGTGTACTTTGGCACGCGATTTAATCACATATATTTAATTATTTATATACATTTACTCGTGCAATGCGATGAGAGCCGTGAATTTTAATGATTTTAAAGTTTCACTGGTTTTATTAGAAAAGATTTAACGATAATATAAGTTATACTTAGTCTTTACATATTAATAAAATTTGAATAAATTGTGTTTCCAATTATAGTCCATCGATGGAAAAAAATTGTATAACAGTTTAAAATCCAATATATTCAAAATCCAATATATTTAAACGACTTCATAATTGTGTTCGATTTACACCAAGAGCAAATAATCAATTGAGAGTTCTAAATCAATTGAACGAGAGATTATTGAGATAACTTTTAATAACTCACCTTGGGGGATGGGAAGAATACATAGAGGTATGAGATGGTGAAGGTATGAACGAAAGACGTCAAAAGTATCTTGGGAACATTAAAAAAAATGTAATAATGTGCATTGGTAACTTGTATTATATGTTATTCTAATTGTAGATTAAGAAATTTTAAGACCGAATGCATATAGATTAGTACTTAATGCATTATGAGTTGTTTTCAAGACTTTATGCATAAATGTATAGTACTTTGGTTTATAAGGTAGTATAGATATATAAAATAATATAAAAAATGTAATTTTATATAAGTTTTAAATTAATTTTATTAAATCTATATTATATTATAAAACATTTGACAAAAACTCTTAAAAACCATTCTTTATGCATGAAGTATTGTGTATTAATGTATATTACTTAAAATTTAATATTACAAGTAAATTATGCGTAAGTACAACTTATTAAAGCTCCATTTTAAATTCGTATAAGTAATTGCAGATAAACATAACCAAATACAAGATAAACATCTCATTTTAAATATACAAAATCTAAAATATAATTAGGATAATTCATTGAGTTCTAACAAAAACTTAATTTTTATAAAAAATTTATTGTTAAGTCAAAAATAAATTATTTCACCATTGACCTAAATTAAATTATAAAAAATTGAATTAAAGAAATTGTAAAAAAACGAAAACTTTTAAATGGTTAATTTAATATTAATATCGAAATATTTTTTAAAATTTTTATGATGTCTTTAAATTTATTTTTATTTAAAAGTAAAAACATTATATTTTCCAAAACCATATAAACCATATTATACCAATAAATACAAAAAATAAAACAAAACATTAAAATAAAGATGTATCTTGTTACATTGTGCGTGTATCTTTCTAGTATTTTTAAAGAATTTTGATATTATAGTACGAGTAAAGTTAACAGTTAGAAATTACACTTAGGGGTCATTTAACCAAGCATTTACCAATGAAACCAACATCATATGCAATAAGTTATTCGATAAGCGTTAAACGGGTAAGAGTTGTCACGTTCACTTACTGGATAAGACTTTTGCTCTTTGCTATCACTCTTACCAAATAAGATTATCGATCTTTATCATATTCATCCAGTAAGATAGCGTAACTTGGTAAACATGTAAATGTTCTCTGATTGTTATTTTTCTTAAAACTAATAAATGAGTAAACTTCAATTTTGGTTCTTAAGATTTAGTGAAAAGTTAAAAAGTGGGACTTGAACTTTGATAAATTCAAAATTCATCCTGACGGTTTCGATTTTGCTTTGAAAGTGGTCTTTGGTCATCAACTCCATTTATTTCATCTGTTAGAGCGAGAGGCGATTTTGTCTTTTCATCATAAATCTTTATTTTTCTTTCAGAAAATAACATAAGATAGTGTTGTAGTTTATATTATGTATTTTATTATTTAAATATCTTATGAACACCGATGCCCCCATCTGCCTCTGTTGTCCATTCTCCGGCACCAATACTTTATTCAATGAAACCCCTAAACACTCCCCCCTCTTCTTCATCAAGACACTCATCTCCTCTGCCTTTAAACCCTGAGTAGATCTATGTGGTTTGTGGGTCTACACCCCACCGCTAGATAGATCTTTATGGTTTGAAGATGCAGATAGTTTGGAGATCCAACAACACGGATGAAGATGGCGGTGGGTTTTTGAAACCCCTCCCCCGTTTATTGAACTTGTTACATTTCTTGTGTTCACGATGACTAAAATGACGGTGGCAAAAGATAGGCTTTCTTCGTTTCACGATGGCTAAAAATATGGGTTTCTTGTTTAAGATGAACAACTCCTTTCTCCTTCTTCACCATCGAACTTTGGTAAATTTTTTGGAACAACCTTTTAATTATCTCATTAACTTTTTGGTTTCACCTATGAACTTTGGTAAATTTTTTGGAACAACCACTGTTCATGCACGAAACAACATCATGAACTTTAACAAAAGTCTTGTTTTGCCTCTGAGATTTAAACAAAAAACATTGTTTCACCTACGAACTTTCTGATTTCACCTGTGAATTTTAAACAAACACCATGTAAAACATGATTATCTTCTAAAAATAAAAACAAACACCATACTAAACAAAGTTCGATAGAGCAGTTCATCGAGGGAGACGGGAAAGAGTGGTTGATGAATATCTTGCAAGAATAAACCATGATAATCTTAAAAAAGAAACAAAACAATTTGTTCCAGAATTGCCCTCCATTTGATTCGATTCAATTTATTTTCTTTTTCATTGTTTTATAAACTTTTTTTTAACATAATCGTTGATCAAAAAAATCAACAACTCAAATAAGTAATTAAAGTTAATATTATTACTTGGTTAATTAATGATTGTGAATATATACTACGAATATGTAAAGTTAATATTATAACTTGGTTGCTCTAACGTAGTTTTCATTTGGGAGATTCCAACATTTGTTAGTGAAATACTAGAAGGGTACTCGTGCAATGCAACGAGCTACATCTTCATTTTAATATTTTATTTTATTCTTTATTTTAGTCGATGTTGTAGCATGGTCTTATGTGATTTTGAAAAAACGATGATGTTTTTATTTTTGAATAAAATTATAAATTTGTAGATATTATAAAATTTTGACAAAAATATATCGATATTAGTATCAAATTAATTATTTAAAATTCATATTTTTGTGTGATTTTTTAATTCAATTTTTTTATTATAATTTAATTTAGGTTTAATAACGAATTAATTTATA
>NC_037537.1:18728485-18767239 GCF_001531365.2 Cynara cardunculus var. scolymus | reverse complement strand
CATACATACATACGTACATACATACATACATACATACATACATACATACATACATACATACATACATACATACATACATACATACATACATACATATATATATATATCAGGAAAATGTATTATTAAGAGCACGTACTGGTTAGACTTCAAATATGATGTAGCAATGAACTCGAATGAATATGAAGTCATAAAATTAAAAACTTAGCATGAAGGTGCTCTAACACACGAAAAGGTTATTATCAGTGGTTAGATGTTTGAATTCAAGAATGAAAAGTCGGCAATCATGTAACTTATACGTGCTAAATTATGGATCTTGCATGTTCGTAAGGTTAGAAGGCAAGAAAAAACAATTAAAATGATGTATTGTTGGATAAAATCATTGTTGTGTATACACGGGCTCGATCAACAAGATACACGCCTTGAACGGGAGCTCAGCGAAGTCGCACACAAACATGAGCTCGAGATCGCACCCAATGAAATGTCCAAACTGTTTTGTGCAGTCACTTGGTACGAGTATCGCGTAGATGATATAAGTACTTAATGTGTTTATAAAACATTATACTCTTTGCCAAAAAAAAAAAGACATAACGCTACAATTCTTTTGCCAGTTTAATAATAGTTACTTGAAATTAATATTTATTTTGATATTTATCTGTTGTTTTCATTCGTATTAAAAGATATTTAAAACATTTGATCAATAATTGACTGTTGAGCCCAAATGGTATTAGGGATGGTGATTTTCCCCGACCCGGTGGGGAACCCGGTTCATCCGACCCGAATGGGGACGGGGATTCCCCACTAAAACGGGTCCCGGGCCGGGGATCCCCGGTAGACTCAAACGGGGACGGGGAATGTTACTCAAAACGGGGCCGGAGTCGGGGACGGGGATCCCGGTATAATCAAACTAAAGCATACTTTTTACCGGGTTTTGACCGGGGATTGCTAGAATTTGACCGGGGACGAGATGATAATCCCCGTACCCGCCGAGGACCGGGGCCGGGGCCGGGGCCGGGGGACGGTATTACAAACCAGGGCCGGGGCCGGGGATTACAAAACCCGCCCCATCCCCGCCCCGTTGCCATGCCTAAATGGTAAATTCTTTAGATAGAAACGTTATTTAACATTTATCAATTATATCCATCTAAAATGAACATTATTTTTGACATTAATGCTCATTGATGTGTAAAACCCTTCTTGCTAAAATCGATATTCAAAAAGACATATTTACCCATATATTGTGATAACCGTGAATTTTTTTACTTCAAGGTATTGTTTTACATAAATTTTTCCATCAAATGTAGTATTTAATCTGTTGATTAACATATATTTGTTGTATATGTATGCAGTTTGCAATGTGAAATTTTTTTACATGCGCTTTTTGTTTCACAAACACAACAAAAAAATTCACATTGTGAAATATATAGATGCCAAACAAACACATTGTGAAATAAATATATGTTAATTAATATATTTAATTCTAGTATTAGATGAAAAAAAATGAAATAGCATATGAGACACCTGTTTTGAAGGTTTTCATATATTTATGGGGTTCTCATTTGATCAGACCCCTTGGTAGATATATTTTTAACTTAGTAGAAGTGTACTCGTGCAATGCAGCGAGATTCATCTTGATTTTAATATTTATTTTATTCTTTATCTCAATTGATGTTATAATATGGTCTTATGTGATTTTGAAAAAAAACGATGATGTTTTTATTTTTGAATAAAATATAAATTTGAAAATATTATAAAAATTTGACAAAATTATATCGATATTAGTATCAAATTAATTATTTAAAATTTCTCATTTTTTATGTAATTTTTTAATTCAAAATTTTTAATTATAATTTAATTTAAGTTCAATAACAAAGTAATTTATATTTGGTTTAGTAATATAATTTACTTATAAAGATAATAGTTAATTATTTTGTTAGAACTCAATAATTATTTCAATTATATTTTTAATTTTTTATATTTCAAAATGAGATGTTTATTCTCTATTTGATTATGTTTATCCGCAGTTAGTTACATGAATTAAAAAATGGAACTTTAATAAGTTGTACTTATGCATAATTTATTTGTAATCTTGAATTTTAAGTAATTTGCATTAATATACAGTACTTCATGCATAAAAAATGGTTTTTAAGAGTTTTTGTCAAATGCTTTATAATTTTTTAACTTATGATGTAACGAGACTAAAGGACTACACTGGTATGAAATTAAAAGCTGAAGGACTAACATGCACTAAAAATTTGATAGAGGAAGATTTGTGTAATTTAGGTATAATTATAGGGATGATTATTGTCGTTTGCTTATTTCTTGAATATGTTTAGAAGCTATAAATTCCATGTAAGGCAGAATAAATATGGAAACAACCAAAACTGCAAATTAACAGGAAGGGGAACGTTTGTGATTCACTCTTTTAGTTTTTGATTTGTTCCACCATGAACAAGAATCGGATCTCACAGCATGAGAGAGTGATCCCCACTCATGATCTTTTCATTCAGACCTCTCAACTTACCCACCTCACATTGCTTGAAAATCCACAGCGTTCAAAATGGCCGGAGGTGCTGCCGGAGGGTTTGTTACCCGGGCATTTGAATCAATGCTCAAAGAATGTTCTGGGAAAAAGCATAATTCTATACAGACTGCAATCCGAGCTTATCTAGGTTTGTGTTTTTTTGTTGTTGTTGATCTCTTTGATTTCTTCGAAATACCCATGCCTCTATTTTGGAATTTAGTGTTTTCTTCAACGTATTGGATTTCTTAGCTATTTGATGATGAAGTTGCTGATCTGAGATTGTAAAACACAAAATTAGTCAAGGATAAAGAACCCACAATGCTAGTCTTCAAAATAAGATGACTCCACCAAGATCAAGAGAAAAGGGAACAT
The DNA here is from genome assembly GCF_001531365.2 of Cynara cardunculus var. scolymus. Taxonomy (NCBI): domain Eukaryota; kingdom Viridiplantae; phylum Streptophyta; class Magnoliopsida; order Asterales; family Asteraceae; genus Cynara; species Cynara cardunculus. Next base: position 18,764,346 of record NC_037537.1, on the reverse strand, counting down.
TTAATATGCAAAAGAAGATGAAGATTTCAGGAAAATAGAGGATGCTCTCTGTTGAAGTTTCATATTATAAAAACTGATCATTACAATACATGGGCCAATATTCTATATAGGCTGAAGTAGACAAAATGATCCCATAAGTATAGCAAAGGTTTGAATTACGGGCCATATGCAGTTAAACACTAACATTGTCAGTGATTTTAGTGAAGTCATTGGTTCATTTTCTGTAATTGGATTCACAAGAGATGAAGAGATATGGGGTTGGTAGTTAAGCTATACCATGGGCTAGGAGTGCGGGTGGCAATGGGTTGGATTGTGTTGGGTTCGGGTTCAACCCATTTATTAAACAGGTTGAAAATCTCAACCCAATCCAACCCATTTAATTAAATAGGTTGAGATTTTTCAACCCAACCAAACCTGTTACCTAAATGGGTTGACAACGGGTTGACCTGTTTACGATTTTCTAACCCAACATGTTAAATAAATGGGTTGAACCTGAGTTGACCCATTTAATTTTAAAATTTTAAATAGGAAAAAAAGTACTGGAGATAGATGTCTGGTGGAGACTCGGAGAGCCTGTTGAGTCACTAATGTTGGTCGCCTGGACGGAGAGAACCTAGAGGGAGACAATTAGACAAATGGTGGAGGGAGAGAGAGCCGAGAGGAAGAAAAACGCTGCACGGAGAGAGAGCCGAGATTGAGAGATCGAGAGGGCGAGAGGCGGACAACAGACTTGAAGAGTTGAATGGACTTTGGTGGCGAAAATGGAGTAATGGACTAAAATATTTTCTTAGGGTTTCATGATGATTAAAAGTAATGGAGGCGATTGGAATTTGGACTTTCATCTCACGACGGTAGGATTTTTAATTAAGAATAAAACGAAATTAAAAATTAGAATACTAGATATAATGTTAAGAATAAAATAAAATTATATAATATTTTAAATGGGTTGGAAACAGGTTAAAAATTCAACCCAACCATTTATTTAAATGGGTTAGGCGGGTTGACCCATTTATTTAAATGAGTTGAAAATCTCAACCCAACCTGCTAATTCTGGGTTGGGTTGGGTTGGGGTTGGGTCATTTTTTGCCACCCCCAGCTAGGTGGTGTGGTTTGCGCACTTGTGTAGACATAGCCAAACCGGCCTGGCTCGGCTCGGGACCGTTGAAAGACCGGAACCGGGATCGGCAAAAGGACCGGCCTGGCCCAGGACCGGTCATGGGACTGCGGTTCGGGATCAGTTGGAGTTTTTGAACTTTTCGAGGGACCGGCCCGGCCCGGCCCATAAATTCAAAATTTGACCCCTTATTTGACTGTTGACCAAGGTTGTATGGGCTTTTTTTGTCATCTTGGCCCCCTAAACACTATATATAAGTGTTATGGTGTATGGGGTAAGATACCAACTTACAAAACGCAAAAACCGCAATTTTTTTTCCACAATTCTCGCTATATTTTGTGATTTTGGCTCGTATTCATTTCTCGCTTCCACTTCTCAATTCTCATTTCTTTCTCTCTTTATCTTCCAAAATGGCCGGTAAACAACATGATGCATCAAACCAAGAGGCTATTAGAAGAATTCAAGCTACCAGAACTCTTCAAATCAATCCGACATGGGATTCCGATGGTGAACAAGTGTATTTTTTTAATAATATAATTTGAATGTAAGGACTGATTTGGGCTCGGCCTTACCGGGATTGGGACGGTTACCCTACTCGGTTACAATGCCCCTTAACTGGGCCTCAATGTTTGCGATACCGGATGGACACTATTTCGGCCCTGCCTGAGACCGGTTTTTGGCCATGTCTACACTTGAATGAGCTAATTATAACCCGGGATTGCTGGATGGTGCCATATGGTGGGGTCAAGGGGGAGTGCCCTTGGCTTTAGAGGCTTTTGACCCGGAGACTTCTAACTCTGAGGAGCTTCTGGCTCTAAAGTACTTTTGAATTGCCTTTTGATCCATGTAAGCAGTTTGTACCTGCTGTGTAGTTAGCCACTCACTAACTACTCCAACAATCATTTCCATTTAATGGGGTGTTAGGAGCGGTCACGATTCTTTAAGTTCAGAAATTACTTAAAAGTTGAGATTATCCTTGAGTTAATTTCGTGATACCCTGGTAGATTTGGGTCAGAAATCGAAATATAACTCAAGGAAAGCGAGCTTTCATGCGATCTCAGGTTTATCCAAGCTATATACTTGCTGTTTCTCTCTATTATCAAATTCCTCCAACAAACATTTAATCAATAACAAGAGGGCAAAGACAAAACAGTAGTATGGGACCGTTTCTTGCACTTTTTGCTGAAAAGGAGATTTTGTGGCAACAAATGAGCTAAAAATTGAGGCAAACTACGTTTTTGCAAGGCTGGAACCATTTAGATCATATTCTCAAGTCACAAAAACTGTTGGAGCCACCCACATATGCATGGGCACTCCTTATTGGAAGCAAGAGAGAGGATATGAGAGGTCCTAGGCTTCCACGAAGTAATCTAATTTGTATCCTTATAGTTGATAGAATCAACCAAAATCTTTTCATAGTGAGATATAGCAGGTAGGACAACCATTTTTGACAAGCATGCATTTTAATTTCTTTGTTGTTGTTAGGTTGCACATTGTTTTTGGATTCTCCTGTATCGGAAAAAATTACAAGCCATTTAGGAGAGTGATTAGCTTTCCTCTTCCTATTTTAGGGATTTGCCTTCTCTTTACTTATCATGAAAGATTATGTTGTTGGAGTAAGTATTTCTTATTAATAAACTTTACAAGTCAATATCAACATAAATCTTAAATCAAACAGGTTGATATACAGGTCTAAAGTTTTTGACAGATTAAGAAACACCATTTCTCTTAAAATATACACTCATTCAACACTAAATGGTAACTACCCAGGAGAAACACAGTAGAGACAAGAGATTCTTTGTAAGCATGAGAACTTGTGAACTTCAGACTTTGAGGCATAGACACACTTAGTTGAGACTCATTACGGTAGGCATACAACAGGAACTTTGCTCGATGTCTTCAGTCTGCTATTTATACTCAGGAGGAGAAGCAGATGTGTCATGTGCTGGAAGTTCGTTGGGTCTCAGCGCCACGATCAGGAAATCGTCCTTGAACGATCTTCCTGCAACTCTTTCTGTCTTGGTTGCAGGATGTTTGCACTGTTACTTTAATGTTTCTTGTCCAATTTGCGGCGTTTACTTTGTGATCAGTCATTACTGTGTACTGAGTCTGACAGTCCTTTTGAGTCAAGGGGATTAAGGCAACGAGTCAAACAGTCTGTGTCAGACAAATTCAGACTTCCTGACAACTGAATACTCACAACCTGTCAAAGTCATCTTCAGTTGTCGAGATCCACTGAGACCGACTTTTCTAAACTAGTTGCTTGGTCGTCTTGCAACTGGCTTTCTTCATTGGCAGCTCAGTCCTCGATCTCTTTTCCTTGTTTTTCAATTGACTGGTCCCTGGGTTTTCTTCTCACCTTTACTCACTGACTTGATCAGATGATCGGTGAGTGTTCTTTTCTTCTAACACAAATAAACTACATGTTTTACAGATGTTGCTGTCAATCATCAAATCTATACGATATACTAAACATACAGTTTTTATAATAACACCGAGTCACAGGAGTGTAGATGGAGATGTTGATCATTGAATTTTTGCACTCCTTTGTCTCATCTTATCGAAGGAAATACAAATAGTTCATTGGTCCATGAATCTTTCCATGACCAAAAATTTTGATCTGGATATTGATGATAAGTCATGACGGTAACATCACTGACACAAAACTAATGTTATAAATCCTAAAGTCTGATGCAACATGCAACAAATTGGCACCAAAAGAATATTCGTGTATTGAGAATGTAGCTGGAAAAGTATTCTATAGAGCACAATCTGGTATTTTGGACATATTCTTGTAGAGGGTTATTGAGATTTAAAGGCTTTACATAATGTTACTTGTGTTTGGCCTTGTACATTCTTGAAAATTTTGATACTCTTCCATGCTCTCACTTCCTTGCATTAAACAGACATTTATTCCTGGTTCCTCCTGCTTTTCCAGATAGTGCAAAAGCGGCCAATCAAGAGGCAGCATCAAATAATAACAATAAAACGACCTCCTTAAGTAAAGATAAGAGGTGGTTACTTTATATTATAACTCTTGCATGCTCTCTTTTTATTTATTATAACTTTTTAGTGCCAAACTCAGGCTGCAACTACTTGCTGATAGTCCTTCTGTCACTCTCTATTCTTTTGTGTGCATGTATGTATGCTTGTACACGAAATCATGATTATAGACTTCAAACTCTAGATTGAGTAGGAGTACCGAGTGGCTGGAAAACTAATCAATGAGTGATTAGATCAAGTAACCAACTTATGATTTCAGTATGTAGAATGATATTGGCACACATCTATTGGAAACATGACAACAATGTAAATTTATCAAAAAACAATCTAAAAGAAGCCAAGAAGGATATACATATCTTGAGACGCTTGCACACTTTAGCATGACTTGTAGTTTATGATATATTCTCTCCTATTCCATAAGAAATCAACCTTTAATGGTAAAACATAAAACTGAGGACGTTTGTTCTCACTATGACGTATTCATTATTGCAAATACGCCAATAATATGTTGTCTTTGCATATTTTCAAAAGAATGTTCTTCATTTGGGTTTAAAAAATATTTCATAACCAACTCTTTTAAGATCATGTTTGAATGGAACAATAAGAATTTTAGGGTTATATTTGGTAAAATATCCTTTAATTTGCATTTGCTATAAATACTGATTGAAGATGAAACTTTCCAAAAGAAAATTGGATCTTTAGTCTAATTTTATTTAAGACACATGAATCAACAACTAAAAGAAAGAAAAATATTTAAGGGTTAAGCAGTCACTTGACTCATAGGTTTTTGGTTTATTTAACTTGGGACAAAGGGAGCATCTTTTAGACACCAAGGTTTTGCGAGTATGCCTCCTTTACAGTTGAACTGTTTTAGCATTAATGCTTACATATTCTAGAGGCTTGAGAAGGGTACCACTGCAGGGTTTTGTAGGAAATTAAGAGCATCTCCAACATCTATGCTATAATTTTTCTATAATAGAGTATGAAACGTCAAAATCTCTAAAACATTTTATATCCAACTCCAACAGCTACTCTATTTTAGTAATCCCAACATTAAATATATTAATAAAACATTCAATACATTTAATAAAATATTATTTCTCTCTCCTACACATTTAACTTCAATAAATTCAATTGGTTGGATATAGTTAAAATATTGTTTCTCTCTCTTCTATAGAGTTTTAGAGATTTCTCTAAATTTAGAGATTTTTTTACAATCTCTCTCCTCTTTTCTCTATTTTAGCGTAGCTGTTGGAAATGCTCTAAGATTGTTGGGATCTTTTGGTTTCTTGGCAATGTTTCGTGTTCCAGGACCAAGTCAAATGTCAAGATTCTCAAAAGGAATCAAACGCGAGCGGTGACTCTATCGGAATCTATATTTATTTTCATTTATCACCTACTTTTTTGTATATAGAAAGAAATCATTGAAGTCTTAACGTTTCAGAACTTGGAGGAAAAAGGTTGCTACATAATCAGTTTCTCTCATCTTCATCTATCCCCAAGTCCACTATTACTACCACTACCACAACAACTCATCACCGCAACACCAATGGACAAACCAGAGCATCGTCATAATATAAAATATACACCAATAGTACTAAAAGTTATATTTGAGTATCTTTTAGTATATATTTGATTGGTAATTGTTGACCAACAGTTGCAACTACACTTACAAGGATTCAATATGATCACTTAAAGATCTGCAAATTTTCGAAGAAAAGTAAATTGAAGACATATAAAGGCATTTATAGCTTATCACTATATGCAAACTTATAATTTTGTCAAAAAAAAGAAAAAGAAAAAGACTGATAGAAACATGGTGAAAGAGGGAAAATTAGAGATTGTACCAAGAAGGGGAGAAGCTTTCTGGTCATGCATTCCAAGTCTATGATAAACTTAACTTGAGTTCTTTTAAATTAGTTCTGAAATATCTAAGGGTTTTGCATCTTCCTAAGAGAGTTGGTGTGTGTAAGTGGTCCAACTGAGCTCATTAGATACATGATTTCAAATGTTCTTAGAACTGTATAATAACGTCCTTTTGGCAATTTGCACCGTCAATTCACCAGTTCCTATCGATATTTGACCTCATCTGAGTTTGCATATGTGGTCAGGTACAACCTTAAGTCATTCGGAGGGGTTTCACAAGTATGCTATGTGGAACAAAGTCATGTGGTATGAGAGTGCAATAGAGGCACATTTACACAGAGACTGTAGTTTAAATGTAGTAGGATTGCCCTTTTAATTGTAAGATTGTAAAATCTATGGACTTTGCAGGAATTGGGAGGTATCCTACGAAAAAAGTGCAAATATGTAAATTTTGGATAAATTTCGATGTAAGTTATCCTGGATTAGACTATGACCTTGATCCCCGCTGGATAACATTAGCAAGTGGATCAATCGTTCAAGGAATAAGGTTAATAGATTGAATGCCATCCATAGAGATCATAGGGTAGTAACGGTCTATCACACCGAACACTAGAAAACTTTGTAATGAGATTAAGTGAATTATTATGCAAAAATCAGAACAAAAGAATTATTAAAGAAACAAGAAGTTGAATGGTTTTGGTAAAATTTGTGGACAGTAGTGTAAGGGTTTAGTTTCACCTTTCAGAAGATATTGTGTCTGGAGAGGTGGATAGATAGGACTAGGGATGTAATCTTGTTTGGTTCGTTAATGGAATCAATATCTTGCCGAATGACCTCTATTTTTCTGAATGACCTCTTGTACATTTTGGAGGTCTATGTTGGAGATGACCAATCCATCTGAAACAGTGTTACCTTAGCTTCTCCCGGCCAGGTGCAACCCCAATCTGCTCTGATTCTTTCATATATTTGCTATATCTTTCAGCTTCCATGGGAACATGTAACACAAATATTGACAAATATTGGGTCTTTACTTTTTACTTTAATTAATTGATGGAAGGCGAAGAAGGCCTCTTTCCTGGTTCCGAGCCATGAGCGAGATACCACTAAAAAAGCTACTCCTGGTAGAAGTGGTATGCCACATATAATGAAAAAAAGACTTGTGTAAAAATATAAATTGAAGATATTTTAATAGGAAGAGAAACAAGAGACATACTGATCAAATAATTATTCCCCCCCCCCCCCCCCCCCAAAAAAAATAAAAAAATAAAGGTGGGAGTGCTTCCTATCGCCAACAAGAAGTTAAATCCGCAGGTAAGAACTTCTTTCTGGCTTGCTGCTATCGCCAGCAAGAAGTTCAATGCCCCATGAATCTGTCTTTATATAAAGTTGAACCCTAATAACGAACGATATCCTTGTTAACTACTACTTGTCCAACTACGCCCACTTGTTTACCCACTTCCCTATCAACACTGTTGAAGTCGTCTATCATAAATCTCTTTTGTTTCAACTTAATTAAAACCTTCAGATTCCAAAGCTAATCTAAACCTCCAATTCTGGACACCTTGCATGTCTCATTTGTCAACATCATATATTTCTTATTGCTAAAAAAATAAACTAAGGATAAGTAGACGGAGTAAAAACACTTATGATTGTATTCACCATAAAATTGAGAATATAAACGGATAAATCTTGTGAAGATATACATAAGATTAGGCATGCAATGAGGCTTAACATAGCTATTTCTTGAGAGGGAGAGATCTTGTAACCAAACTTAATTAACGTTGGCTTAATTTATCAAAATGGAGCTTTGTCGCAGTGATGATGGGACTGCAAGAACTGAAGCGGCAGCCTCAGGTGGAGGAATCACGAAGATGTTGGCAAATGCTGGCCATTCTTTGGAAGGAGCTCAGTTGGAACTCGTCCTTAATCCACTTCGACTTGCATTTGAAACCAAGAATCCAAAAGTCATTGAACTCGCATTGGATTGTATTCATGTATGTCAATTTTTGTTTGGTTGTGCAGCTCTAACTACAGAATCTTATAGATTTATATTGCTTAACAATTTTGTTTCAAAAAGTTAAAAAGTTTTTTACATCTTGTACTCATTTGTGTTTATATCACACAAATAGTTTCTGGAAGTTGTGATTAGTGTATTTGAGATGAAACAAGATGTGTGTTTGTAAGCTTATTTCAAATAAACATATCATAAGTGCAGAAACTCATTGCCTACGACCATCTGGAGGGTGATCCTGGTCTGGAAAATGGTAAAAACGTTCCGCTCTTCACAGACATATTAAACATGGTCTGCAGTTGTATTGATAATAACTCACCCGACAGGTACATTCTTTGATACATGTTTTCCCTTTCGTTCTCTTTTTATTCAATCTTTTTGATTTTCTTGAAGAAGTCTCCCACCGGTTCCATTTTTTACGTTAACTTCTGAGGTCATTCATGCAGTACAATTCTTCAAGTCTTGAAAGTGCTACTTACTGCTGTATCATCCACCAAATTCAGAGGTAATTTAAATGCTTAAAGGGGCTTTGTTGTTGTTCTTTTGATTTCTATTACTACTATTGTTAGATGTTTGTTTTTGAATACTGATACTTAAAGAGGAATCATGCACTGCCACCTCTTACCTTTTCTCTGGTAGGATATAAGACGTTACAAAATAATCTAGAGGTTAGATGGGGGGGGGGGGGTAGGACATTGAGAAAGAGAAAGCATGTCTAAAGACCTGACCTGGATGACCCTCCACCCACAAAGAAACTGGACTATGTAAATCCTCATACCCCAATCTTTGTTAAAACCGATTGGAGTACAAAAGTTATACATAATGTTCTTCTACCCCTATTTTTGAAATGCTTTTTCTTTCTGTGTTTACTACTACTGTCTCTTAAAAACACTTGGCTTTTGTAAATAAGTTGTGTCTTTGAGTCTGTGTGTTTCATACATTACCAAGTTAAATTGTAAACATATCTGGTACAATCTTTTTCTGTTACTTTGTTGACATTTTCCAAATTTATGTGCTGTTTGGCTATTTAATTAAACGAACATATCATTCTTATGATAGAATATTTTTCTACATACTTCGATGTGGTCAATAGTAGTTCCCCATGGTTGACCTGATAACCCATCCGGTTGTTAATTTTTTTTGGTTTGATAAATGATCTGGGTTTAAAACATGTAAAAAACACATGACAAAGAAAGAAATGGTAAAAACCAATATGAAAAATTGCCTATCAAATTTAACACACCTTACAAAATAACATATCAAAGACAATAACTAAGAATTCTTCCCAACCACTATAGCATATGCATTACTCTCTCCATGTGACAAAAATTGCAACATTTGATTTGACAAATAGTTTAAAGAAGTTGTTTGATTATTTGTTAAATATCTAAAATGCATGAAGACAAAATAAAGAAATCTTGTGGAGCCAAATGAAAACAATCAATTTATTTGTTGTAACAACCCTTGTTTTCATCTCTAAACCAAGACCAAGCGACAGGTGTTACAAACTTTTTTTTTTTCATAACCATTCATAAGTGAATACAAAAAACATATTTAAGTAAAGCGGAAACAATCTAAGTCAAAACATAATTTTATTAATATAAAACCATTTCGATGGATCGTAGTTACAATACACAATCTAATCTTCTAATACACAATCTAATCTTCTAATACACATATACTAAGACACAATCTAATACCTAGACCATATAATATAAACCGGTATTAATTTGGAGCCCTTCATCAAGGGTCCAGGATTGTTTTCACACCCCTGCCACTTTTACCGCCTTGGTGATATATTAACTTCTTTTTAACCGTCTTTCCATGAAAAGTCATCGGTTCTCTTTTCTTGGTAGTACAATTAACCGGTGATCTTAATTACGTCAATTTTACATATGATACATGAGTCATGAATACAATCTTTATTTTAACATGTACAAGGCATGATTCTTGAAACAACATAAGTGACAATCAACAATTTCAAGAAAGTATCACAGGTTTGAAATCAAACCAGAACAGAATTGTAATCACCTTGCTGATTGGCTATTTAAGACTTACTTTCTGCAGTTCTTTTCTTCCTTAGCTTCTAAGCTTCTCTTCTTGGTTCTTACTCTCTTCCTCTTCCTTACAAAATGGGTGGGTGTGTGATAAGAATTTTCTGCTGGAGTTTGCAAGTAAAGAAGACAAAGAAACGAGGCTGCCTATTTATACAAGAGTTGAGGAGCTGAAACTAAGTGACCCACCACTTGATATGGCCTCCTCCCAAACACCACATGCCAATGTAAAACCCCTTATCATCTGCCACTAATGGCCCCTTTTTCGAGCTCCCTTTTTTGTTTTTAGTTCTTTTACTAATAATTTATATCCCCTTTTTTCTGTTTATTCAATTTAACGCAGGTTGTTACATATTTAAATAATGATAATAGACATACATGCAATTTTTAACATGAAGGCTTTCCTAGAAGGAAATTCTACAATTTTTTTGATCCTGAAAAGGAAATTGTTGTGGTTTTCATGGACGGAGGGAGTACATATTACATGCTCAGATTTTTACAAGTATTGAGTTGGAAGTCAAATAAGAAGAAAGAGGCTAGCCCCTGAAAATGCTCTGCTCTTGCCCTTCTTCCACTCAAAGAACAGTTGGTAAATTAATTCCAGATCTTCTGTTAGAAGTTTCAACATAAGGTCGCCGTTAAGATGATCAGTAGTTTTTACATTCATCTTTTGGTTATACCTTGTCAAAGAACCACAATTAGAATTCAAATTAGTGAAAAACAAAACCGTAACATTCCCCAGATAAAGAATCATCATTAGAACTTAGAAATACAAAACAAAACCATATCATAACCATTACCTAGAAAACTCGAAGATTTCAATAACATAGAAAAGTACTAAATGAAAAATGCTCAAATAAAACAAAACCTCTCCAAAGTTTGCCATACTTTCTAAAATTTGCCACCATGAAACTCTCTGAAAACAAAATCATCATTCTTAACATCTCTAGCTTCATTAGGAACATCCTTCAGAAAACCATCTTCTCCAGTGTCCCGAGAGACAACATGGGGAGCCACATTCACCATCATTTCTAAAATTCCACGAGCCATCCGTATTTTCACATCTTCACTCTTATACCTCCTCCCCTTTAGTAATTTTTCAACGTTGCCTTAAATTACCAAAGGGGTGGAGGTATAGCAATGAAGATGTGAAAATAGGCATGACTTGAGTAATTGAAAATTTTGGTGAATGTGGCTCCCGAAGTTGTTGCTTGGATGTTGGAGAAGATGGTTTTTTGAAGGATGTTCCAAATGAAGCTAAAGATGTTAAGAATGGTGATTTTGTTTTGTAGAGAGTTTTCTGGTGGCAACTTTTATAAAGTATGGAGATGGTTAAGACTTGAGAACTTTGGTTTTATCAGTGCATGGTTCGTTTTTAGTTTTTTTATATGTTGCTGAAAAATATTGAGAGTGTTTTGGGTAATGGTATGGTTTTCTTTTGAGTTCTGATGGTGGTTCTTTATCTGGGTAATGTTATGGTTTTGTTTTTGTAATGGTGGTTTTTTGACAAGGTATAACCAAAAGATAAATGTAAAACGCTACTGGTCATCTTAATGGCCACCTTTTGTAACTCACTAGAATCTATCAAAGAAGCACAAAAAATATAAGTTAGCTCAATGACAGAGGATACCGGAAGAATGTTTTTCACATGAACATGCCAATATTTTGGAACTCTAACAAACAAAATGTCCTCAAACTTGATCATATGACATGAGATATGCACAACATACTTGAACTCTTTGAGTTCTGGTACAATCATCCTAGTTGATTATGCTTGAGATATAGTTGGTTTCTCTTAGTGTAGTGCCCTTTGCTTGCATGGTTCTCATTATTTTCTCTCTAACGGCCATATATGCAGTTCACGGGGAACCATTGCTGGGGGTAATTAGAGTGTGCTATAATATTGCTCTTAACAGGTAGCTATTAATTTATATCTTAATTTTTATTTCACTTTGGCAAATTGAATTGATAATCTCTCATTTTGATGCTTAGTAAAAGCCCTATCAACCAAGCTACATCCAAGGCTATGTTAACTCAAATGATCAGCATAGTATTCAGGCGAATGGACACTGACTCGGTTTGTCATCTAGAACTACGTGTTTACACATGTTAAAAGGATTAGTTGATTCCACTATATTTTAGTAATTTCAATACCATACTTCTTGCATTTTAGGTGTCTTCAGATGGTCCACCTGTAAATAAAAGAAATGATTCATCCATGAAAATTGAAGAAATTTCATCAGCTGATGACGATGGTCAAATGCTGACTCCCACCGCCAACAGCACTTCTATTGCATCTCTTGAAGAACTTCAGAATCTTGCCGGTGGGAACGACATAAAGGTGCTTAATCATTTATTCTTTAAATTCTCATCTTGTGAACATGAGTTTCTTATGCTATGTGATCAATCAAGACCAAGATGGTTGACCTTTTTGTTTTACAGGGCTTGGAGGCAGCTCTTGACAAGGCTGTGCAACTTGAAGATGATGGAAAGCCTAGGTATATATATGTTGCTACCTGAAAAGTTTCATATATATATATATATATATATATTGTTACAATAATAACATATTGACTTCTACTTTATGCTTCAAACTTTATATTCTTAAGCGGGTTTGATCCTGAGAGCTTGAGCATTGTAGAACGTGATGCATTACTCGTTTTCCGCACCCTTTGCAAGGTTTGCATTTCTTGGTATCGACTTGTTATGGATTATTGGCTTCAAGCTTGATTCTCGATTTGATTCATGCTATTGCAGATGGGTATGAAAGAAGATAGTGATGCAGTTACCACAAAGACACGGATTCTATCGCTTGAACTTCTACAGGTTAGTTATAGCAGCTCTTTTCGAATGGCGCTTATTTTTAGCAGTTGATAGCTTATCTTTTTGCATAAAATATAAATTCCTTCATCCTCTTTCTTATACATAGTCTGAGATATGAATTTTGCAGGGCTTGCTAGAGGGGGTTAGTCACTCATTTACTAAGAACTTCAATTTCATTGACTCGGTGAAAGCTTACCTATCATATGCGTTATTGAGAGCATCGGTTTCACAATCCCCAGCAATATTTCAGGCAAGTTTCAAGCTTCGGTCATCATTGTTAGTTTAGTTCATTTAAAAATTTCTCTTGAATTTCGGAAATGATATGTATCCGTTTCTGGCAGTATGCAACTGGAATCTTCACGGTGCTTTTGTTGAGATTCAGGGAAGGCCTTAAGGCAAGTTACAGCTGTTCTGATTTAGACATGTTTGTACAAATGTGCTGTATTCATCTCTTTGTGCTGCAATCAACATGCCTAACATTCATTTTTTCAGATTGAAATTGGCATCTTCTTTCCTCTGATTGTTTTGCGATCTTTGGATAGCTCAGAATGTCCACTGAACCTCAAATTAATGGTGATTCGGTAAAACCTCTGCTTACAATATTCAGAGTCTCCTTCTCTCACTCCCTCTCTCTGTGACCTACTAAAAGTAGGCGTGTTTGTTTAAGGAACCCGGAATTTGAATATGAAACCCTAAATAGAGAAGATCAAGTCCCATCGGTTTACTAAATTAATTTATTAGAACTTCTTACATTGTGTTTGCTTATATCTCCATACTCTAGTTCAAACAAATATCCACAGGATGCTGGAGAAAATTTGCAAGGATCCTCAGATGCTTATTGATCTATATGTGAACTATGATTGTGATCTTGAGGCTCCTAATTCGTTTGAAAGAATGGTATGATTATTCAGTATGTTTATCGACTTCGGCATATTTGCTTTGTTCTTGGATGTGTATGTGGTTCTTGTGTTTTTTCCTTCACATTTAGGTTACGACTCTTTCCAAAATAGCCCAAGGGACACAAGATTTGGATCCTAACTCTGTTAACACTATCCAAACTGGAACACTTAAAGGATCGTCACTTCAGGTTTGTGTGTATTATACTCCTCCTTCCATGAAAATTGCAATAATTAATGCTACAAACTAATTATGAAATGATGCTGATATTAATCGAACATCTAAAATATTTACCCTTTTAGAAGGAAAAATAGGGGGAAGGAATTCTGAATGACCTTTGAGCTTTCAATTCAAAGTTACTTTTATGGATAAAAAACCACTACCCCAAATGCTTTGTAACAATGACAATAACAGTTGGTAAAATATTGAAAGTACTATTTATAATGACACAATAGGATGAAAAGGTTCTAAATTGCATATTGATTTTCAAATTAAAGTAAATATTGTTGACCAAAGTAATAGTAGAAATACTTTTGTAATGATGGCAGTAGGGGTATTGAGTAATTTTCGCTTGAATGTTTGCAAGAAGGAAATATTGCGATCAGTACATAATCCCGAAAGGAAGCTGTTGTGATTTGCATGGAATAGGAGGAGTTGCATTCTTTTCCTTTTCTTTTGTGGGATCTTAGCAGTACTTGGTGTAGGTGTTAACTTTTGTCCATCTTTCTAGTGCCTCGTGAATGTCTTAAAATCACTTGTTGATTGGGAGAAGTTACGTAGAGAATCAAAACAGAATAAAGACGAACAATCTATTCATGAAGATGTTCCATCTGGCGATTCAAACGCAAAAGAAAGCAACGGCTTAGCGAATAACTTTGAGAAAGTGAAGGCTCAAAAGTCTACCATGGAAGCAGCCATCTCCGAGGTATCTGATTCTCCATTCATATCAAGCAAGAAATAACAGTTTGACTCGAGGTCAAAAGACCTTTTTTGAACCTCAAAAGTGATTCTACATTCTTTGTGATTTTGACAAAAATCTGATATCTGTTGAGCTTTGTTACAAATGCTACCTGTTCAGATAAATGTATGTGCTTCCTATTTGAGAAGCATGAAGTTTGACCTCAGAAGTCAAGCACACATCTTTTCTGGAATAGAGCAATATACATATCTGTGGATCTCCATTCTCGCCATCTACAATTGCAAGTATCTAAGAAACACGAACTTAAGAGGATATCAAGATTCTGCATGCCTGAAAAATGGCTGGATCATTGAAAATTGTAAGGGACTAATTTCATATTATCAATAAATTGCAGTTCAACCGCCATCCTGCAAGGGGTATTGGATTTCTCACAGCAAATAGGTTGGTTGATAATACACCAGCTTCGGTTGCACAATTTCTCAGAAATACTTCCAGTTTGGACAAGGTACAACTTCTTACATTGTAAAAATTAATGTGCGGCATGAAGAAGAAATTAAGGTGCACATATAAGTAGATGTTAAAGAGCTTCGGTGGCTGGACGTTCAGGCTATGATTGGTGCTTACTTGGGTCAACATGAGGAGTTTCCCCTTGCTGTAATGCATGCTTATGTTGATTCAATGAAATTCTCTGGAATGAAATTTCATACTGCTATTCGTGAATTTCTCAAAGGCTTCAGGCTTCCCGGGGAAGCACAGAAGATAGATCGTATAATGGAAAAATTTGCAGAGCGGTAAGTGTTTTCTATATGTTTTTCTGAGAGTTAATATTCCTGTAATCCTCTCTCAACACCCACTATAAAAGAAGAAAGAAGAAAAAACGAGGTTATAACAATCTTACCCGTCGCTGAATCTCTGTATAAGATGCTTTGGGGGTGTGATTTTGACAGCATCCCGAACTTATTGACCATGGATAGAAGGGGCACACCAGAGGGGAAATTTCAGTTAATCTTGGAAACATACAGAGATGAAAATTTGCAGATTGTAAATTTAGAAGTCATGGGCACAGATAACGAGTCAAGTTATAAAGACACACTCATTCTTTTTCGTTGATAATTTAGACGATTGTATTGTGGGCTCACCAAGCAAAACTAAAAGCCCTGATTCTTTTATATATTTACCACAAGAGCTTTGAATGTTAATATCTTATTTCATTGGTTTAACTTTAGACTCATTATATATACAACAGACATAAAAATGCACCCATTTCCATGAGTCATGCATCTGTAGCCCGGCACTCATGTTTTTTCACTAATGCAGCCAAACCCCTGTTCTTCTTTCTGGTTGGCAATTTTTCTTGAATGTGTTTCCATTGTTGCAGTTACTGTGCAGATAATCCAGGTCTTTTCAAGAGTGCAGATACTGCTTATGTTCTTGCATATGCAGTTATAATGTTAAACACTGATGCTCATAATCCAATGGTGTGGCCTAAAATGTCCAAAGCTGATTTTGTGCGAATGAATGCCACAAATGATCCTGAAGAATGTGCACCAACAGTACTTTTGGAGGAAGTATATGATTCCATCGTTAAGGAAGAGATAAAAATGAAGGATGAAACTGTTGGTATGGGAGAAAGTAGGCAAAAACCAGAAACAGAAGGTGGCATTGTTGGTATACTTAATTTGGCTCTCCCCAAACTGAGAAGTCACTCTGACACACAGTCTGAGAGCGAAGCCATCATTAGAAAAACACAGGAAATCTTCAGGAACCAAGGAGCAAAAAGGGGCACATTTTATACGTCACAACGGATTGAGCTCATAAGACCGATGGTTGAAGCTGTAGGGTGGCCTTTGCTTGCTACATTTTCTGTAACGATGGAGGAAAGAGAACATAAGCCTAGAGTAATTGTTTGTATGGAAGGTTTCAAAGCAGGAATTTACATTACACACGTCCTTAGAATGGATACCATGCGATATGCTTTTTTGACATCACTGGTCAGGTACAATCCTGCTTTGCATCATATCTTGGTTGCTTTCGGATTTGTTTCTAGGCTGTATTTTTTCACTTCCCTTTTATATACGTTTGTTTAGTTTGCCTCTTTGTTGTTAATAATATGTATTGTTTTGCTGTTATTCATTTATATACCAATTACCATTTTCTATCTCCATTTTCCATTTTGTGGGCCCCATCTCAATTCTCACCACATCAAGTAAATGGGAGCCACGGTCTCAGTTATCCTCAAATCAAGTAAAGGGGACCCACATTCATACCTTCATTTCTTGTCATACGAAGTAAGATGCAATGGAAATATTGAAATGTTAAATTGCCTAATCAAATAGAACCTAACTACCATTCTTCATTTTGTGGGCCTAAACTCTGTTTTCAAGAAGGCAACGAATAATTGAATCATTGTTTGCTGTTACAGATTCACTTTCTTGCATGCTCCCAGAGATATGCTTGGTAAAAACGTTGAAGCCTTACGGACTCTGCTGGATCTATGTGACTCAGAGCCCGATACGCTTCAAGATACCTGGAATGCGGTTCTGGAATGCATATCTCGACTAGAATATACCACATCTAATCCTGCTATTGCTGCTACTGTGATGCATGGACATAACCCAATCTCTAAGGAGGTGGTTATTCAATCTCTTAAAGAGTTGGCTGGGAAACCATCTGAGCAAGTTTTTCTAAACAGTGTTAAACTCCCTAGTGAATCGGTGGTGGAATTTTTTACTGCTCTTTGTAACGTCTCAGCTGAAGAATTGAAGCAGAACCCAGCTCGTGTTTATAGCTTGCAAAAACTTATGGAGATCAGTTACTACAATATGGCTCGTATACGCATGGTAATAATTCCTTTACCCTGTTCAGAATATGCGTGTATATGTAAACACCCTAGGTTAAAACTTTTGATGCCCGTCCATTGACCCAGCTCTAGGTTATCCTCAGCAAGCCCACAACAGCTTGTGCAAGCCTAGCTGCACATATTTTAATAAAAGTTTTGACTGACAATCAAATGTCTAAACTGTCGCTTTAATAAAGGCAACATAAAGAAAGCTAATGGACCAAAGTCTAAGTTTTTCAAATAATGATTAACAAGGGGGAAGTATGGGTTTAAAAACTTAAATGTTGCATTTCGTGGGACAACCCAAAATGAAAGTGTTGCATTTTTTGGGGTAAAAGGGACTAGCATAAATCATTCTCTAATGTGTGGTCTGATTGTCTGAATCAGCTCAGTCTATATGTGCCGGCAGGCTTACTAGGTTTAGACATGAAATTATATAGGCAACACTTCTAGGTAACACTTTCCAACCCATGAAAATTGCGACACTCCTTTTTTAAGAAGTTTTCTAGTTAGGATTACTAAGTTGTCCATTATCATCTTTACAAATGAATCTATACTTTGATCCACATAATTCATCAGGGTAATTTAGATATTTGATGATTAGTCAAACATTTTAAAAGAACAGTGTGTCACGTCAATGTTGCAAGTAATGGAACGAAGGGAGTATAGTTTGTAATAAGACACTATATGTCTTTATTATTTTGAAATCTTCTATGTCCCATGATCTAAACATATTAACTGCCATATTTTCCTTGGTGGTTCTAGTTGAGTGGATAAAGTAATCACACACATACAACCGTAACTTTCAGAAACTGAAAACACAAGATTTACATGCTTCATCAATTCGTCTACATCCACAATTCGTTATTCTCTTGTGAACTTTAGTAGCACATAATCATAGAAGAAAACCCACCTTCCTATTATAAGAAAACCCTAGACAAAATTTCAATAATGTGGAAAAACTGTCATCCTGATTGTCAGTATAAAATCCAAACCAGCCTCCATATACAACATTTGTAACTCTTGGTGTTTGAAAATGAAAATGTAGGTTCTTATAAGAATGGTATTGTTGCAGTTATTTTTTATGACTGAAAGTATTTATATTCCCAGGTATGGGCTAGAATATGGTCCATCCTTGCTAATCACTTTATTGCTGCTGGGAGCCATCATGATGAGAAAATTGCAATGTATGCCATAGATTCTCTAACACAACTCGGAATAAAATACTTGGAGCGAGCAGAACTTGCCAATTTCACATTCCAGAATGATATCTTGAAACCATTTGTTATCCTGATGCGGAATAGTCGGAGTGAATCAATTCGAAAATTGATTGTTGATTGCATTGTTCAGGTATGTTTACATTTGTGTTTGCATCCATTACACGAAAATAGATAAATTTTTTTATCTTTTAAGATCCAATGGACTATTGTTTCAAATAAATCACAAGAAAAACCAACTTTTTTCTATAAACAACAATGCCGTTGGGAAAATACAAGGTTGAGTTTGTGAAAAAAAACTTGCATCAGTTTTGATTCATAACTCCTTAGTTTGGCCTCTTCATAAGTCCAAGTGCATGCCTTTTGGAATGGAAAGAGCAGTTGCTACTATTTCATAGCATTGGAATTTGCACATTTAACTTATGCTAGTTTAAACAGATGATAAAATCAAAGGTTGGAAGCATTAAATCTGGTTGGAGAAGTGTATTCATGGTTTTTACAGCTGCCGCCAATGATGAGTTAGAATCAATTGTGGAAAGTGCTTTTGAAAATGTAGAACAAGGTATTTTAACTCGTCGCTTTATTTCGGTCATTCATGTTTATATCCCTCCATCACATGTTTTGGGAGAGTATTTGACTATTCATCAAATATCTAAAATACAATTCAATAATAACAAAAGAAGAGAATCTTGTGGACCCAAACAAAAAAAGGTCATTTTTTGTGATGACAATAGGCAAATAGGTACCTGTAACTTGAAAAACTTTTGAGAAATTGAAAAATGTTGCAATTTTCATGGGACTTACCAAAATCGAAATTATTGCGCTTTTCAATTGACAGAGGAAGTAGTCCCTATTATAGGGTTGTCTCTCTAAGAAGGTACGGGTATATAACTTGTCTGTAAAAAAAACTACAAATATTTATTTTGGTGTACCCTGTCTAATTAAAAGAAATTGGCAGTTATACTGGAGCACTTTGATCAAGTAGTCGGTGACTGTTTTATGGACTGTGTCAATTGCCTCATTAATTTTGCCAACAGTAAAAGTTCTCATCATATCAGTTTGAAAGCAATTGCACTTCTCCGCATATGTGAGGATCGACTTGCAGAGGTTTGTATTTTTGTACTCATTATAGTTTTTTAGTTATTTACATTGTTTTCCAAGAGGAAATGGCCACCTATCTCACTTCATATCCTCCACCTAGGGAACTTTACTTGTTAGGCTAGGAAGCATAGAATGGGTGTGGGTTCCACATTTCATAAATTCTAAAATCTGGGTCAATACACGTACATATATACACCATATAATAGAAAAATAGTTTAACAAAAGAATCATCATCAAAGTATTTAGACCTATATCTGTTACTAGTAAGTGATCCAATTGACCTTTATCCCAAAGAATCAATGTCCAACACAAACTCAAACTAGGCAAAAATCAGCAGTCCCAAATAATCAATCTCACAAATAGATAAACCACAAGGGTTTTGTGTAGATTTGATGCGTAACCTAATTACAATCGGTCTCTATATATAAAGATACTAATTACATAGGAGTGCCCTCTACATTATACTTATTGCACCTAAGTACATTCAGTCTAATACTCCCCCACAAGTTAAGGACGAGTAACGCCTGTAGCTTGGATCGTAAGAACAGAAATCTAGGAGTCGGCAACGACTTCGTGAAAATATCAGCAATCTGTTGTTTTGTGGAAATGAATTGTACCGAAGGTCTCCTTGAGCAACCTTTTCTTGACAAAATGAAAATCAACTTCCACATGCTTTATTCGTGCATGAAAGACAGGGTTGGCTGATAGATAGGTTGCACCTAGATTGTCACACCACAGGATAGGAGCTGATGGGGCATGAACGCTAAGTTCGAAGGAGAGCTTGAAGCCAGGTAAGTTCAGCTATAGTATCAACCAGAGCTTTGTATTCCGACTCAGTAGAGGATCAAGAAACAGTGCGTTGTTTGCGAGCAGTCCAAGATACAAGGTTAGAACCCAAATAGATGGCAAATCCCCTCGTGGACCGACGATCATCTAGACACCCAGCCGAATTAGCATCAGAGAAGGCTTGGAGAGACTGATCAGCATTGGATAAGGCTTGGAGAGATAAAGTAGATGCCTGAAGAATGAGTAAGCCACAGTTAACAGTGTTCCGAAGATAGCGTAGAATCCGTTTGACTGCAGACCAATGTGATTCAGTAAGGGCATGCATGAACTGATATACTTTATTAACTGCAAAAGCGATATCTGGCCGAGAAAGAGCAGGACTGTCAGCTAAAGATAGCGAACAGGACGAGGTCATGGGGAAGGCATGGGCTTAGAGTCTGAGAGGCCTGCTCGTTGTAAGAGCTCCAAAATGTATCTCTTTTGAGAAAGGATGATGTCTGGTCCTTGAGGGAGGATCTCAATACCCAAGAAGTAGTTTAGAGGGCCTAGATTCTTTATCGCAAAAGCTGAGCTCAATTGTTGAACGATGGCGTTGATAGCATCATTATTGTTTCCGATGATGATGATGTCGTCAACATACACTAAGATGTGTAAAAGAGTGCCAGCATGACTGGAAATAAACAGTGAAGGATCAGTCTTGGAGCCTACAAAGCCAAGGATATGAAGAGCCTTGGAAAGGCGGTGAAACCAAGCCCGTCGGGCCTACTTGAGGCCGTAAATGCCTAAATGGACTTGTGGAGTAGACAAACATGATGTGATTGTTGTGGGTCAATAAAGCTTGGAGACTGCTTCATGTAGACTGTTTCGGTAAGGTGGCCATGAAGAAAGGCATTTTGAACATCAAGTTGCCTGAGCGACCATTTCTGATAGACCGCAAGCGATAAAACAACCCTGATGGTAGTGGTCTTGACAACAGGACTGAAGGTTCCGTGAAAATCATTGCCATGTTGTTGCCGTAAACCTTTTGCGACGAGTCTCGCTCTATAACGAGTGATGGCACATGTCTTGTCCCGTTTTATCCTGTAAACCCACTCACAATCAACAACATTAGTATCATGAGCATGAGGAACTATAGACCATGTGCCGTTTTTAACAAGAGCGAAGTACTCCTCGATCATAGCTTGACGCCACTCAGGAGATTTGTTGGCAATGGTAAACGAGATTGCTTCAATAGGTATGGTGGAGGTGGTAGTAAGATTAGATGAGGGATTGAAGGGAACCCGTTGTTTGGGGTTGGGCCGGAGGTTAGGAGGACGTTGTCTAGGAGGCGGAGGCGGTGGTGGTGATAGAGAGGAGGAAGTGGATGATAATGGAAATGAACCACTGGTATCTGGATCATGGTGCAAGGGGAAGTGGGTTCAGGAGAAGACTGAGAGATGGGCGAGAAAGTATGTGGTGAACTGGTGGATTAGGTATTATAGGAGATGGAACGACAGGTGGAGTGTTGTCGGTTACCACGTGAGGTGATATCGAGGAGGTGTAGGGACATGATGATGTAGGTGAGGAAGTGGGGACAGTAGGAATAGCAAAGGGGAAGTGGTCTTCATTGAAGCGAACATGACGAGCAATGTATAAGCGCTCGGTCGACAGGTCAAGACAATGATAGCCATGATGGAAAGGACTGCTAAGAAAGACGCAAGGGGTCGACTGGAAGTCAATTTGTGATGGTTGTACGGTCGAAGGTGAGGAAAGCATTGACAACCGAAGACCCGAAGAAAGGAGTAATTGGGAGATCGTTTGAAGAGATGTTCAAACAGTGATTTGTTTGTTGAGGTTCGTGAAGGCATGTGATTGATTAGGTATACAGCGGTATCGAAGGCGTAATGCCAAAAACGTTGAGGAACATTGGATTGAGCAAGCAGAGTGAGACCAGTTTCAACGACATGTTGATTGTGTCGGTCCACGAAGCCATTTTGCTTACTGGTGTGAAGACATGAACGACGATGAACAATGCCAAGAGATGAAAAGAAGGAAGATAGATTTCGAAATTCACCACCCCGGTCAGTTTGAACGTTTTTGATCTTTGTAGTAAATTGTCTTTCGACCATAGTAAGAAAATCTTTGAAGGTGTTGTAAACATTTGATTTTTGAGCTAATGGATAGATCCATATATAACGAGAATGATAATCAACACATAGCATAAAGTAACGATGACCTTCAAAAGATAGAACATGTGCATGACCCCAGACATCACAATATAGACCAAATCTAAAATTTTATTACATCGAAAGGAAGAAACAGGTAATGACTTTTTTGATGATTTGCCCATTTGACAGGACGTACAAAAAGGTAATGTCTTATTTGTAGCAAGAATAGAAAATCTAGAAAGCATAAAATGAAAAAGACGCTGATGTGGATGATCGAGCCGCCTATGCCAAATCCACATCGATTCTAACGTGGAATAGAGTGTACCTCTCAATCAATCAATGCGTAACAATCATCATCAACATAGCAATCAGATGAGAATAGCAAAAGTTAAGGAGAGATAGAGCGTGACATTGAGATTTACGTGGAAACCTAGAACGGAAGAAAACCACGGCTGGAGGAGACCACTACCGAGAATTTCACAAAATGATGATAAAATCCATACAAGCAAGGAAAAACTGAAGCTTGGTGATTACAGGTCGTGAATGGTGATTTTGGTATGAATGCTATATCATACATTCAAGATAATTAACAAATTGACATAAATCAAGAAATAAAACCTGTCTGGCACCTTAGGCAGCTTGGAGGGCGACTTCCAAGTCGCAGCTAAAAGCTGGGTGTACACAACTTTGAAGGAGACGTGAAGTTGCCTGCGATCTTGCCTGACATGCTGAGTGACACTTAAAGTCATGTTCAGTCTCACTTTCTTATGTACCGAGAGTTGAATGCAAGAAGTTGAGAGGCCAAGCATGTCGCACATAAAGTTGCATCTGATGGTTCTCTCCTGTGAATGCAACTTCCTAAGCGAGATGTTGAAGTCGCTTATGAAGTCGCCAAAGCAGCGGTGGATTTAAAGTCATACTCAACAATATCAAAATAGTCCCTGAAAATACAGGTTGATCATACTCTCTTGGGGTGCCATATCCGATGAGTGGTAGAAAATAACTACACAAGAAACAGATGAAAGGAGACATGCAAGCAGAGGAAGGAAGTACCACAAATAAGAAAATAAAAAGGAGAGGAGTGGAAAGAAGTAGAAAACATAACATCATGAACTAATTATTCAGACAGTCGAACGTGTTTTTCATGGTTTTAGTAAGTTCTTTTGCTTTAAATATTCAAGGAACTATTTTCTACCATGACAAACACAATTTGCTCCCCTTGTCTTCTTTTAGGGACTCATACCAGGTGGTAGCTTAAAACCCATTAATACCAGCGTAGATACAACTTACGATGTTACTGAACATTATTGGTTCCCGATGCTGGCTGGTTTATCTGACCTCACATCTGATCCACGACCTGAGGTCAGCAAGTGCGCACTGGAGGTTTTGTTTGATTTGTTGAATGAGAGAGGAAGCCATTTCTCACCGACATTTTGGGAGAGTATTTTCTACCGAGTTCTTTTTCCTATTTTTGATCATGTGAGGGACGCGGGAAAAGAAACTACAGCTTCTCGAGATGGATGGCTTCGTGAAACTAGTGTTCATTCACTGCAGTTGTTATGTAACCTCTTTAACACATTTTACAAGGTAGCTTCTCCGACTGTTTTTTGTATGTTCTGTATTCATTTATCAATATACAAGATACATACCTTCTGCATAACTTATTGCAATTTTGTGAGCCACTGAGCTGTAAAAGAGAGGTCATGTGTCCTGCAGGAGGTATGTTTCATGCTGTCTCCTCTTCTAAACTTATTGGTAGATTGTGCCAAGAAGACTGATCAGTCAGTGGTCTCCATATCACTTGGTGCATTGGTCCATCTTATAGAAGTTGGAGGAAACCAATTCATTGGCGCTGACTGGGATACCTTGTTGAAGAGCATAAGGTGCTTATAATTATGTCTTTGGATGATTAACTTTTAAAACCACTGTAGTTGGTTTCTTGTAGTAACATTTATCATCATTTTTTTCATGCTAAAAACACAGTAACAGACACTACACTTTGCAAGAGTGCTGGTACCAACTAAAAATGCTGATCAAAATTGTCTTTTTTGCATTTACCATTCCATTATCTCTCCAAAGTTGTTGACTCTTGCAAATTGTAAGAGTTCTTTTTGCTCTTTTACAAAAAAAACCAAATTCCAGTTGGAAAGGTTGATCATTGCTTTCTAGTTTTATATCTTGTGATTTATGGTAAATCTGTTCATATCTCAGATTATATGCGTGTTTATGTCTCTGTGTTTTGTATACTGACTTAACAGGGATGCTACTTACACCACTCAACCCCTCGAGCTACTCAATGCTTTGAGTCTTGAAAGCACCAAGACTCGCTCCGTTATGGGTGGAAGCTTAAATGTTCAAGCAGATGATAGTCCCTCGGTTGTCTCTGCTGGTGGTGAGCCACTTAATTTTATGTGTATGCTTACTCTGCTCCACTGAAAAAGTGAGTTCAACTTTTGAGGTCAAATGAACTAATTCCCACTTAAGGTTGATACAATTTATCTTTGTTTTGGAGAACATTTGATCCCATTAAACATTTTTTCAGAAATTTGTATTGAATAATTGTGGTATCTGACACTTTTGGTCCTACTACTCCATCTAGTCCATTTAAGATTTGAACCTGAGAACCAATGTCCCAAGCCTTACCCACTAGGTCAACCCTTGGGGTTAAAACCTTCTTACAAAAATATGATTAAGAAATTGTTGGTCTTGATGTTCTAGCACAATGGTTGTAACTTCTATTCTGATTTATACTTGATTGCACCATGAAATGTCTAAGCATCTCTTTTTTTCAAACGGAGGGATTATAAAGGAATACTGTTGGATGTGTATAATGAGTTCTCTTTTGACAGATCGAAAATCATTGATGGCGATGAAAGCCAATCAAGAAGATAGACCATCAGCGGATCCACATGAATCGGAAGGTTATGACGTGCAAGTCTTATTTAAAACTCTAATAATATATTTTTTTTATTTTCTTTCCTTTCTTATATATTGTTCACATGGAGGTAAGCATAACCATAGAAGTTCCACAAATCACCATCTTAAAGATGTGATCATTTTCATCCTGAAAAGGTAAAAAGAAAGCATTTGACTTTCAGTTTTTTGCAGGTCAAACTCCTTCATCTGAAAACGTTGAAAAATCTCCAGGTGGGGCAAGTTTGCGACGTAGTCAAACGATTGGTCAAAAACTAATGGGAAACATGATGGACAACCTCCTTGTTAGAAGTTTCACCTCTAAGCCTAAGAACACGGTTTTAGATGCCATAATACCAGCTTCCCCAGCCAAGGTACCATGTTCCTCCTGATTTAATTTTGCTGATCTTTTTGAAGCTTCTTCCTTAGAGACTTCAAATACTTGTATTGATGGAATGACAATATCGTGATCTGCTCATATTTCATAGATTTTGTTGATGCGGAAGCATTCAAAAGCACCGGGATAACTTGAAACCTTTAAAATGATTGGAAAACATATGTGGTCAAGAAAAATAATTATGATTTCATTCATTCTTATCAATTTCCCGTTCTCCATTTCGTGGTCCATTTTTCATTTAATGGGACCACAATCACCTCTGAAAATGTTCTTTTAAACGATTAACACACTGATACGCTAATCAACAAAAGTAGATTCTTTGCATAAAAACATTATGATTAAATTTAATTATGCAAAGATTATTAAAATGGAAACGTGATGAAGATTAAATGCTCACAAAATGCTAGGTCAAATTTGAAATGGACGCATCTTGTGGGACGGTTTTTTAGTGTAAACGTTCTCTTTCTGTAATCTACAGTCTCCTGACGAGGAGCGTGAATCTGGAGATGCAGTAGAAAGTCCATATATGGGAACAATAAGGAGCAAATGCATAACTCAACTGCTACTACTAGGGATCCTTGATATGATCCAGGTATGTGCTTTTCGTTTGAATGTTTGCATATGCTCAACAATAAGTTTTTCCCCAATTTATGGTCTTGTCTTTAGGACCTCATCAGTTCTTTCCAAACAAAGCTGCAAATGTGCTGGTTGATCAAAATCATGGCCAAGTCTGATATCTTGATCATCAAATCAGTTCTTTGCAAATCCCTCAACCTGTGGTTTTCTGTTTCTCTTTTATTTAATATTGAAGCTTTTTCGTGACTCTGTCTCCCTATATACAAAATGAGATATACCCTCGTAGGGGCAAGTTCATTTGAGAACCGTAAATATCTTGTGAACCGTGAGAACCAACTATTCATGATGAATACTCCTAAATATGCATTAATACCATTCATCATGAGTATCATGCATTTTCATTATTATGATATTCATCATGAATATCGATCATGATATTCATTCATGAATAGTCGGTTCTCATGGTTCTCAAATGAACCTGCCCCTACCATGGTATATCCTTTTCACCCATGGATTTAGTGTTGACCGAGAACACTAGGAAGGGTGTTAATGTAAAGTTGGAGGTTGAGAGGCACATTTATGAATCTCAACATTTTCGAGTAAGACTACAATAGAACAGAGTGTGTGAAGCTCATCCTTAGTGGTGTTTATACAGAAGCACATAATCTGTTGAAACATCTTATCTGGTAGTTAGGTAGAATATATTTCTTATTTAGGATTGATTTGTTCTAAAGATGGAGAGATTGATGAACATGTTAGTCATAGGGTAAGAGCAAGGTGGATAATGAGGACCTTTCTTATGGAATCATGTAAATTTCAATTGTGAGCATGCTAACTTCTATTGGAATGTGGACACTTATTTTTGGACAGACATATATAGAAATGTGGACATTTATTTTGGAACAGAGGGAGTAATAGTTTTGGGTTGTCCGCACACTAGTATGGTGTGCAAGAGGGAGAAATGAAATCTCAAACAAATTTTTACAAGAGAAACTAAGAACATATATGGGTCAAACCTCAGATTTGAACATATTGAAAGGAAAAACTTTAACAATCTAACCACCTAGTGCTACAAGTCTCTCTTAATTTAAACTTTGGGTTGGTCAAAAATTAATATGTGGCCACAATGAACCGAAATGCAACTGAGACATGAGATAATAAGCTATTTGTAACTCTTGATAGAAAATTGTCCGTTATGAAAAAGTGGGGTTTCTAAGCTATAATCTGAAGTTTTATTCATGTCTGTTAAACATGCAGAAAAAATACTGGAGCAAGTTGAAGGGTCATCAAAAGATTGCAATTCTTGAAATTTTATTCTCGATGTTAGAGTTTGCAGCATCATATAATTCGTACACAAATCTCAGCTTACGGATGCAACACATTCCTCCTGAAAGGTTGGCTATTTGCATATGTGAATTTACGACCCTGTACATTCTTTATAAAATTAAAAGTACCAATTTGCCTATTGTCATCTTTATAAAGTATCGATGGTTATTTGTCTATCATGTCGCCATTTTAAGGGTATTTTAGACATTTGACTAATAGTCGAACACGTTGGAAGGAAATTAATCTTTATTATTTTCTATGGTATTGGTTTTGGTTTGCTGTTTTACGTCATTATGGAAAAAAATTTAGACATTTGACTGATGGTAGAACACTTTTCTTAAACTAGAGTCAAACATTGCTATATTCATGGGACGGATTCAGATGCCTTACAGAAGACAATCGACCTTATCGTTCTGACTCAAACTAGTTTATCTTCGTTCAGGCCTCCATTAAATCTTCTTCGACAGGAATTAACTGGGACTTGCATTTACTTAGAAGCGTTACACAAGACAACTTCGGGAATTACTTCAAACCATAATGGAGAGCTTAAAACAAGTGATTCACTTGATGAAGATGTTAAAACTAATGCAGAAGAAAAGCTTGCGTCATTTTGCGGACAGGTACTCAAAGAAGCATCCGATTTCCAGATGAGTATTGGAGACAATACCAATATGGAGGTTCATCGAGTTCTAGAACTGCGTTCGCCAATCGTTGTTAAGGTATTTATTGGTTTCCTACATCGTCAAGATTCTTTCTTTACTTCTATTACTAACCCCCAGTTCCTAAAGCCATCTCCAACCAGAGGCGGATCCGGAAAAAATTTCAAGCAGGATACAAATAATTAACATAATATAAAATATAACAAAAAATAATTATAAAAATTTTGGTTTGATTAAAAATGACATACAAGTGATCTTTTTGCAACATCAAGTGGTTATTTTCTTCTGTTCGGCTGGTGTTACCAAAAATTTATAAAAAATTCAGACGGAATCGAACTTGCAACATGTAATGCCACATGTAGTGACACTAGTAGTAGACTTGCAACCACTTTTTGTTAATTTAGAGGAGCACATATTAAATTAAATTGGGTGCACCTTTCCAGGGGCGGACCCACTATGGTGCACATGGTGGCATGGGTCATTGCTTCATTCATTCGTCGTAATGTAAAGATATCTAGGGTCGTGAAACGTGCCACCGTATTATTTTTGTTAGGTGCAACCGTATATTCCTTGAAACTATAATAATAACACAAATTTCCCTTGGTAGAGTTGGTTTGCACGTTCTTTTCTCCCCTTCTAGGCGGCGGTTCGAATCTCATTTTTATCATTTTCTTAGTTTATAGCTTTTAATTTCAGGGTTGTTATGTTTCTGAATTTTTTTGGGATAAAAGACTTGAACACAATCTCACATACAAAAAGAAAGGAACTAGCCAACAGATCAACGATGATTTTATAAAAACTATCCATAACTCCGTCCTTTATAATCATAGGGTTCCACCACTTTGAAAAAGTTTCTAGGTCCACCTCTACACCTTTCGACACCGATCCAAAACCAAGGAGCCTTGGTGCACCCATAATTGGTTAAGAATGTTGATGTTTTTAGGTGCTGAAGGGAATGTGCTCAATGGACAACCAGATATTCAGGAGACACCTCAGAAGTTTCTACCCTTTGATCACGAAGCTCGTGTGCTGTGATCAGGTAACCGTTTGCCATCCAACTGTGGTTTGAATTCGTTTTTCATCTATTACTAATTGGTTCCTTAAATTTGATTAGATGGATGTTCGTTGCGCTCTAGCTGATCTTTTCAGCATGCAGTTACATGGATTGTTGCAGTAGGAACACTTTTTAACCAAAATATGCAGTCGGTTTTGGAGCACATTCCACCATCTCCTATGGTGGCCATTGTGAGTCAGTTTCCGAATCTGCAAAAGTTTTGTTTTTAAGTCGTTGTCTTACCTTTTTCTAATTACGCCCGTGGCTGCAGTTGTTTTTTGTGTTTCAAAAAAACAACGATAATAACGATAGAAACGAGAAGAGATTTAGGATTGGAGATGAGTTTTGGTTGATGAAGATGGTCAAGTACTTGCAGTATCTGTTCTTATGTTGCTAACTTTTTCAGCATGTATTTGAATGTATGAAATAATGGATTAAGTTATAGATGCATGGTGTTGTAAATCAACCAGAATCAAATGACTCGGTATATCTATCTCTATCTCGAAAGTATAGTACGGAAAGTATACAGACTTTAACCACAAAGGTGGTGCCTGATTGGTTAGAACTTGGCTCCAAAGGTCAAAAGTACCTAGAGGCCCCAGGTTCAAATCTAAGAAGGAATAAAAATCCTCTTGTGGCCACGGAAGTTCAAATACGGTAACTCCAAGCTATCTACAAAGCATGTGGTCGTTCTGGGATTAGTCAGCTCGCATAGCGGGTTGGATATCCAGGTTAATAAAAAAAAGTATACACACTTTAGACGATAGAACAATTTTTTTGGTGAAGACAAAATTGGTTGAGTCTTTTTTATGAATCGTTGTTTTGATGTGCTTGTTTGTTTAAAAAAGTGTGAAGTACTAAATCACGATCATATCATAGAATCAATTCAATGGTGGATACATAAACTTTGTTAATTGGATCGCCATTATTTCGGATTAAAATTATAGAAAATGACAATTCGTTTTGAATATTTCACGAAATAACTTAGATTCAAAAAAACAAATAAGTTCTTGAACATTTCAAAACTTGTTAACTAACTCCTTAGACTTTTTAAAACTTGTCAGATACGCTCTTATGACCTATAAAACTGATTAATGTAGTAAAATAATGGAAAAAGTCAATGATCTTTCATATTTTGAACGATGAAGTCCCTAAACAAATGTGTTCATCATGCAATTTCCGAACCTGGAACATACTTGTACAATCGATAGAAATCGTCATTAAATGTCGATCATAGTCTTGAGGAGTGACATATTGCCTCGTTGCGGTATTTGGATGATTTGTTAACCTTTATCTAAAAGTAAACATAAACGCGTTTTAATCCCAAAACCAACTTCAATGTTTCCTTCTAGTCAAAAGGTTTGCAGAACTTTTACATGTGATGTAGGCTGGTAAAAAAGGTTTCTTCTGGGTTTGATAGCCGGGGCAGGACAAGGTGTTGGGTTAGACCTATCCCAAAAATTATTCCTTACAGGATGAACTTTTTCATCATATGAGTTATCATCTTCGGGTATATTCAAAATTTCTGCTGCAACATAAACGTCTTCATCTTTATTTACCTCCCATAGTGTTGACTATTTTAGAGACTGGTCTAGGGACTGGTTCGGAGATGGTTCAAATCTTGAACCAAAAAACTATCATGATCAAAATAATTTATTGGTTCAAAAACCTCAGTCGGTTGGGTTTGATACCGTTGCTTTGCTATCAACGTCTTCGACACATGAACGAAATTATTAGGTTCATGCATTACGACAAACACCATGTTGATTGATTCCGACAAAATTGTAGGTATGAGCGCCACTACAACCAGAAAAAAAAAAACTACCGGTTTGATTGATTATGGCAGCAAAATATGGATTTCCACCATTACCGCCGAGGAATAAAGTATTTGGTTGATTTATTCCAATAGCAAGATATGGATTTCCTCCACTACCACCAGGGAATAAATAACCTGATTGATTGATTCCGGTAAAATCGTAAGGATTTCCACCATTACCACTGGGGTAAAAAATACATGTTTGATTGATTCCAGAAGGATCGTAAAGGTTTGCACCACTACCGGGAAAAACATACTTGGTTGATGGATTACGACACTTGATAGATCTCCACCATCACCACCACCACCACCACTGTCGACAACAAAGAGTGTCAAAATTTGTGATAAATTTTGATGAACGACGTTTTGGAACATCACCACTTCCTCGTCGTCACCTAGCTTACATAACTCACAACTCAACAGGATTTTTATAAAATAACCTAAAACGACTACATAAACTTAACTTTTTTGCAACACGCTTAATCAAACCAGAATGTGTTATTGGCGAAGGCAAGGTAAAATACATTTGGGCGCTCCTAACGACATATACTCTATAACACCATCTATCATCTGGAACGAACAGCCGCTTTAAACATACACCGAACCATTATCATTTTCACGTGATTTTATATTTGTGTTAAGGGTTGTGATGGTAGATTATATTTAAGGGTTAAAGTTATAATGGTAGATTGTGTTTAAGGATTAATAGTTATAATGGTAGATTGTGTTTAAGGGTTAAGGATTGTGAGAGTAGAAGTGTTTGGATTGCTACATTTTCATGTTTGGATTACTACAATTATATATGCTACATTTGGTCCTAAAAAGACCAAATACAGATGAAAATCGTCTCCTACGTCTAGTCACGTCGTCATTGAGTTGTCAAAACCAAAAAGTTGCATCATAGAATGTATCCACTACATGAAATAACAAGGGTCAAAATCGCCCCCGGGGGTGATTTTCAATAGTGTGGGGCAATTTTGATTAAAGTGTGGAAAAAATCAGATCCCCCCATCCTCCCAAAATGGTATACATGTAGAACTCATCCGTACCTCAAATCATGAAATGTTCCTATTAAAGTAAATCGCCCTCCAAGAACGATTTTTTATGATCATTTTGTGAAAATTGTCTAAAAATGATCATTTTGTTAATTTACAATGTATAAATAAGCATTTTAGGTAATTTCCCTAGCAAACAATTTCTATTAAATTTAAATAAATAAATTTTGTTTCTTATATTTTTAAATTATATAAATAAAGTAGTTGTTGATGTGACATTCGATACTGCTTTAAAAGTTATTTATAATCTTAAATATGTAAATGGTGACTATAAAACGAAAATATTATAACTAAAAATCTTCACACAAATTTGGATGGTCTTATTAATAAGTTTATAACATTATATTATATATAGAGAGAGAGTTTATTTTAAATACAACTCATCGTATTTGTACAACCAATGCAATTCAATAAATTGAGATATTTATGGAAATGATGAGAGTTTATTTATTATGATTTGAATATTTATGGAAGATGAATATGGTTCATTAATTATGATCAATACTTTATATTAGGAAACAATTAAAACTTCTATGAAATCACATATTAATCAAATAAAATGGACGGTTAAGAATAGGTTGTACTGGTTGCACAAATATCAAGGATAGTATAATAACCAACCTCTCTCTCTCTCTCTCTCTCTATATATATATATATATATATATAGGGGCACGTTCAAATGAAAACCGTGCATTTCTAAGAAACCGTATAAACCAATTTCGACCAGTAGAAAAATTCCATTTTTTTCTAATTAAATTTAATCAGGTATTTCGGTCATTTACAATATTTTCTATTAAATATGAAAGTTATTAATAAATCTTAATTAAGGAAACGTAATAAAGAAAATTGTATAAATGGTAACATTTAAATATTTAATTATATTATAATATTAAAAATTTGAATTTGATATATTGTTATGAGATTGAATCTGCAAATGGGTCTTGAAGATTGAATTGCATTATGAAATGAAATCGTAAATTATGGTTCAAATTAAAAAAATAATGTTAATGAAATATGTTTCATGAAGGTGAAACTGGTTCATGTTGTAATTGATTCATGAGTAATATGAAATCGTTTCATGGTGAACCATGTTTCAGTGATGATATAGTTGATCCGTTTAGTAGAAAAAATGGAACATGAAACAGATGCATAATTTATTTGGTTCGTCATGAAATAATTGCATGATGAAACGGGTACATGATGAATCTGCTTCGGGATCTTGAAGATTGTAAGGATTAAAGGAAATAATGCATCAAATAATGAGTGAAATAATAAAAATTAATTTACATGAAACATATTTCATGAAGGTGAAACCGGGTCATGTTGTAATTGATTCATGAATAATATGAAATTATTTCATGGTGAACCATGTTTCAGTGATGGTGTAGTTGATCCGTTTAGTAGAAAAAATGGAACATGAAACAAGTGCATAATTTATTTGGTTCGTCATGAAATAATTGCATGATGAATCTGCTTCGGGATCTTGAAGATTGTAATCTGCTCCAGAATCTTGAAGATTGTAAGGAGTAAAGGAAAAAAAATGCATCAAATCATGAGTGAAATAAAATAATTAATTTACATGAAACATGTTTCATGAAGGTGAAAATGGTTCATGGCGTAATTGAACAATAAGTGGTGAACTGCTTTCATGGTGAAACCCGTTTCAGTGATGGTGTAGGTGATCCATTCAGTAGATGAAATGAAAAATGAAACGGGTACATAATGTAGGCGGTTCGTCATGAAATAATTGCAAGATAGAAAATAAATTAGTTTCATTAATAGTAATAAATGTTAACGTAAAAATAATAAATTACTTTACAAAAAGTAGATTAATTTCATTAATAATATGATTTACATGATATGGTTTCCTTGAATAAATGAATATTTGGTTTTACCCTTTTGCCCTTACCGGTATTATAAAATATATTTTCAATTTTTTTATTTTTAATTTCCTTAAATAACCTTGATTAATCTTAACCATTGATCAATAAAATGGATAGGTGAGATTGGGTTACACGGTTTACACAAATGGAGGCGGTTTTTATTTGAACGCTCCTCTCTCTCTCTCTCTCTCTCTATATATATATATATATATATATGTGGAGGATCAGTAAAAAAACCCTAAAAATGAAAATTTGGAGAATACTCTGGTAATCATTCATTTGGACGGTATGCATACGTGCATACAAGTAATTAAAGTCGTTTTTTTGGTTTTTACAGTTTTCCCTTGAACCTAGTCATATATATATATATATATATATATGTATATGTGTGTGTGTGGGTTTAATTATTTGGGAACTTCCAAGTCACATGAAATCTCATGTGATACAAATATATAATCACATGTGATACAAACATATTATGTTGATACCCTATAAAGCAGACGCTTTTTTCCAAAACCTTGGTCGTGGTGCCCAAGTCACCATTCTTTTGGACCTACTTTATCACATGTGGTCTTGAAACTTATAATCTTCTCGTAAATTGATTCGCTTCCAGTATGATCCCGCTACATATGTGTATGATACTCGGATTTGGTGTTCGTGCAATGCAGCGATATAAATCTCGATTTTAATGTTTAGTTTTTATTTTTTTCTTTATCGATATAATACGATTTTATGTGGTTTTGAGAACGTGATAATGTTTTTATTTTTGAATGAAATATAAATTTGAAGATAGCATAAAATTTTAAAAAATATGAATCGATATTGGTATCAAATTAACCATTTAATAGTTCCCGTTTTTTGATGTAACTTCTTTAGTTAAAATTTTTATTATAATTTAATTTAAATTTAATAACAAAATAATTTATTTTTGGTTTAATAATATAATTTTTTATAAAGATAATAATTAAACATATTCTGTTAGAACTTAATGGTTATCTTAATTATATTTTAGATTTTATATGTTTAAAATGGATGTTTATCTTGTATTTAATTATGTTTATCTGCAGTTAGTTACACAAATTTAGAATTGATGCTTTAATAAGTTGTACTTACGTAAAATTACTTTTAATCTTGAATTTTAAGTAATCTATACTATCTTATAAAGCATTTGGCTAAAACTCTTAAAAACTCTTAAAACTCTTAAAAACTCTTAAACTTGTTCATCCCTAAACGATTTCATCCATATCCGATTTCATCCCATATCTGAATTCGTGTAACTAACTGCAAATAAACACAATCAAATACAAGATAAACATCTCATTTTAAATATAAAAAATCTAAAATATAATTAGGATAATCATTGAGTTCTAACAGAATACTTAATTATTATCTTTATAAAATGTTA
>NC_037537.1:18681659-18727065 GCF_001531365.2 Cynara cardunculus var. scolymus | reverse complement strand
AAATTACTTCGTTATTGTATATAAATTAAATTATAAAAAAATTATATTATTAAACCAAATATAAATTACTTCGTTATTGTACATAAATTAAACTATAAAAAAATTGAATTAAAAAATTACACAAAAAAATAAGGAATTTCAAATAGTTAATTTGATACTAATATTGATATATTTTTATCAAATTTTTATGATATCTTCAAACATATATTTTATTCAAAAATAAAATCATCATCGTTTTTCTCAAAATCAAATCGACTGAGATAAAGAATAAAATGAAATATTAAAATCACGATGTATCTCGCTGCATTGCGCGAGTACGCTTCTAGTATGTATCAATAAACATTATTTCATGCATAAAAAATAATTTT
The DNA here is from genome assembly GCF_001531365.2 of Cynara cardunculus var. scolymus. Classification (NCBI taxonomy): domain Eukaryota; kingdom Viridiplantae; phylum Streptophyta; class Magnoliopsida; order Asterales; family Asteraceae; genus Cynara; species Cynara cardunculus. The sequence goes on along the minus strand of NC_037537.1, from coordinate 18,726,697 downwards.
TAAGAGTTTTTATAAAAATGCTCTATAATATAGTATAGATTATCATACAACATTCTTTTTTATGAAATTAGAACTCTATCTTCTACATGCATCTCATTTCTAAATCTCGAGATCTTTTTACTAAATAATACGTTGATTATCTGATAAAAAAACTCTGTAATAATGCTTCTACTTGTTGTCTCAATTATGCTAACTATAAATATGCTGCCTAAAGAGGAAGACCAACTTTATATCACCCTTCAATTCGAATTACCTAATATTTTGTAAGACTAACTTTTGACTTTTTATATTTGATGTTTATGACATGCTGATTATCCTTGTAAAATATATTTATTTTTATTTTTATTTTTATTTTTATTTTTTATGCTTAAAAAGAATTATATTTACTTTTAAGGAAAATTAAATATAATAATCTAGAAAGGCAACATAAGGCCAAAATGGAACTTTGGGCCAAGCACGCTGAAATAGGCTTTGACTTTTTGAAGTCAAACTGCTTATAAGTTCTTATTAAGCTTTACTCTCTCTCTAGAGATAGAGAGAGAATGGGTTCTTCTAAGGATCAATTGCCGCCATATCCAAACGCAGCTCGAATCTCCGATTCTCAATGCTACCCTCAGTACACCGCTTCTCTCAAATGTAACAATCTTCTCTCTTTCTCTATTGTTTCGTTTTACTGAATTTGTGTGGGTTTTAATCCATAATTATTCAACTGTTGTAGCTTTAGGGTTCATTCATGTTCAATTTCAGAACCCGTATCCTGTATCTTGTTTTAGGGTTTCCCTTCTTGCGTTGATTCATTATTGGAGTATGCTAGAAACTATGGTTGTTTTTTTATATGGAATTTTCCTTGATCCCTACATACCCACTAGAGAAAGAAGAAAAAAACACTTTTAGCCTCGTTATTGAATCTGGTTTGACTAGTGTTTCATTGTCTTGTTGGAGGAAATTTTCATGAATACAAGGGGAAACAGAGAATGAAATAGCCCAGATAAAGCCGTGGATCACTTAAGAGCTTGCTTTCCTTTAGTTGCATTTTGATCCTAATTTCAGATTTTCTGTCATGATTTTGGCAGAAATTGTTTTCTTTTAACTTAGGGAAAGGCTTTAGAGCTTTCATAAAATCCATAGAGCGGCTTCCCTTTGAATCCCACATGGGGGCGTGGCCCCCTTGACGCCCGCCGTATGGTGTCATCCAGCAATCCTGGGTTCTAGTTAGCTTACATGAGTGTGCAATCCAGACCTCCTAGTTCGTGATATAGCTTAACTACCAACCCATATTGTCTCGTGAATCCATACATAAAATGAACCAATGATTTCACTAAAGTCACCAACATGTCTTGCTCCTACTATGGAACTATTGTTCAGATTTGAGTGCCTTTGAGATACCATGATGCCTACATGATGTAGATGAAAATTGCCAACAATATGAACAGAGGGAATATTTGGAAGAGAGGGGAGGGGGGAGGACGGAGGAGGTTTTCTTGCATAATTATTGCATAGTATTAAGATTAGTTACCTTTTAATTTAAAAATTGGCAAGAATTATTTTAGTCACAGACAGTAGATTGATGTGTATGTTGGTTAGAAAAAATGAATATTCCAATGCAAAAATCTTGAGGTAGAAGTCTGAACACATTGATGCCATTCTTGGATGTGGAAAGCAAAGACTAGAAATTCCTAAGTTTAAGTGAACTCCAATTGTCGAAGGATGTATAACTACAGAAAAGAGGGACGGCTTGAACCATGAGCATAATCCTTTTGATATATCCGTGGCCTAAAACAAGCAATTTCATCATGAATCATGAAATTTCAACTTGGCAACATGTTAATAGACGTGTTCTACGAATGTCTCTTGGTTTTGGACACCAATAAAAGTAGACTTTTGAACTTGTTTTCTGTGGAGTAATCTATCACCAGTCATGTAACACCCCCATTCCAAAGGAAGGGAGGTTGCTTCAAACGTAACGGAGCCGCTATATAAAACCTCCAAAATATAGTCTTCAATACAAAGAAATAAAATAAAATCTTCCAATAACGAAATTGAATATATCTACAAATAAGATATAAAGGTCTCCAAATAAACCACTTCCAAAATACTCCAACAACCGAGGAAAATCCAAAAGCAACCGTTAAAGGAAATCTAATCTAATAGCCAAAAGAAAAAAAATCCAATAAATGAATTAACATAACACTAAACCTCTTGAAATCCTTGGAACCAAGATTCTAGTCTACTTTCTGTCACAAAACCTAGCCGCGCCTTGATTACCTGCCGTGAGGAATAGAAGAAAACACAGCTGAGCCAAATGCCCAGTGAACGGATAAACAATTACAGTAAAATGGTAATACAAACATGCCAAATTGATCTCAAGACATCGAACCAAACGAGTACCAAAATCTTAGAAAATCAACAAATAACATAATCATACAAAATCATATGAAGAGACAAATCGAGCTCGAAAACGCATACACTTGCATATTAACTAACAGGACAAGTGTCAGACATATGGCCACACAGGCCTGTACGTTGGACTGCAGATCCACACGTACCAAATGTGAGATGTGGCGTTGGACACTACACCGACATCCACCCTACAAACGAATCACATGTGCTAGGGCCGACCCATACGCCTCCTAAATCGAATATCCATCACACCAAAATAGCTCTCAAAAGAGCACAAAAGAGGAGACACCATGGACTGATCACACTGCCACGGTTAGTGTCACACCATCGGTGCCACAATGACGTGCCTATGGTACCCCCATAKGTGGTTAGTAGCTCGAGTTACCCAGAGTTGAGTTGTCACAACGAATGTGACGTTATACGTCTTACATAAAGTCAATAAATAACGAAGTCAAACATAAATCAAGTAAGGAATTATGTTGAATAAACAAGTAGTCGTAATATAAAGAGGCTCAATTCGAAGAATACATAATCGATCAAAAGTACCAACATATGTACTTTTAGAGGTAAAAATCATACCAAAATGTTACCGAACAAATAAACGTATACTAACTCGAATAACTGCATGATTAGGACAAGACGCCCTTGCCACATATATATATATATATATATATATACATGATGTAGAACAAATACGATTGAATGGAAGATGCAGTAACGAACAATTTGGATAAATATGAGCTAAACGAGACTCACGAGTTCATAAGCATATTTAAACGAGCTAACTGAACAAAAAGGTTTAGGAATCCGTACCTTAAACTTCACAAAACTTATCGATTCCCCAAGTTTATTCCTTTATATCTGCCTTAAACAAACACCCAAACTTACTATTAATCCTAGCTGATGACTTGAATAACGAAACTAAATCACTTTAACGACTAATAATGTAACTAACTCAACTAAATCCTATATATATATGTATATATATATCCATACTATTCAAAACACATAAGGAGTTTACGCAACCGAGACTCGACTCCCTTTCGGACAACCCCCTCCCAAGAAGATAAGCAGTCTAAACGAAAAGGTCACGTCTTTTTGAATGGCTAAAAAAAACAGTAGCAAACTCGACTGAAAATTGAGTGTTCTGACCCGGGTTTTTTTTAGGCAATTCAATTCTTTTGGCGATAAAATAACGACAATTATATGCACCAACATTAAGCACATGCAAGATCAAATTCGAGAGGAAAACGAGAAGAATTTTTGGATTCTAAAGACGATTTTGACAAACCCCTAGCTGCTGCCATTATTATTGACCGAATCGGTGACCTTCGAATCACCGGAACAACTCAAATCTTTCTTAAACAATCCCAAAATTTATAACCCAACTACTAAATGTATAGATTCGAGACTGGGACAAAAACTTACCTCGAACCGACAAGAAATCGATGGAATCTTGCTTGCTTTTGGCCGTCGGGTTCCCTCCTAGGTTATCGATGGACTCTTCCAAGCTCTTACGGTTTCTCTCTAGCGATTATCATAATTAGAGGAATTCGGGTTAGGTTAAAGGAATTCAGTTAAATAAGGATTAGGGTTAGGTTAAATAAGAAAAAAAAACCCTAATCTACGTAAACCCTAATCTACATACAAAAGCCCAAGCCCATCATCCAAATTGCAAAGTTAAAGTGGGTTATGTAAAACTAACCCTTCAAGATTGGTCAACTTCCTAAACTAACCCAAACTTCAATATATATATATATATATATCTTTTTTTTATACACACTGATATATATATATATATACACACACACATACATAACGCCTTATTGTTTTGATCATTGATGTAGTGCTTATACTTGCAGTGTGCTCCCTCTGCCCCAAAATGAAGTGTCCACGATTGAAATGGCACACACTTTTAGGCATGCGTAATTATTACACTTTTTGTTAACCAGATGACATGTTTACCCTTATTTAATTACTTTTTCTTCACAACTTTTAAATGTTCGAGCGTTAATTAAGGGTAAACTTGAGAATTTGGTTATTTATTTTGAAATGTGGACACTTATTTTGGACCGGAGGGAGTAATATGTTTTGTTTTGTTGATGTTTGTTATTTGAAACTCTAGCGATATCATGGAATCAGTCGTGTTCTATTGTAAATTTCCCACCGTGCTTATCGTTGGAATCCATCTCTTTCTTCCATCACACAATTTGACAATCAGTAATAATAAATCCTAACGTTTCAGGTTTGGAAGAATTTAGCTCCGACAAAAGCAAGTGTCAAGAACATTTTGATGTCTACAAAGAATGCAAGAAAAAGGAGGTTAGCTTCGGATGTTTCATTGCTATTCTTTTTCTGGCTTTCAGATTAACATTCCTATTCATGCAATTACCGGTATATATAGAGAACATAGAGCTATCTTTCTTTTATTTCGGAAGGTGGACGTTAAGTAAGTCTCATCCGTAGGTTCAAGTATAGCATGAAAGACATACATACATTTATTTTCTGGTCAAGCTTTTCTCCTTTTTTTCAAGTTTTTTAGTTTCTGCGTTACAAGTATTTAATATCATCTAAATCAAAGTAAAAATCAAATCAAACGTACCCAATAGGCCAATATATTCCACTCAGAAGTAGTGTCTGGAGGCTAAGATGCACATAGAGGTGGATCCACAATCTCTTTTAAGTGGTTGCATAAAATAATTACCATAATATAAAATAAAATTTAATAAAAATTAGTTATAGTTACTAATTATAGTACAAAACGCCAAAAGGGGGAGCTTGGTTTGATGGAATGGTTTTGAAGGACTTGGATTTTGTGGAAGGATTTGGTTTGGGGGGATTTGGATTTGTAAGGATTTGGAATCTTTGGTGTATTTGCTTTGTAGGATTTGGAATGAATTGAATTCCATTATATATAAATAATTTATAAAAACAAGTTATAAATAATTATAAAAATAATTAAATTACCTTTTTATTGATCGATTATTACCAAACAAATGTTTTCACATATTTTAAAACATTATTACATAGAAATTCTACAAAATCCCATGAAATACCAACTACATCCATGGGATTTTACAATCCTATGTTTGTGGTATTTCAATGAAATCCCAGGATTTCAAATCTAGGAAATCCTTCAAACCAAACATGGGATTTGAATGAAATTTACTTCCAAATCCAATCCAGTCTCGCAAACCAAATGGGACCTAAGAAATCAGTTCCAAAAACAATTTCAATAACTTATAGTTCGGTTTTAGTGTTTCTCAAGTGTTAGCCAAGTAGTCTCTCAAATTTCCGGTGACAATGCTCAAAGGGTCATGATTTTTTTATGTATGCCACGACTCCCTTACAAGTGAATCCCCCCTTGATGCACACAAACCTTTTCTCTACTCTTAAGGAGTAGAGGGACGTTGTCATGAAAATCTCCGGCTTGAGAAAATGTTGTAGGAATTCATGAAAAGGTTTAGAAGCTTCGGAAAAGTTATTTAAGAGCAAAAGATAAGATGGAATAATTGTAATAAATGAGTGTGTCGAAAACAAAGAACAACCAAATTACCTATGTCGTATTACCAACCATGTGAACGATAATTAGCTATTCGTTTTCTTTTGCTTCGTTATACCACCATTGCGCTCGTGATAGACAATTTTGTTGCATGTTCCATTTTTCATTATTTGAGATCGTATTGCAATTGATTGAAATCCTAAAATCTGTAAATTACTTTACTTTTTTGCATTACAGAGGGAGGCTCGTTTGGAGCGCAATAAAAGTCGATCGTTGTTCTCATGAAACCTTGCGATGAAAGACTTACTAACAACTCATATGCGTAGGAGGTCTAATGCACTACATCCTCAACCGATAGCACCCTTTCAAAATCGAGCATTTGAACAAATCTTTATGTATTACGTTATCCGTTCAAACAAACTAAAAAAGTGCCTCTTTTATACGTAAGGCTAGATTCGGCTTTATTGTTCTACAGAAATCTGCCCATATTTGTATTTGGCTCAATAAATTGGTTATGTATCTTAATACTGATATTGGTCTCATTTGGTTTGGTTTGGTTTATTTCAGTAATCAATGCACGATCTAATAAATATTGAGTGCGTTTTCTTCATTGGTATCATGTTGCATTTTCTGTATCCGTTTTTTATCGGTAATTTTTTGGTTATGTCTGTTCTATATAGCAAAAGACGTGTTTATCTGCAGTTAGTTACACGAATTTAAACATAAAGTTTTAATAAGTTGTACTTATGTACAGTTTATTTGTAGTCTTGAATTTTAAGTAATATACATCAATAAACAGCACTTCATGCATAAAAAATGATTTTTAAGAGTTCTTGTCGAATGCTTTATAATATAGTATATATATAAGGATAGTCTTTTGCAAACTCCCCGAAGGTTACAAACCATGCAAATAAATCGTAGCCCTTCTTTCTTTTGATTAACGATTGAGATTTTTCTGAATTAATATTGATTTAAAAAAATTAAGAAAAAGGTATTTCTGAAATTTATTTTAATTAATTTTCCCATATCTCCCTCTCCCTCTCATTCTGTTAGTTTAAAAAATTAAAAGACCCAAAATACCATTGGTTTGTTAGTTTCCAACATTCGTAAGGTTTGCATTTGAATGAGCCCCTATACAAAAATAAGATGTCAAAACAAAATGATAACCATAAAATAAACATTATTATTGTTTTGTTTTGTTTATTTCAGTAATAAGTGCATAATCTAATTTACATCGTGTCTTTTTTTTTTCTCTGGTATCATGTTCCATTTTCTGTATCCCTTCTTTTATCGGTAATGAGATTTGGTTCTTTCTATTTTATATAGCAAAAAACGCAAAACAACGAGTTTTGCAGTCTCATATTCATACACTAAACACAACCTAAAACTAATTTTTCTTATTTATATATATACACTAAAACTGCTTAAAAATAAGATGTCATAACAAAATGATAACCACTAAATAAACATATTTGATATATAAAACGATTTAATAAAGAGTTCATAACATAAAAAAGGAAAAAGAATCATGTTTTTTCTTGATGTTTTGTAATAAACGTTAAAATGAATATTCTAAATTATATGATGTCTGGCAACGAAACCATTACCTTTTTCAAGATATGCTCTAAAGCTACATACGTAAATGTATGTATATACCATACTAGGGTGTGTTAATGTTTTGATTAATCTCATAAAACGATTAGAGTAATAAAATTAAGAAAAAAGAACCATTTATATATGATATATCAAACTTATAAGAAAATGATATCAAGAACGTAAAATCGTGATTTTCGGCGATACAAGAACTATAGCGTTTAGACCATTTGTTATCGTCCGAATCACATAAGCTGATACAAAAACTACGCTTAATCAAAGAAATATTAAAGGGGTATTTGAGATTGATTATTTGAACCGACTTATGTTTTTCTATAAAAAGTCCTTATCAACTTATTATAAGTTAGAATGGTTTAACTTCTTTAAAAACTTCTTACTATTGATTTGACACCGATATAAACTATTTATCCAAACACCCAAAAATGCTTATTACCGGTGTTACACAAGAATAAGTTAATAGTATTTGATTACTATATTGTGTTTATTTTAAACTCTTCAAAATAACATAGTTTTTATGTATCTAATTTGAAAAAAAAAATAGTTTTAAAAGAAAAAAAATGGGGAGTTACATAAATACGAAAAAAATTGGCCCAAAAAAATATCAACTCAAGAGAGGAGAGAGATCTCTCTCTCTCGCTCATATACACACGAACCCTAATTTTCTCCGTCAATTTCCCCTCTATTTGATCTTCACAATCAAATCGTTTTCTTCTTTCTCTCTCAAATCTATGCTTGGATTGGTCTCAATCTGTCTTTAATTTATTTAATTTGGTAGAAGGTTCTCCAATTGGATCTTATGTTTTTTTTCTTTTTGAAATTTGAGGAATAGCTATATATACATACAAATATACGTATATATATGTACAGGGACCGTGGTGGCTCGTCGTCGAGGTCGGAGATGGTGGGAGGAGGTGGAGCTGGGTCGTTGGATCGGAAACGAATCAATGATGCTTTGGATAAGCACTTAGAGAAGACATCGTCGCCTTCGACTTCTAGGGTTTTGAATATTAACAATAAGGAGAAAGATAAATTGTCTATGCCTTCAACGTCCACAGCCGGTGGTGGCAAATCGTTTCACCAGGACCTTCCTCGTGATAACCGTTCCTCTTCTACCATCACCACCACCAAAAACAAGTGCTCAGATGGTTTGTTTTCTTCCGAAGTTGTGTTTTATGGTTTTTGATTTTTAATGAATTCTTTGAGCAGTGTTTTTTAATATGCGACGTATGTTAGTTCGTGAGGCTGCGGTATCATTCCATATAGCTTGGAGATAAAACATTAACTGAAGGAGCATTATATATTTATTCTCGGTAGAATAATTGTGAAATGAATGGTTTGCATTACTTAAAATTTGATGTCAAATTAGCATTTCGATTTTACCTTCCAAGTTTCAGCACATTTTTGTGTAAACAGCTGGGATTCTGCTGACGTCTCACCTTATATTCTTGCTGGATTATAGTCTATAGATAAATGGGAATAGGTTAAAAATCTCATTTTTAATGGCAAATTGTTTATTACCCAAGCATACATTTTTGCTTGTGCTTGTGTTTCTGATAATATAAACGTAAATTATTGCCCTCAGTTACTTGAATTTATGCTTATTAGAGAAGTGAATATCTAGCTTCTAAAATATTAGTGGTGGTACTATTTTAGGATTAGAGATATTATTTTTCCTGATCAATTACCATTCAGCAATTGGCATTGTGCATGCAAACACAAGCTTTTTGTTTGGCTGCTCAGTTTCATGGTACTGCTGAAATCTGAATTGCTTGTGAATTCATGCATCTAGTATGCGCCTTTGATTGTAAACTATGATGGAGTTCACGTGCTTGCACTTTAGTATAGCTGATGAAATTCAGGAGGTTTGTATAAAGTGAAGCACGATGATGTTTTGTTGTGAAATGAAGTCAATATTTAGTCATATCTAATAGGTTTAAAGTCATAACATTTTTACTTCTAGTTCCAGTTTGTTTGTTACTTGATGAGGCACGATTTCTTTGTCTCAAGTGTGACATGTGGTTTTATTTGCAGAGGAATCTGAAACTGACAGTGAGGAGTCTGATGTTAGTGGTTCTGATGAGGATGATACATCTTGGATTTCATGGTTTTGCAACTTGCGAGGAAATGAATTTTTCTGCGAAGTTGATGACGAGTACATTCAAGATGATTTCAATCTTTGTGGATTAAGCAGTCAAGTTCCTTACTTTGATTATGCACTTGATCTAATTCTGGACGTGGAGTCTTCTCATGGTAAGCTATTCACACGAGTTAATGATTTCAGTTCTTAACATTGCATATCATGGTGAACTATTGGGGTTGTTGTGGCAGTTTACTTTATTGAAAACTACTATGGCTTTCAAGTAGGTAAGCTATCATGTTTTTCTGGACCAACATAATTGGGTGAAATACCTTCATTGTTCTGCCAGCACAAAATTACTTTAGGAATTGATAGATTTGAAGTTCCTGAAAGAGCTGATGTACTTTCTTAGTTTTTACATGTTTAATAGTTGTGAGCTTGGTAAAAAGCAAGAACTGCCAGTCCTTTGGCATTGTGCTTTTCAGCTATGGCTCCACTTGGGTAGATAAACATTCGAAATGCGTACAAGGAAACATTTGCTTTGTTGACTACTATACAGGTCTCACAACTTCGAACAAGCTATAGAGATTACTTTGAGTAATCTTGGGCGGTTGCTTCTTACAGTCCTTTTTATATGATTCATCATGTCGTCCTGTTTTTACCAAATCTTTTGGGCATCAAGTCTAATGGATACTCGGTCTGCTGAACTGGGAGCCCAGTAATGCATTTTTCTCCATCCAAAACTGAAGATTGATGAGTGACTGTAAAAGGTTGGATCAAATGCATAAGATCTTTTGTATTTTCCTTTGTGAGGTGATTGTGCCAGCTTGTTTTAGTTGCCGACTGTTCATGCAAATTGACCCGTGAAGACCCCCGGCTTGTGCAAGAGTGTGAGCAAACAGGTAGAAGGAACAAATACTAGCACATGGTGATTAGTTGTTTCATATACTAGCCATTAATAATATGCTGGCAGTGTATGTTTTGCGTCCTAGTTTGGAGTTATATGAGCTGTTGAATTTGCTTCAGATACGAGGTAGTAGTAGTTCTGCTAGTAGGGATTATTGATCAGATGCTAGAAGAATCTACTGGACAAGTGGACAAGTTCCTAAAATTGTTGGTCATTAGTTACACTCCAGTTGGTACTTGTTGTCTATTTTCTTGCATCGTAGACTTGAATTGCATATGGTGTAAGAATTGCTTTAAAATGTATCTGTGAGTGTTTTATCTTCTTTAACATGTAAGTCTTATTTTAGGTTGTTTTCTAATCTTTTCACCTTTAGCCAAATAGATTCCATATCCTCAACTTGTTTCTGAGATGGTTAAAATTTAAAGTCGTATTATGATGAACTATTGTACCATACAGAATCCATCTTCTCTTTCTCCCTCATGCTAAGAATGGTTTGTTGCTTACCTGTATGAACAGGAGATATGTTCACTGAAGAGCAGAATGAACTTGTTGAATCAGCAGCAGAGATGTTGTATGGCTTGATACATGTCCGGTACATATTGACTACCAAGGGAATGTCCGCGATGGTATAATTTTGTCTGCCTTTTTGTTTCTCTTATTTTATGATTCACAAGTTTAATTGCTTAATTATTTTATTGGAAATTCTACAGTTGGAGAAGTACAAAAACTATGACTTCGGAAGGTGCCCAAGAGTTTATTGCTGTGGGCAGCCTTGCCTTCCTGTTGGCCAATCGGACATACCACGTTCAAGTACTGTGAAAATATACTGTCCGAAGTGTGAAGATATCTACTACCCTCGATCCAAATACCAAGGCAGTATCCTCATATTACATATTTATGTGCTTTTCATTTTGCTCTGAATTGCATGCTAAGTGACTTTTGTAACTTTGATCTAGTCTCCTTCAAGACGAGAAAAAAGTTATTTCTTCACTGAATTCAAAATTCACTCCGTCACCAAAAAATTTGCACTAGATTCAGTAAATACTCAATGATGCTAATCTCATCAACAAATGGCATTGTATCAGTAAAGAGACAATGATACAAGCCTATTTTGACTTATGCATAACTATGTTACTTCTTTTGAAGTTACTGTTGTAATCATTTCACTTGACATTGTGTATCATAACAACCTTCTTACTTTGGATCATCTTTAAGAACCCTATCAGTAAAAAGATACATAATTTATTTTTTTTCCTTTCCTGAAAGTGGTACTCACTACATCATTTCCATTTTATTCTAGATTTGCACTACTGCTTGTGCCTCATGCCTCTTTCTGCCAGGAGTTAATATCATATGCAGATTATTGTTATGTTGTAGTAAATCTGTCATTCCTTGATTATCTATGAACATCAGATATAACTTTCGTTGTTTTCAATTTTGACCAAGAAATCATGTTCTCTTACCTTTTCTTCCCTTTTTTAGTTATTATATGCTATCCAATCACACAAGTTAGTTAATAGATGGTACTCTTGATTTCCTACCCCCATATAATATAGCTTAATGCGAGTGTGACTATTCTTTTCCTTCACTTCCCATAGATATTGATGGCGCTTATTTCGGCACCACCTTCCCTCACTTGTTCTTGATGACCTATGGCCACCTGAAGCCACAAAAGGCAGCACAAAGCTACGTCCCAAGAGTATTCGGCTTCAAGCTCCATAAACCATGATCTGGGGTTCGCCTACCGCTCCTACCCGAAACCTTGGTTCTCCTATTCGCCAATCTTTGCTTCAACAAGCAGTTCCATCAAAACCAGGTTAGTTAAAACGCAATTATGCTCATAAAAGGTGGAAGCTTGATTTCTTTGGCGATGGGAGATCATTTCTTGCCTGTCTATTTTTGAGCAAAAACTTGTCTTCAAAAAGTACATCAGATGATGTTAACATAGTTGTTGCAACTCAAGCTTTTTTTTTAATCAGTTCGGAAATTTATATGGAAAATCAAATGGCCTTGTAGTAGCTCGTGTTTTGTCGCCAATATGTCTACTTCAGAAGTGTTGTTTAAAGGACATATCCGCAACCGTGATTCAAACTAATTCTGTAATTAGAAGATGAACCTTTTTAAAATCCAGTTGCTTGATAATCCTTCATCTTTGGTTCTTTACTTGCTTTTAACTTCAGTATCTAGTATTATTAGTGCACAAAATTTGCATTTTGGGTTGGCAGATTTCAAAGCTAAGTTTACTTATAGTAATGATTCTTCCATAAGTGATAGTTCTAGCAACCAAATGCTTTGATCATAATGGGTATTTCAGGGTGCTTTGGATATACCGCTGGGCAGGACAGAACAAAAAAACTCCTCCCATATTAGGTGCGACATTTAAACTGGGATAGGACATGACTGAGTGGGACCAAAAATCACCAAAATGGGTGGAACAAAAACCCAGAAAATGAAACAAGATTGGTAAATGACTAAATTACACATGCGCAACAGTTCTTTCATCCTTGTACCTCGCTCTCACTTGTGCATTCCTATCCAGTCCCGTGTACCTACTGCACCCTCCGTCGAAAAGGTGATTTGGGATCGACAATTTATATTTCCTGATGTGGGATCGGTACTTCTTGATAACATGTTTGATGGCGTTTGTATGTTGTGGGTTTTTAGGGTTTCAATTCAAAACCAATTGGCATATTGTGTGATCTTGTGTTTGGATACCTTTTCATATCAGTCCCGGTTGGGGATGGGTCTAGCCCCTAGACTACTAATCGGTTTTGAGTTGGGATCCTAAAGATCTTGTGTGGGATGTGTCCACGTTCCTCCTGACCTATTAGGGTGCGTTTAATAATACACAGATTAAATTAGACATGATAGGACTGGATGGACGAGAGTGACATAGGGCATGAAGGAATTATTGAAGGTTTCATGGTATTAATTTGACATGGATAGCTTAATTATTTACTGAAAAAACATGTATTTTTGTCTCGTTCAGGTCTTATCCTGTCCCAAGCTAACGTCGCTCCGAACTTGGCACCATTTTTTTTGTACTGTCCTATTTCTCATACCAAACGCACCCTTAACAAACATGTGACATAAAAGGTGTTAGGGGCCGTTTACCAAACACTTATCCAGTAAGTGCTTACCGGTAAATTCCAACATTATTATTTACTTATTGGGTAAGATCTTAGTCCACCAAAATGACATCGTATGCAACAATTTACCCGGTAAGCGCTTATCGTGGCAAGAGTCGTCGTCCTCACTTACCGGGTAAGACTCTTGACCTTTGTCTCACTTTTATCGGGTAAGATTATTGTTCCCTACCATATTCATCCAGTGAGGTAATGTGACTTGATGAGCACTTAACCGGATAAGTGTTTGGTAAACAGTTCCTTAGTCTCACCTCAATCGAGTTCATGTCACCAAAAAAGAAATCTAGAGAAAAATGATTTAACAAATAAAACCAAAAAAAGTAGACACTATCGGGAAAAAATAGTCAAAATGAGAAAATTAAGGAATGTTTTCGTTTGAAGGTTAATAATTTAATTGTGTGTCGTTTATAATGGCAAGTATTAGGCGATTGTGATGTGATTTGATATGATAATGGGGTTTTAATGTTTGTTCCAACATGCTCACTTGTGACAACGACCCTACAATAATTAAATACAATCACGATTTCTTTTCCAAGATAAAATTCATCACAAATATCTGTTATGAATACTACATAAAATAGATGGTTTATGGGTTCTTAAAATACAAACCTGTTCTTTAATTATGGCGGAGTGGTTGGTTGGCAAATATCATATTTTAGTGCGGGAATTTTATTAAATGTATAAAGTACAAGTGGTGGAAGTGCAAATTTCCATGTTTGGGAAAGGGTTTATTCTTTACAATTAGGGTTTGAGTTTTTTCCAAGTCTATTCCAAAAGTCCATTTATTATACAACTTGTAGTGCCCAAAATGGATTAAGATGTCGACATTAAGTGCCTTTTAAGTTTTAAGTAGTTTATGCTTCCTTTCTATGTCATGGATCAAGAATGGCTGAATTTGGTTCTAATGTCTTAATAGGTTGTACTTTCTTCCTTATGTGTTCTACTATTTGTTCTTAATTTTATAAAAAGGTTAATACTTTGTGTGTTAAGATCGTACCCTAAGTACTGGGTTCCTTTCGACTTACTTTTATCTGGTTGTAGTAAAAAGTTGTATTTTATATGTTATATTGTATGTGAAATCAGGGATGATTGTTGATTTACTTTTGACTTTTTGAAATATGCGTATGAGAATGCATCAGAAATGAGAAAGTATTTCTGAATGATGTATTTAAGACGACTTTTGTGTTGTGGATGCCACATTTATCGTGTGCTATGATTCAAACTTTCGAGTTAAGTATATCCTCGTTTTGGGTATATTGTTTACTGGAAAAACATTAAACGTGACAGTTGTCTCATGCAATACAAGAGTTCGATTTGAGGAAATTCAATACAACTTGAAACTATTCGTTAGAATGATGTTTGATTCAAGTTCGATCAAAAAATTTATGTTTTATTATCATATACCAAATCATTAACCGTGTGTATATATATATATATATATATATATATATATATATATACACACTTGAACTTTACCTACTTCTGAATCATATTTAAACTCAAAATAATGAAGTTATGAGTTGTTTACCAAACGCTTACCTGGTAAGTGTTTACCGGTAAAATCAACACTATCATTTACTTACCGGATAAGATTTTGGTCCACCAAAACGACATCGTATGTAACAATTTACTCGGTAAGTGCTTACGATGGTAAGAGTCATTGCCCCCGTTTATCAGATAAGACTCTTGGTCCTTGTTTCGCTCTTATCGGGTAAGATTCTTGGTTCTTACCATATTCATCCGGTAAGATAGTGTGACTTGATAAACACTTACCCGAGTAAACGTTTGGTAAACGGCTTCTTAAACTAATTTAAACTCAAATTATTCGATCTACAACTCTTGCTCCTGCAATTATTTGATTGTATAATATGATAAACAAATATCATTTTCCAAATTATTTTATATATAAATCCAAAAAATAAACAATTATTTTTAAAAAAATAATAATTTGTATACTTGCTAATAATAGAATTAATTTCTTATATCTATTTAATAAATTGTAACACAATTATATAAAATATATCTTTAGGTAGGGTAGTAGTGTGTGGCCATTTTTGGCATTTTTCAATTTGGTTCATAATTTAAAAAAATATTTTTTTATATTTTTTTAAAATAAAAACCCTTTACAAATCTTTATTTTTAATGATGATCATAAATATAAAATTCCAATTATAAAAAATGTTTTTTTGTAATATTCATAAATGAAAAATAAGATTAATAATGTATTAGTAATTAGTGGAGTCCTTTCGTCGTCGTCAAAAGCAAAGAGAATTTCAAGTAAAATACTTGGAAAAAGACAAGAACGCTAGATTCCAATCAATCCAAGCTCGACATACTTAAAATTGACACTATTTATATATATATATATATATATATATATAATTTTAAATATATATATATATATATATATTTAAATTAAGGGAGATAGCTACTAGAATTAAAAAAAACACTTGAATAAAATATTGTATTAGAAGTTCTCTGTATAAATTTAACGTTTTCTTAACGTTTTATATTAATTTAAATTTTGACGTTTTTTAAAGAACAAATTAATATAGAAAACCGATTTTAAATATAATATATATATATATATATATATATATATATATATATATATAAGCAAATGATCATGTAAGAAGAAAAGTTATGGTGAAAAATATAAAAAGAAATCTGAATCATTGATCACCTTTAACCTCACGTCCATATATGAGTTACATTTTTGGAAGAGAGTTGAGATGCACCTCATTAGTAATAACATTCAATTAAGATTGATCCAAAGGTGGAGATTGCTTTTTACGCTTCTAAAAAAACTTATCTTCTCACCGGAACTCAACCCTATTGTTGATTTGGTCCTTGTGGTATACAATTTGTCTTGGTCACGATCACTCTGACTAACGTTTTCGATAACTTTGTCATATGAAGGACCATGTTAGACTTTTTGTCTAATTTTTGTCTTTTTCCTATAAAAAATGAAAACAATATTTTTATACACAACATCTATATATATATATATATATATATCAAAATAAATAAAGCATGATTATTATATGATTTGATTTGTTTAAATTTTTTAAAAATTAATTATATTAAATAGGATTTAATTTTATTGTTGTATTGTAATAGTGGAAAAAGATATAGTTTTAATGTAATTAAAGTTTTAATTTGAAAATCAAATAATAAAACCATATCTTATTTTATTTAGAGCGAATGAGATAAGATATGGTTTTTTGGTTTGATTTGTTTAAATTAAAAAATTGATTATATTAAAGACGATTTAATTTTTATTGTTCTTTTTGTATCATTGCAATAAACAAGCTTATTATTGATATTTTAACACCAAAAATATTAAAAACCATCAAGAAATAAACTCCAATTTTATTATCATAAGATTAGAGTTTTCATATTGTTTTTCATTAAAAAAACTCAAAATCAACTATTTAGATTTTAACCAAATGAAAGATGCATACATACTATCATCTTTGAACTTAAAATCTAACAAATTCCTATATAAAAATCCCTTTGTGACCATGAAGATTCAAATGCGGTGACAGCGGGTGGTCGCCTTGGGATTAGTCAGTTCGCATAGCGGATTGGTTATCTAGATTAATAAAAAAAATGCATGAATGTAGCAGCCCAAATAATAATTCTGGCAATTCAATGAGGATTCGTACTCAATTTATTACATGAGTTTGAGTAAAACTACCTTGAATTTTAACTAAATCATATGCATTATGATTATATGTAACCGTAAACATCAACCCCAGGTATAGAAGTTTGATTAGAATTAGAGGATACAATTTAGGAATTACCGATTTAAAACATGTTCAAGTACTCACGAACTTAATTAATTAAGCATGTTAGTTGCTCATTCAAAATTTACGAAGTTTGTTAGTGACGTATTTCAACAAAATCTATAACAGTATACTTAATTAGACATATATATATATATATATATATTATATATATATATATATATATATTGTCAATGATAAACCAAGAAACCCATATTCTGAAAGGAAGAAAATTCGATTCCCTATACCTTCCTCGACCAAAACCGCCCCATCTGGCCATCTTCATCTCTATAAAAAGCAAACTACGAGAGATTAAAAATGTTTGTTATCCAGATTGAAAGCTAACTTAACTGAAGAATCAAGGTAAGCCCTTGAGTCAACGCTTTATAAGTCGCTAGTTTGAGTGCCCTTGAGATTTTTTCTAGTTGTCATCCTCAAGGCCCGATAAAATTAGTTGATGCATGTACAAGTTGACCCGAACATTGACAATCAGAAAAACCTTGTAAGGTTACCTCAATTGACAATAAAGATTGGATTTTTAGAGATCGCGGTTCGAGTTCTATATGGCCACTAAGGGGCCGTTTACCTAAACATTTACCTAGTAAGCACTTACCGGTAAAATTCAACATTATCGCTTACTTACCGGATAAGATTTTATTCACTAAAACGCATCATACGCACTAATTTATCCTGGTAAGCGTTAACCATGGTAAGAGTTCTCATCCTCACTTACCGGGTAAGATTCTCGATTCTTGTCTTCGCTCTTACCGGGTAAGATTTTTAGTCCTTATCATATTCATCCGGTAAAGTAAAATGAATTGGTAAGCGTTTATCCGGATAAACGTTGGGTAAATAACACCTAACTTTCTTTTGATTATTCTCGGTTGATCCCAAAGTTTAAGAAAACTTTATATAAAACAAAAAATAAATTTTAATATTTTTGAAGCAATAAATTACATGATATAATATTAAAATAAAATGGAAAATGGAAAATGGAAAATGGATAGGGAGAGTGGCATTTCTGTAATAAATGTGAGAATGAAACCCAAAGATAAAAGTGGAAAAAAGGGTCCGGATTGGTTGCTTGGCCGGTCGCCTCTGGTTTCAAAATTGATCTCTCCGCAAACAAAAACCATAAACTCAACGGAGCCTCCGCTCTGCTTCTCATCCATAATTCCCCAACAAAAATACAAAAAAACCTTGTGTTCATAGCTCCATTCAATCAAAGTGTAGGATTCTTGAAGAATTTTCACAGAAAAACAGTGTGATTTCATGTGTTCTTGAGGGTTTGGTGTTCACAAATTTACGTATGTAATGCATCAGAAGAAATCTGAAGTTCAGATCGGAAAAGATAGCAGTGGTGTCTCTTCCGATTTCAACCCTAACCCGATTATTTCTTCTTCAGTTGGTAACAATTCACCTCATAAATTCCCTGTTTTCCAATCAACCCCTCATTCGCCTTCTTCTGCTTCTTCTTCATCGCCGTCGCCATTTTCATCTTCTTCGTTGTTGTTATTACCGTCGCCTGATAATAATAATAAGAATAAGAATAAGAATAGTAGTAGTAGTAATAACAACAATAATAGTGATGTTACAACAGCAGCATCAAACCCTAACCCTAGTCATCAGCATCAGATTGTAATTGATGATGTTGAGTTCGATCCATTTGCTGCACCAACTCCTAAATCAACACCTCACAAGAGACCTCTTTTTTCCCAAACAACAGCAACCTCTTCTTCAAACTCCCTCACCAAATCACCTATTTTGTCGAATCCCCTAAAAAACTACACCTTTTCATCGAAAACCCATTATTCTAAGCGGTTTTGTAACACGAAAGCGGCTGCATTCCACTTTCTTCACCGTCTCCGCCACCTCCGCCGCCTTCGAACCCACCTCCGCTTAATCCTTTTATTGTCTCTTCCGTTTTTCTACTTCTTGGTTTCGCATCCTAGTCACTCTTTCCTACTCGATTTCTTATCAGCTTTTGCATTCTCGACTGCCCTCTTATTTTCCCTCAATCTTGCTCTCCCTCGCCTCCCCTCCATTAGGTTGTTTCTTGCTAGGTCTTTCCCAATTAAGCTGTATTCGTCAGCCCATTCGTCAAGACCCCACTTGCCGGTGTTTTGGTCAATTGGGTCCAGGCAAAAAGGGGATAAGAGGGCGAACTCAGGGTGTTGGGTGCAAGCATACACCAATGGGGATGTATATGAAGGGGAATTCCATAAAGGTAAGTGTTCTGGTTGTGGGGTCTACTATTATTACATGAGTGGAAGGTATGAGGGTGATTGGATTGATGGAAAATATGATGGATATGGGATGGAAACTTGGGCGAGGGGAAGTCGGTACAGGGGACAGTATCGGCAAGGGCTGAGGCATGGCTTTGGTGTGTACAGGTTTTATACGGGAGATGTTTATGCTGGTGAATGGTCGAATGGTCAAAGTCATGGATGTGGAGTTCATACTTGCGAAGATGGTAGCCGTTATGTGGGAGAATTCAAGTGGGGTGTTAAACATGGTCTTGGCCACTATCATTTCAGGTAAAAAATTTGCAGACGTGGCTTACTTACTCCATTTCATTGGATCTTGGATTTGATTGCTTTGTTGTGGATATGTATATGCATCTATAGGTTGCCTTTATTTGTTTGATTTTTATGTTGTATCAATTTTGATGTGTCATGAACTTTGACAGTATTTGATATGAATGCATTCGTTGATATACATCAAGATTATTTGGTATTACAAGGCATCTCATTAATTATCATTTTAATCATTTTAGGATATAAGGTTTGCAGCATATTCTAGTAGAAACTTTGTAGAGTATTAATGACTGTGCATTGATGATTTGGATTTTTTTTTCTCTGCCATTATGCTACATATTCCCAAATGTTTATACTATCTATATGTTCGATGTTAGGGATGCTTGTTTTTAGTAGAAGTAACTAAGTAAGATTGTGACAAACTATTGCTACTTAAATTATTTATGTGGCAATAAGCCTTCTTGACAGTGGATTCATGCATAGATCATAAGTACATAGGTTTCTATTGTTCTAGCGAGGTTCAGTACTTCATTAAAATATAATATAGAGATACTAACAAATTAGGCAACTACATACTAACAAATTAGGTAAATCAAATACATAGTTATGAGCATTTGACCATAACAAACTTTAAGTTTGTAATATAGATTTTAACTGTAATGAACCAACTCAACTAAGGCAAAACGAAGTTGGTAATAACACCTTTCAGGACTTGGTTAACTGTCTATGCTCTACTCAATTGTTTTTTGTATATTCATTTCAAATTAAACTTGAAGTTGAAACAAATCAGAACTTCTATGGATGAGAAGATTTAAGCCATTGACTACATTAGCACTATAAGTTTGAAGCAGTGGAGAGTACCATGTGGAATGTGTTGGTGTTTACATGTTGAATGCATTTCTTGTGAAGCATTAGACCAACATGCAGGTTCTTCAATTGTTGCTGTTTTTTCTGTTAAAATGATAACATCTCTGTTCTGGTCTTTGCATTTGCTTCTAAGGTTTCTGGTGTAGGTTGACTGCAACTCAAAAATACATCTCATTCAACTGTTGCTAGATTTAGTATTAAGTCTGTAGGAATAGTCTTCTTCAGTGAAATATGCTGGTCATATTATGATATACTTGGTTAGATTGTGTCTATTTGAGAATAAGTAGAAATGTAGAACCAATGGGTTCTTAAGGTCATGCTAGCAATTCGAAAGGCTCCTCTTTCACCCATCTGCCTTTCCTGTTTTCTTTTTTGTATCTAGAAAGAAAAAAGAGGGGGGTGGGGTTGAGGAGAAAATATTTGTTCCAACAGGCCAATTGGAATGTGGTAAATCACAGTAAAAGGCTCCTGCATCCTCATTGGTTTGTTACATTCTTGTTTTTTTTTTGTGCCACATCAATCAAGATGACAAGGTATGATGGACACTTGAGCACAACGTTGTGGAATTGTGTCAGAAGACGGGTCTATGATAATTGGGATGACATTTTTTTTCTGTTCTATCATTTTCTCCATCTAGATTTCTGTTATAGAAGCAACTAATCCCCTTTACTGTTTATTTCCTAGGATTTATTATTTCAATATCTTCAATATGTTTATGCTTATTTTGTAGAAATGGGGATACATATGCTGGAGAGTATTTCGCAGACAAGATGCATGGCTTTGGAGTGTATAGTTTTGCAAATGGGCATAGATACGAAGGATCATGGCATGAAGGAAGAAGGCAAGGACTTGGGATGTACAGTTTCAGAAATGGGGAGACCCAATCTGGGCACTGGCAGAATGGGGTTCTTGATGTCCCAAGCTCACAGAGTGCCATGTCTCCTGTATCACCGGTTGCTGTTTATCATTCCAAAGTGCTTAATGCAATTCAGGTGTCTCCTTTCTTCATACTTATGCTTCTTAGTACTTACCACACACACACACACATATATATATATATGGACCCACAAAAAGGAAATACTCGATGATATAAACAAATTAGACTTTCTGAGAAATAAAAACAGAAGGTAAAGAACATCTTTGTGTCGATATGTGATTGTGGGAATTAATGATCGGATTATATGTATATACCAGGAAGCACGAAGAGCGGCTGAGAAAGCATATGATGTAGGGAAAGTGGACGAAAGAGTTAACAGGTCGGTGGCAGCTGCCAATAGAGCAGCCAATGCAGCCAGAGTGGCTGCTATAAAGGCAGTACAGAAACAGATGCATCACAGGAGTAACAATGACGACCTTCCGATTCCAATGGTTCAAAACTTCCATCATCTGTCCACCCAACTCTCGGTATGAGGCCCTAATTTTGTTCTGGTGTCTTGTTTAGTTTTCATGTATGCAATTTTAGTGGGAGAAGGAAAGATGGTTGTGTTGTGTGTTTGCTTGTGGTTTTACATGTAAAGTTAGGGTAGATTAGTGGTGAGATGCCAATGGGAAGTTCAAAACTCAGCCTGGCATTCTATGTGTATTAACAAATAACAACTACTGCTACTACTGATGTTATAAGAAAAAAGTCCAAATCTAATATTCCTTGGTTCTTGACTACTTGTACATTCTACATTTTCATTTGTCACTTTTGTAATTACATTGGTCTTTTCATGAAGAAAACAAGTTTTTTCTTTTTGGGTTTTAAGTTTGACAAGTCAATCTCACCTCAGTTTATTATTGCATCTGTTTTTGTTCTGCAAGCCGGGGTCTTTACAGAAACAACCTCTACCTTTTGGGGTAGAGGTGCAAAGTATATGACTTTGTGTGCCTTTTAGATCCTACCTGTGTATGGAATATATTGAATCTGTTTGACTTTGAATATGGACGTTTCAGAAGGTGGCTATGAGATTTGTACAATATGGACGTTTCAGAAGGTGGCGAATATGGTTTTTGAGTGTGAAAACGGGTTTCTCAAAATGGAAATGAAAGCAATTTTACTATTGTTTTGAAGACGTTTGTCTTTTTTTAAACTAATTTAAAAATATTTTGTTTTTTTAATGGTTGTTAATAAACAAAAAAAAAAAAAAAAAATTAGCGGAACCTTTTTGTTATACAACACCATTGTACCAACCCTTTACTTTAAGCAACCCGGCTTTATACGGTAGTTATGCCAAATGGACTGAACCAGATATACACGACATCCACACAATCCGGACCAAGTCAGTTTTTCTAAACCAAAACTTTAAAGTCAGATCAGATATACACAACTACAATACTTTATCCCTAATTTTTATGAATATAGAAAAATCGGTGTAGATGGTAATTCAATTAACAAAAAAACACCAAATAGTCTTTAATTGCTTTTTTTTTTTCTTCCTGTTTCGTGTATTTATCTTTGTATTATTTAATTCGTTCGGTGATTATTTAAATTTTCATCATGTTATTTCATAATTATATTTATCGTTTAAAAAAGTTAGCAAGTTCAAGTTTACTACACCGTAAGGAAGATACTTCATTTTTCTTCTGTTATTCATATAATTGTTTCAGACAGGCCGTTTCAATCTTTTTGTAGGTTTTGTTACACTTGTATTAAGACTATAGATCGACCAAATAAGTAATAAATAGAACAAAAATGTAAAACTTTATACCATATATAATATTAAAAAGTAACATACAAAATTAATTTCATCAGAATTAATCTTCTAACATTATTGGAAACAAGATCTTCAATCAGTTCTTCATAATCAGCTTTCTCCAATAAGTCGTTAAACTGAAAAAAAAATAACGTATACAAGTTTACAAACTGTTGTTTTCCTCAAGTTCTCAAGAAACCCTAGCTAGATTCGAGGGCTGAAATCTCCTTTTACCTCTCGACTTTTGAGTATGTTTTAAAGGGCTAATGGTACTATGAACTATACTGATCACTATCACAATAAACAGAGTCAACGAAATTGCAAGGGAGGTTGCTCGTCTAACAAGAAAGAGAGAAAAAAGATAACAAGAAAGTAGAAGATTATTAAATAGGGTCATGCTTATTGCTTCAATCATAAAATTAGCCATCTAGGAAAGATGAAGAGGACTAGCCGATCAAAGGGTTCGATATTTAAATTACAAACCCAAAGAGAAGGAACTGAATATTGCAATTGTGGATCAGGAAATGACAAATCGACAAATCAACAAATCTGGTATACAGGGGAAGAATTGGGGCATTCGGCTAAATTACTAAAGCATTATAATTGCCCAAATGGGATATAATTGGATACACACTAAAATGTATATAATCGGCCCCAAAAAATTTGAGAGTCCCAAATTTTTTAGGGTCTTGTTCAGAATCTCATATTGGTACATCCTTCGGCACAACCCTGATTTCGAACGACTTACAGCATCCACACTAAAGATTATTATAAGAACTGCATTATTCTACTTTTCTTTACTGTCACATTAGTGTCATCTCAGCAAAACATAAACACCGATAAAACACTTCTTCATCTTCCTATTTTTTTATTTATAAACAAATATGTAACTTTGTTTATTTATCATTTGTTATTTATAGCAAATCCAAAATATTAATCATTAACTTAAAATTTAATATATTAACTTAAAATTTTAATTAATATATTGTAGTAACGTATTTAAAAAATAATTAAAACCTAAACAAAAAATTATGCTATGATTAAAAAAAAATATTATATAAATATTTAACTTAATAGAAAATAAAATGAAATAATAAATAGTAACATAGCTTATCATGATCACGATTCAATATATTACGTAGATATTAAATTATAATAATATAGATTATTCATAAAAAATATATGTCTAATGTAATTTTTTAATTTTTATATACTTTTCTACTAAATATATTACTACGCAACAATTTTAATAATTTTATATTATTTTAAAAAATATGTTAAGTTTATTGAATATAAGTAGAGATAAATAAATATTTTTAATTTACTGATATTTTATATTTTCATTTATCTGTCTGAACTAAACACCCTGTAATATTTTTAAGGAAAGAAGTGGTAAAGGAAAAGGACATGTAATTTTATAAAAAACAATAATTTTATATAAACTATTTATTTATTTTGGGTAGGGATGAGTTGTAAAAACATATCCCAAACTCGATCTTATCACGGGAAACATTACAATAACCCCACTAAACGTGGATTACGACCATTATCATATCATTATTTTAATCTACCCTCATTTTTGTAAGACATTTTTTCTAAATTTTTGCTTCCGTATTTTTATTTTTTAAAAGTATAATATATTTTTGTTCACCTTTTATGTAAGATTTAGACTTGCTGACCTCTTGAGAGTAGAGATGTATAGAAGACTGTAAAACCATGAAACCCCCCAACCCAACCTGCTAACAACACAATTAAACTCAATCCATGAAACCATGAATTATCTACCCTGCCGCTAATATAAAATTATATATATATATATATATATATATATATGTGTGTGTGTGTGTGTGGGACTGTAAATCATATATTAGTCCAATTGAAAGTCTAAGGAGCAAAATTAATCCAACTTGGTCGATGGTTGGTAATCTGCTATCTAGACTCCATTGCTCAACTAGATACTGCTACGCTTAGCCCCTAATTCGATTGCCAACTTGAGGACCAATCTACTACTGCCGGAGGACTAATCAACTGTTGCTACGCTTTTGTCTGTTCTATTTCTAATCGATTTATTTATGTTTGCTTGTTGCTCGTTTTGCTTATATCGACTCAATTGGTATGGGTTTCTTGGTGCTTGATTTCTTGTCACATTTGACTTTAGTACAAAATGAAGTAGATTACAAAGTTTGTGCATTTTGTTATCACATTGGTTATGGACATAGAAATACACAATTACTTATGTTTGATGTCCTTTTATCTTTTGGTGTGATAAATATAGTTTGTTTCACTGCATAAAAAAATCTCATACATTTCTTCTAGGTTGCAACTTTGTATTTCTTATCCTATTTTAAATATATAGGGGGTGTTTGGGATTGCTTATTTGAAATAACTTATACTTTTCTACAAAAACACTTATCAACTTATTATAAGTTAAAAGAGTTTAACTTCTTCAAAAACTCTTTATTACCGGTTTGACATCGGTATAAATTGTTTATCCAAACACTCAAAAATGTTTATTATCGGTATCACACCGAAATAAGTCAATAAGTTGTTTTTATAAGCAATCTCAAACACCCCCATAATAGGAGCAATGGAAAAATCTAATAAGTCTCCAAATATATATATATATATATATATATATATATATATATATATATGGATGATTATAATAACTAACAAGTTTGTCTACCATACTTTTAATTACATTTATCGTATCTCATTCATCAATTTTATGTATATACTAATAAACCGCCAACCCAACTCAACCCGCCACAGCCCGTAAGGGTTGGATTGAGTTATAATTTTAAATGTGTTGGGTTGGATTAAGATTTTCCAAACCACTATAATTAGGTTGGGTTGTTAAAAAGTCAACTCAACCTGCATATACACCTATTTGAGAGTGAATTTGCCAATAAACCGCATACTATTAAGCCAAAAACCTTTTTCATTTTTATCTTAATTATTTAAATATATAATTTGTAAAAAGACTAATTTTATTAGATTATTTGAAGATAGTATTAGGTCTTTTTAGATAAAACAAGATTTATTTGAAGATATACAGGGTCAACTTCAAGAGAATGCGGTCAACTTATGAAACGACGAGAAGTCCCAAGTCACGTGTAATCACATGTAATCACAAATGCAAACATGTAGCATTAATCGACCATAAAGCAAACGACTTTTCCTGCGACCCTTGATCGAGATAACCAAGTCGTTCACGCCCTTTTGGACAACATGTGATGTTACTTTATAATCACATGTGATCTTAGAACTTTTCATCTTCTCGCAAATCAACCAACTTCTCGCCATGATCCTCCTTAGGTGGAGGTTCAAACGAGAACACCTCCATTTTACGAAAATACGAGAATGCCTTTATCACATGTGATAATACAAGTGAGGGGACCTGGTGGTGTGCAGACGCATGTTTTGCGAGTTAAGTCGGCCCAAAGGTCATTTGAGTCTATGATTTAGTATCACATGTGATGGTCTTGATGAATAATAGTCTCACACCAATAACACCTTTATTACATGTGATAATACATGTGATGGGACTTAGCGGTGTAAAAACGACTTGGCCCACAACCTAAAGGGTCTCTGATTTAGTATCACATGCGTATCATATGTGATGAAATAATAGTATCACATGTAATTGTCTATAGTAAAAGGGTGTTCTCGCATTCTCGTAAAATAAAGGTGTTCTTGTTTAAACCCTTCTCCCTGTATATGTGTGTGTGTGTGTAGCAATCCTTCCATAAACAACTTACATCCTGCATTATCCCACATTTCTCAACTTCTAATTTTCTTAGAAAATGTCTTCTGAGTCGAAAATAATACATTATACAGGAAAGCCAGAAAATTTCGGTTTCACGAGAGAGAACCACACAAAACGATCCAAACCTAACCAGATTTGGTGTTTACATCAACACAAATGGGATGGATAGAAACCAAAACACAAATACAACATGCATAAACTAAACTTAGGTCTTGAAAACAACAAATAAGAGGATGTTAATTGGCAGCTTCTTTATAGTCATAATTTTAAACATATTACCTGAGAGAGATGATTGAAGATTACTCATAAATGGGTCAACCCACTGTACAATACTTGAACATGTATTATCACAAGGAAAATGGTTTTGCATACACATCGAAAGGCTGGCAGGCAGTCAATTGCGGCTCCTGTCCAAATCAAACATACAACAAAACTTGTTACGCAAAATTTCAACTGCATTTTCACACTCTCAAACAACACATGGTTACTGGTTCTCAACCTTTTGGTCGTTCTTATTTGATTATTCCCCTATATACAGTGAAAATAAAATGAAAACCGCAAACATGTTACAAACCCGTGAAAATCAATCCAAACCATTCATTTTGAGTTTGATTTAAAACTATTGTTCATACTGTTTTACATGTTTTTTTTCCTTTGTGTGTGCATGTTTCATATATGAAATGCATTTTCGTGTTCTTTTCACATACAAAACAGTCCTTATGTTTTATATATGAAACAACGTTATTTATACACGTCCTATCCTCGTGTTCTTTTGTGTGTGCATGTTTCAAATATGTTTTATATGTGAAACAAGATTGTATGAGCACTGCATGTTTCACATGAAAATGGTTGGCAGGCTTATGACATATTTGTGATTTTCAATTGTTTGCCCTCTCTCTCTCTCTCTCTCTATATATATATATATACACACACACACACACACAAGACATATATTAAAGAGCAACACATAATTTTTTATATGTCAAAAATACTT
Source organism: Cynara cardunculus var. scolymus (assembly GCF_001531365.2). Lineage (NCBI taxonomy): Eukaryota > Viridiplantae > Streptophyta > Magnoliopsida > Asterales > Asteraceae > Cynara > Cynara cardunculus. The sequence continues at coordinate 18,698,421 of NC_037537.1, read as the reverse complement.
TGCTCAACAAATAATCAAATTTACATTGCCTTTTTAAAATATTGTTATTCAATAGAAAATATATTATACAGGAAAGAGCCCGATATCAGACATTTTCATGTATACATCACCATATCCATATCTTAAGTGGATGTAAATGTGGATCCTTGAATAAGTTATGAATCCTAAGAAATATGCAGTTTTGCAATATCCATTTACAACCCCTAAATTTCAAGGCTAAAAGCCATGGGCTCCTTAAATGTCCCTTTCTCCAAGTAATAGAGCTTTAGACAGGTATGTTCGCACAAAGAAATTTTGTCAGGTTATACGGATTCCATATATAATGCAAATTATGAACTTATGATTCCTGCTTCCCATAACTAAATTCCATTTGCAATTTCTAATTTTTATTTTGCTGAGAAGGCATTCTTTTGGCTTACATTAACCGAGAAACGAAACCCTTGACCTCCGGGGGGTTGGGCTTTACCAGTAACTGGGATACCGCAGGGCCAATGACAATTTGGTCATTTAATCAGATATTGCATCTCTACTTCACTTATTTTAGTAGCAGTGAGATGATACCTGGCTTAGTCCACCTCCACCTAGTCCACCAGCGAGACTTCCCCCTGTCAATAACATAGTGAGAAGAGAAGTCACCGCACCACCACCACCACCACCCATGTCACTTTTTGCACTACGGATGGCATTACGCATAGAACCTAATAAGCTCCCATAGGTAGACGCATTTCCATGTTCTATAGCTTGAATAAAGCAGAAAGTCATGGCCCCTGTTGATGTGATTTTTGATAGAGCCTGCTCCCATAAACATGCCCAATTCAAACATTTATCTATGTTCATACAGAAGATAATGTAGATCAGAGCTGTTTAAATTCTGGGACTTACAGATGTATCAGCAGATGTTTGATCATCATCACAACCACTTATGGAAATGACTTCACCACCGTTGCTACCTTTCCATATACCCGATCGAGGACGATGATCCTCCCATACATACTGCCCACTCCTATCACATCAAAAGATAAGGATCAACACTTCAAAACAATTATGTTATGGAGTACTAAATATTCCAAGAGTGAATGTGCAATTTTTGAAGTATATAATATTTATATACGGCAAATTAAACTCACACACACTTCTCATCTTTGTCGAGACTTGAACCCCTGACCTCCAGGAAGGTGGGCCAATGGCCCTTTGGTACTAATGTGCAATTTGTTCAAGGGGATGAAGGATCGTGCACAAATCATTTATATATAAGCAGCAATTTTTTTTCTTTTTTCTTAGGATCCAAGATTAATACAGTGCATGGAGAAGTTCAAAATACCCCTTGCTATTTATTTGAAAGTGTGTACACTTCCCTCCAAAATTATAGACTTTTGTAGCAAAAAGTGGCATATTGTTCTCATTGATTCCTCATCAGTTTGTTAACCAAGATCCATGGGGATACGAAACAAAAACAAAACAAAAGACAACTCATAGAAGCATAAGAAGGCTCCAAATGCAGAGTTGGAGCATCATCCTCATCACAGCAATATGAAGAAGAAAACATATATGAGAAACTTAAAGATTATCGCAAGAATTATCTCAATTCCAACATTTTTCAAGATTTAACATAAATAGCAAGAGATATGTCATATATCATACTAAAGAATTCTAAAACCCACCTGCTCATTCTGCAAAGGAAAGGAAGGTCCAGTACAGTGCCACTGTGGCAAGCATCAATAATTGCATGAAGTTTAACCCCAAGAGGAAGAGGTTTGACAATAGTTGCATTAATTTCATCATCAACAATCATACCCTGGGTCTCGAAGTCCAGCGGGCATAAGGTTTCATCATACCCATCAACCTCGTCGCCATTATAATTCCTTTGTCGTGAACCATGACCAGAATAGTGAAAAACAAGCGAGTCTCCTGGTTGGCATCCTTGGACCAGCCAAAAAAGTGCCATCCTCATGTTCTGTTTTGTTGGAATTTTATAAGGGTCTGTTTCTTCCTCTGCAATTTTATTCCACATATCTGATCAGGACTTGAAAAACATTTGTGTAGGTAAACAAGGAGAGACCAGGATTATGAAGCACATGAAACAGGTGTATGAATTGGGTGGCTGGTGGATTGGTTCAACATTTTAAAAGAAATACTATATTCGGGTGCCCCACACACACACGCGCTCGTTCAAGACAATAAAAAAGAAGTCGACAAAAGAAAATTCATTGGAGTATGGAAGAATATAAATTTCTTGAAAAGTGTGCCGATCAAGAGGTCACTTCTTGGACAACCACCAAGAGCAAAATTTCCAAGCTGATAACCTTATTCAGGAACTCAAGTACTGCATGCAAGTAGGATTGTTGCCTAAGGTTTGATGCCAGAAAACATTATCCATTACAAATTAGATCATAAAATATTTAAATGAATATTCAGACCCTGTAATTGCTCAAAATCTTGTTAAAATTAACCAGCAGAACACAGGGATGATTCCATCATAAAGACATAAATGATTTATGAAGCTCATCCTCGTTCAAAAGTATTCTTACAATCTGGAAGACACCTCTACAACCTAATGCAGCTTCAATTATTTTTGTTACTCACAATTGCCCTTGCCTTGAAATGATTTAATTGTCATAAAATTTGTGTTTACATATGCACGCAGGCTGGCTTATGATTACACTTTTCCACCTTAGTTGATTAACATGTACTGATATCGCTCCTAATTCAAAGAGAAGAAACTTCCATCTAGGAAGCACATGATAAAGATTAATCTCATCAGTCATTGAATGCTCAGCCTTTCTAATTTAGGTGTGTTTAACTACAACCAGCATAGTTTATATCAGCCAAACCCCAATCAACACATGATTCAAAAAAGTGGGACAGATGTTATGAGTCAACCTATCCATTTTACATATAGCAGAACAAAGGAGCAAAAAGGAATTGGGGAAGGGGGAACCACCACCGTCACAAAAGAATAATTACTTTTTGGATGCTGTCAGCCATTCGGTTGCGGTGGGCATTTTGGGTAACACGTATTACTTCTGTTTCAAGTCTAGTATAAAGAGGTGGAGAAGGAAAGAACAATTTTTATGCTGAGATTTTCCTTCTTGTACTGGAAAGCCTGGCCTCTCAAATTGCCAAATTTGCTCTTAATATCATCCGATTGGCTATTAAAATTCTGAGTTTATTATGACTATTTACACAATCACAATCAAAACTCTTCATCTCTTCAGAAATTGCATATGCTAAATCTTCAGGTATTTTATACTCCAAGCTATGTATTCCAGTCCTTTTAGCACTTCAATAACTATCGTGGTTTTATCTTCTCACCAGCTACAATGAAGAGCTTCTCTATTTTCTTCACAATACCTTGTCTTGCTACCTGTTGACGGTCCCCATTCTCTCCACCCCCCCCCCTCCCCAAGATGCACTCAAACTCTTAACTCAAACATACTGCTTCTTAAATGAAATATTCCATAGACATTGTTCCCCGATTAAGATGAACATTAGGTACATGTATTGCTGTGTTATCACATATTTTTTTCAGAGTTTCAACCTATCAATATATATATATATATATATCCCCAAAATCATATAAAAACCTCCTATATGTTAGAAACTCTATGAACCAACATTGACCACACATTTTTAACTTACATAATTATCTTTTCCTTAAAAATCTCACTTTTTGTTTTGTTTTGTTTTGTTTTTGAAACAACGGAAGCTTTATTTCACCAATGCAACAACACATGGGTTGGTTTGTGTTGATATGTTTTGATAATAAAGTGTTGTTTCTCCAACGAAACAACTTATTAGGTTGATCTGTTTTGATAATTCAGTGTCGTTTCACAACAACACATGGGATTGATCTCTTTTGTGCATATGTCGTTTCACCAACGAAACATTACATCGATCGGGTGATTTCAAATGGGAAAAGTGAGTTTTTTTAGGAAACAATTGACAAGGCAATTAACATTATTAATAAGATAATTAGAAAGTTAAAAATATGTGTTCAATATTGGTTCATAGAGTTTTAACTTATAGACGGTTTCTATTTGATTTGCTAAAACTCATTAACTGAAGCCGAAGTTCAAAAATGCTACTCCACATAAATGTTGTCATGAAGTTGAACTCCGTCCATGATAGGAAACCTATATAACTTTGTGAATGTAGATGCCAAACTCGTTCACTTACTGGGTCATGCTCACAGAATTCAGGTAAAGCATCAATAATTTATCAAGGTGTAATTCAGCATAACTACTTCAAGAGAAGTTAGCTCCATCCAAGTCCAAAGCAGCAAAGAAATTCCCAAATATTAAAATCAAACAATGTTAAAGGTTAGTAACATATAACAGTCTAAAATTTTGGAGCAACAAAGTATCATGATGAGAACTTTTGGCATCAAGTATTGAACATCTTAGACAAAAGTGTACAATTGGAATAAGAGTTTTAGTATAAAAATCAATCAATAAATGGTTGGTGGATAAGTTTTTAGAAAATTCAGAAATAGCCCCTCCGGAATTGCTGTTTTGCTATATGGTACAGTTATTTAAGGTGAACGGTTCCATTTGCCAATATTTGAACGTTTAATATATAAAAGAAAATATTACTGTAAGGGGGGTGAATATAGCCAAGTCAAGAATAGGGACTAGAGGCGTATAATGATTGAAAGTAGAAGATAAATATGCCACCAGCAACCTGCGTTAATTATAGTGATGATTAAGCTTTCAGCTTGAGCATACTTTTTTAAAAAATTGGAGCCTGCAACAGTGACGAATCACCAAATTGAAAATATAAATTACTCCTAACCATTTGAGTACCAAAAAACCAAGAGGATATTAAGTAACAATGGGTTTAGAAGAGCTCAAGCCAGGGGCGGATTTACATGTATAGGTGTGGGGGGAAAGGCCCCCACTCAAATGTAAAAGTTCTGATGAAACCCCTCACTCCATCATTTGACGGTTGTTCCCCCGCACATTAATTGTTTTGTTATCGTTAGTTCTTGCAATCATGGTACAACGATAACGTTGGTTGATGGTTTTTTTAAATACATCTCAATTCTTGTTCTAAGTTTAAAGATAAATCGATTCACCTAATGTTAATTTTATATATGCTAAAACCAATTCATCTAGAAAGAAATCATATAAATTACATAATATATAATATGCTATTCGGTTAACCAACATGGTAAAAGAAATCGAAACGCAACTTACCTTATTCGGTTAACCAATCTATTTTGATTCAGGTGAGTTATTCGGTTTCGAATTTTTTCTTTATACCCTTAAGGCCCCTGTCACGTAAGTTTCTGATCTGTCACTGGCTCAAGCGGTTGACCAGATATCACTTTTGATGTTTTAATTAAAAAAATGTTGGCATATGTTCTAAAGATAGGTTGAAGAAAATCTCGATGGTTATCAATTGCCTATACCTATACCTGGGATTTATTTGGGGAATTGATGAAGTTTTTAATGAAACAAGTGTCGAAACTAGAGTGGAACTTCGTCTAGACACTAGTTGTTAATCAAGCTTGAATAAGGTAATATCTCTCAGGCTACATTTTTGGGTCTTGGAAAAAATGAAGTGCATATATGAATGTAACCTTACAGTGCAACTAGTGTCACCTTATGCTTTCCACCGTGAAGTTACTGTCATCCTATAGTAACCTTACACCAAATCTATGTAACAACCTTGCAACTCTTACCAAAGTTTTCAAATCTTCATTTTGACCACATAAGTTCTATCAGAAGTTTATTTTTCTTACTTCGGCCACTGAATTGAAGTTTAATACGATATACAATCGGTGATCTAGGGCAAGAATTATACTAATAGTCAGATGATTGAAGATAAACAATGAATTTCATGCAATTCAAGAAGCTGGAGATCTTCCAAAGGCTTTCGCAAATATTCAAACAGAGTAGAATATCGATATACCTCCCCTACAGTCTACACAGCCCCTCCTATTTATACAAAGAATAAACTATTAACTGACCTACTTTCTATACTTTCCCTACTTAAACTCATGCAGTTCCACTAATACATTCCTACACAGTTCACCCATCTTGACTTGATTGATCCACCAGTGACTACTCCCAACCCCAACCACCTATATTGACTACTACTCAGGGTATAACACTATAATTCCAAGGGTACATCTATTTGGTAATTGTGAAATATGAATTTTGAACTCAAAACTTAGGGTTTGTTTGGATCTGAATGACTCCATTCAGAGCCTGCCTCTGATTCGGTAGGAGGTAAGTATTGTTTGCTAAAAGAATTGTGACCATTGACTTGTTCCAAACCCTTACGAATCGCTCATTTTATGAGTTACGACCATACCCTTCAAAGTAGACTTATTTCCCCTGTGTTGGTTGATGTTTGTCTCCTCTATTGTGTTTCATTACTACCGCTCTTCTTTTCTGTGTGTTTCACTATTGTTGCTCGTCTCCTCCATTGTGTTCGATTTTGATTACTTGTAACAACTTGATGCACATTTGCATATCTTTTCTTATCCTCCCCTATTTACTTTGTCCATGTTAGTTTTACAATTCAACGTTGATTTTAAAATCCACTGTTTTGGTTTTTATTTGTAGCCTAAGTGTTTGGAGACATGTCAAGTAGAAACATAAGAAGGGATTTTGCATTGTAACATGATACATACTATATTACAACTAACAAATAAGAAGGGATGTTATACCTTACAATAGTGGTTTTCAAAACCTCACCATTCAAGATTATACATTTACATCTCTAGCACAACCTTGTAATGATTTCACAACCTCTATTGTGAGGTACAACATGCCTTCTTATTTGTCAGTTGTAATATAATATGTATCATGCTAAATGCATTTCACTTCTTATTTCTCCGAACACCTAGGCTATAATGAAAAGTCGAACGGTGGATTTAAAATCAATGTTGAATCTTAAAATTGACACAAGCAGCAATAAAAATTGAACCCTAGGTTCATAATAGAAACATAGTAAATAGGTGAGGATAAGAAAAGATATGCAGATGTGCACCTGGTTGTTGCGACTAACCAAAACCGAACACAGTAGAGTAGATGAGTAGCAATAGTGAAACAACAGAGATGAAGAGTAGCAGTAGAGGAACACTGTAGAGGCGACGAGCATCAGTAAAAAAGACAAGCATCAATCAACACAAGTGTAACAGAGGACATATGTCCATCGACATCCCTCATAAAATGAGCAATTCGGAAAGATTTGGAACGAATTAGAGGTCAAAATTTTTAGCAAACAATACTTACCTCTTATCAAATCAGAGGCCAACTCTGAATGACATCATTCAGATGCAAACAAACAAACCCTAAATGATACAAAGGGTTAAAATGGTAAATTTATGTCATTCAAAGTGTCCATTTAAAACACTTACCAAGCAACCATTTTACTCTGTAATAAATCATACAGAGCCTCTTAATCATTCTGATCATTTAGGGGCTGTTTGTTTGGCTCTTAATGGTGACATTAAGAGCCAACCTCTTAATCGGTAAGAGGTAAGGGCTGTTTGGCAAAAAAAATAAGCCTCTTAATGGTTACATTAACCTCTTAACCATTTTGTGCCTGGGGCTTCACTAAACCTTCTTCTTCATTAACAGGTACCTGCTACTACTGCCTTCTTTTGATCTTCATTTCTCCTCGATGGGTTACCAGATGGGTTGCCTTCTTCATTAACACGTCTCCACCAGATGGGTTTCCAGATGGGTTGCCTTCTTCTTCATTAACAGGTACCTGTTACTACTGCCTTTTTTGATCTTCATTTCTCCTCGATGGGTTACCAGATGGGTTGCCTTCTTCATTAATACGTCTCCACCAGATGGGTTGCCTTCTTCTTCACAGATTTGGGGTTCTTGATTTCTTGCAATCTTGGATTTTGCTGTAATTTTCTTGATGTTTGTTCCATTGTAGTTTGAATTTTTGAAGGATTGTTGGGTATTTTTATTATACATCTTGGTTTCGTATATTACTGGAACTAGATTGGGAAAATGGGTGTGGTTTGTGTTTTGTTGAAAGAATGTTTCATCTAATTTATTGGTTCTAGGTCTCTTTCTGGGAAAGCTTATTATGGTCAGTGAATAGAATTATGTGATTTTATTATACATCTTGGTTAGCTGAACTATTTTATTTAGATTTGGACTGAAATCTTGTTTTGAACTAATAATGTTACGTTTGTTTGGATTAATATGAAATATGTAGTTATATTTGCAAAATAATTGTTTTATTCAGATATTTGCCAAACAGCTCTATTTCATTCAGTACTAAATCATGCAGAGGGTTAAAATGGTAATTTGTTGTCATTCAGAGAACAGTTACCAAACAACATTATTTCATTCAGCACTTAACCATTMTGGYCYTCTTAACCATTCTGACCACTTAACCATTCTGCACCAAACCATTCAGCAACCGCCAAACAGCCCATTAATCATTCTGATCACTTAATCATTCAGCACCAAATCATTCAGCATCTACCAAACATTCCCTTTACTTTAGAGAGGATTCAGAGGAATAGAGCTTAATCAAATGTTTATGTTCGTAAACCTTTCAGAGATATATCACCATTAGGAACTATATGATGGTTCCAACCCGACAAATCGACCTGAAGAACAACAAGCCTTAACTAGAAAAGGTGATATTTAGAACCCTTAGAGAAGTTATTGAGAAAACTATCATTATGATGGCATAGGACGTACGGGGCGAAGTTCCAGTGAATAGTAAAGAAAAGTCGGTCCAAAAAAAAAGTTTGTTTGGGAAATATGGAGTACGTAGCATTAACTGGAACTCACAAAATACGGCCATTCTAACTCAAAGTCTCTTGTCTTCTTCCCTAGCAGCAAACTGATACCTAAAGTTGTTAAAGGCTCAAGGCGCACTTAGGCGCAAAGGGGTCCCGGGGCCTAGGCGCGAGAAGCAAGCGTGAGGCGCAGGCCTCAGGAATGCGAGGCGCATCTTATCAATATATATACACACACACACCTCGCACACACAGTTATACACAAGTCTCCAATTCAGCAAGCAACAGTACTTCGAAAAGGCAGAAGGGATAATGCGTGAGTCGTGAAGGAGAAGTTTTAAGGTTTGGATATTTATAGAGAAGGAGGCTTGAAGTTCTAAGGACTTAGAACTTAATATTAGGGTTTGACTTATGTCATCTATTTAATAACACTTTTTTAACAAATCTAGGAGATTAGAAGATGAGAAACTTATTTAATCTTAGGGTTTAACTAGGTATTTAATAACTCTTTATGAGGTGCACCTAGGCCCACAAGGCGCCTCAGCTAAGGCGCAGTGCCTTAGTCAGCCTCGTGAATACGTTGAGCCTTGACTTGGAAAAAGCCCAAGACCTTGAGCCTTATAAGCCTCAGAGCCTATGCAAGGCTCAGGTGCGCTTTCAACAACTATGCTAATACTCCGACCATTTCAGAATAATATATAAGAAAGAAAAAAGAGAGCTTTTGATATTGTCTTTAAAGGCAGATAAGACGTCATTCAACTTCATCATTGATGTGGCTTCCGATGTTCTTTGGTAAGTATGTGACCATAAAAACCATACCAATAGATTAGTATTCAAGCTTATGAACCATATGGTGACACCATGGAAACTTATTATTGAGCATCGGTCCAGAAATGAGACTACGGTGTTGAAAACTTAATTTGAACTTTTTTCAAGGATATCAGCAAATGTTATTTTCCTAACTATCTTGATTTAAACCACTTATGGAGAAATATTACAATATAAAAGGATATGTATATGGCGTTCCATTGACCTAGACAAAGCATATGATATGGGGGATTCTTCGGAAGAACTAACTCCATATGATGTACATCAATGTGAATATATATATATATGTGTGTGTGTGTGACCACATGATATCAAGCGATACGTTTCCCCATTACTATAGGACTACCTGGGGTTAACTTTGATGTCGTACCTTTCTTCGCCGATGCTATGACTTATCAAAAAGCGGTTATATGAGCACTGAGGGACAACCTTCTCACACATCCAGTGAGGAGGATGGTACTACTGGCAAAGGATATCAAGGTTCACCTGTAAAGGGACAAGCGAAAGGCTTCTTGGTATAAGAAAGTTCATTGATACCCCTAAGATAAGTTTTTAATGCAAGGTTGGAGGTTTGGAAGAACAAATCAAAATCTTAATCTCTTAGATTGAGTTAAAAAGATATAGTATATGGAGTACGTCTTAATTGGTGCCAATACAAAAGCATACGATGCAGTATGCATGGCTGGCCAATAAATAGTTAAGAAGAATCTATTTCATTGTCTGTAAATTGTGCTCAATGTTAGAGAAAGACGGGGAGAATGATGAGGATATCAACCAAAAAATGAGAGTAGGGTTGTTTCAAATGTCAACATGCTTCACAAGTATTTGCTGACAGACATGCCACCTTGAAGCTAAAAGTTAAATATTATATGACAGAAGATTGGATGGGCCGGATGACATCAGTTAAAGGAGAAGTTGAGACAACACTTTTTGATGTGGCATGCCCATCTCCAAGAAGACATTCAAGCACATGAACTAAAAGATGCGACTTACACATCAAAATGGATCATTTGGAAAGGCATACAGGTTGGCCAACATTGACATTTGGGAAGCTCACGAAAGATTTGCATGAGTAGTGTATGCCAAAGGAGCTGATCATATATAAGAGTGCATGGAAGGACATCATCCCAGAACCCTAGGATAATTCTCTTCATGTTTGTTTTTGGGTTACATCTCTTTGCACTTTCTTTTAGCTTCACTTTTCGCCTACCCTGAGTAGTTTGGGATGAAATGCATGTTGTTATTGTTGTTGAACATCAACAAAATATCACATTTCAGACCTACTAGGATTGAAGACTGGAGTTACATGCCAAAGTTTATTTCCTTTTTTCTTTTATTATTTGGAACCACTTATAACAGTTTTTATCCAACATATGAAAAGGTCAAATCTTTTCAGTTGGAAATCTTAATTTCTTATCCTAATCATTCACCAACAAATCAGATGTACTTCTGCTGTAGATTGTAAAAGCCAGTCATCCCCCAGTATTCATTTGCAAAGTTCAGATGATTTATAGCTTAAATTGATGACAACTTCCTCTGAAGAAGTTAAATCTATCTTCTAGCACTTTGTTAACAAATCATCTTCGAGTTATTTGATTCAAGACCGACAATCAAATAATCCGCATAACAGAATTACCTTTAATAACACAATCTAGCGACAATCTTAACAGACCAAGATAACAGCAAGAATACATGTCACACCTCACACAATTTAATAACCAGCTGATGTTGACAATTCCATATAGAGAATGAATTTAAATAGATGTGTAAATTAAGGAATGAATTAACACTCTTACCCGTGAGCATGATAATAGAAGATTCAGGGAAGTGAAACTTATTGATCAGAAGATATTTCATGCACTTAGCATCATTGATGCATCCTTTAAGTTCATGCCTCGAGAATTTGTACGATATGCCTACGATCACCGCCTTCTTCCTGCCATGTGCAGAAGGCGGAGGCCCCTGCGGGGCGTGGTTGTAAGGCGATGGTTGAGGAGGAACATAAGAAATTGCAGAGGGTGGAGGATGACCACCGGTATGAGGCGGCGGAGGAGGGGCTGCACGGGGGTCGGCGAGGTGGGTGATGGCTTGACAAATTGCACACCTTATCGCTTTGGCTCCCGGCGGAAGCTGCAACTGCGTGTGGCAATTCGAGCAGCTCACCAGCATCATCATCGTTGAAGAATTGGATGGTTTTAACGACGATAAATTGGGAGAAATCAGAGGGATTGATGAAAGAGAGAAGCGCAATCAAGGAGATCAAACAGGAAAGGGGAAGCGATCGAAATAACATTTTTATGAAACTACGATCGACTCCTTGTACTTATGAAATAATACATTTTCACCCCTTCTAGTTGTGACATATAATATTCTATCCCTTTGACAAGCAAAAGTGAAAAACGGATAGAACAAATAATATAGAGAATCGAGAAATTAGTTTTATTCTCATTAATTATAAACCCTTTAAATAGAGATGAGTTACAAATAGATAACCATAAGATACATAATAATAATTTAACTCTAATATGTTTATCACTATCTCTATCTCTAAGTTTTATCTTTATCTTTATCATTATCGTCATATATTTTAGACGATGACACACTTATCCTTCAACGCTCTCCCTTGTGTCAAGTCAAAGTAGTGATGGTACACTATTGTTGCCCCGTTAAAACGTTAGTGCAAAATAAAAACCCAGTGGAAAAAAAATAAAAATAGGACGAAGGAAAAAGTACAACGCACCCGTTTATAGACTATTCATTTAGTCTAGTATTCCCTCATATTGGTACATTAATCATATGAGTAAAGAAAACACGATGGTATTTAAACGGTTGTCTCACTAAAACCTTGCATCAAGAAACAAAACTCATTGAGAAAAATAAAACCTTGGGTGAAGGAAAGAGCATAACATACCAATATCATATATATAGTATCCCCCATTTCGTCTACTACTTCCCCTGATACGTACGTTAATCATGGGAATTTAGAAAACCTCTGCATTCCAATGTTTTCCACATGTTTCTCAAATGTGGCCTTAGGTAGTGATTTGGTAAATAAATCAACCACATTCTCCTCAGACCTTACTTGATTCACTTGAATCTTAAGGAGAGTCTGTTGTTGCTGATTATAGAAAAATTCGGTGAGATATGCTTTGTATTATCTCCCTTGATATACCCCACTTTCATTTGTTCAATACAAGTTGCATTATCTTCATATATGCATGTGGGATTTTGAGTGGTTGAACTTAAACCACTAGCTCCTCTTATAAGTGCAATGACAGATCTTAGCCATATACACTCTTGAACCGCCTCATGTAGAGTAATAATCTCTAAATGGTTAGAGGAGGTAGCTACAAGGGTTTGCTTGGTAGATTTCCAAGAAATCATCGTGTTCCCAATTGTAAAAAATATCATGTTTGGGAACGGCCTTTACGTGGGTCAAAGAGATACCCAGTGTTAGCAAAACCTACTAATATATCATTCAGGATTTCACTATAGGGGATAACCCTTTCTTTATTAATATATCTAACAGGTATTGTAACCCCATTTTTCTCTTTGTAGGGAGAGAATAAGCCCATGTCGATGGTTCCTTTCAGGTATCGAGATATATTATTGATACCATTCCAATGACGTTGCATTGACGTCGAGCTAAATCTAGCTAACAAGTTCACTAAGAATGCAATACCTGGTCGAGTACATTGTACTAAGTACAATAATACGCCTATTGCACTTAAATAGGGAATTTAAGCTCCCAACACCTATTTGTCATCATCCTTTGAACGAAATGGATCTTTCCTTATATCCAAGCTTCGACCGATCATGATAGTGCTAGTCGGATGCTCTTTATAAATATTAAATCGCCTGAGCATTTTCTGGATATAAGCGGACTGGAAGGATTACACAAGCTCGATGTTCTAGTTCTATACCTAGACAAAAACGAGTTTTTCCAAAATCTTTCATCTCAAATTCGGATTTTAAATGGCTTGCAGTATATCTTATTTCATCAAGAGTACCTATTATGTTCACATCATCAACAAATACAACTATGATTGAAAATACAGAACTTGTCTTCATTATAAAAATGCAAGGGCACGGTTCGTCGTTCTTATATCCATTCTCAATTAAGTATTTGTAACATCCAAGTTCCAAAATATCCAATTATTTGTTTAGAATAATTGATTATTTATTGGGTTATAGTGGGTTTATATTTTAGTGGGAGTTTGTAGATCCAAGTGGGTTCTTAGACGGGCCAAGCCGGCCCAACTTGAGTTTAGCATTATAAAATAGGAGATTTGATCCATTTTCCATATCATCTAAGTCTAGAACTCTCACCCACACTTAAGGTGCGATTTACACACATTTAAGGATAATCTTTCAAACTGTGATGATCCATGTTAGATTCTTGAAGATTAAGTGTTAATCATCAAATGTATGCTTCTAATTTCAAGTTTATTTCAAGTAGAAGTGTATAAATTAGAGGTTAGATTCTGTTTTTTTGAAAGATTATAAAGGATAATGTCGATTATTATGTGAATCGGAAGCTATTTTGGGTAAGTAAGTAACATGCAGTGAGTTTTATGGCAAAATCTGGGTTTAAATATGGTAAAAACAGGGGTTTAACAGAGGATTTTTCAAGAAGTATAAATAGGATAATCAATATCTAAAGTGTATAAATTAAGGTTGAGATATGGTTGGTTTTGATTCTGAAATGTTTACTCCAGGGGCTGTTTTTTTTAAGGTTATTTACAACTTCTGAAGGTTTATCCCTATTGTTGGTTGGATTGGAGGTTACCGCGTTTGGTCGTTTATAAGAAAACACTGTGAGTTTATATCAAACTTATACTTATGTATAGTATAAATATATGAACTTTTGTTGAAAAGTTGCTGAATTTCTTGCATGTGTTATTTTGTAAGATAAATTTCTTCCAAACTGTGTTTTGGTACCGCTTAATCCTGTTAAATTTATGTTTAAGTCCCGGATCCGAGACTGTTTCATTGGTTTTTAGTTGCACCATGATCTATGGGTATTACTTTGTGTGATGCGYCGTAGCATGGTGTATGTCCACGTATCCYARGGAGAAGGAGGTTGGGTGTGGCATACTGGTTGTATTCACGTATCCCGAATGATAAGGAGCCGGGTGTGAATACTTGCACGGGCCCTGTAGATGAAGGGGGTATGGTGCACATAAAAATTCTATTTTGAAAATGGTACCTTTGGTGTTGAACACCCTTTTGAGCTGAAATTGATCTTATTTATCTTAAAAAGTCTTTATAAGCGATGTATGTTAAAGATTGGAAATTCAAAGTTTTTATGCTGTGATTAAATGGCCAAGTTTGGAATTTTGGGTCCTTTGAGACCATCGGCCCTCTGGTTGTATTGTACTTTNATCATGTGTATGTTGTGTTTTCAAGTCATTGCTCATAAATTTTATAAATAAGATTTGTTGCATTTAAAATCGTTTTATGCATATAAAACCTGTGAACTCACCAACTCTTGTAGTTGACACTTGTTTGACATGCTTTTTCAGGGTAAGAAAGATTTTCGGTGATACATGTTTGAAGACATGTTGTATTTAGAAATTTCAATCCTATTTTATGTTTAGTGTTGCAAACTTGTATTTGGGATTGTAAACTTTATTTATTTTTGTATTATGCTTTGAATTGTATGATTGTGTTGTTTATACACTATTGCTATGAAACTCTACCTGCCATATCCCGTGTTTCCGCTTTAGCGGGGTGTGACAAAACATCATCACGGGTCAAATTGGACGTGGGAACGCAAGGATGAGATGAAGGCGAAATACCCTTCATTATTTTCACAACAGTGATTTCGAGGACGAAATCCTCAAAAGGAGGAGGTATTTGTAACATCCAAGTTCCAAAATATCCAATTATTTGTTTAGAATAATTGATTATTTATTGGGTTATAGTGGGTTTATATTTTAGTGGGAGTTTGTAGATCCAAGTGGGTTCTTAGACGGGCCAAGCCGGCCCAACTTGAGTTTAGCATTATAAAATAGGAGATTTGATCCATTTTCCATATCATCTAAGTCTAGAACTCTCACCCACACTTAAGGTGCGATTTACACACATTTAAGGATAATCCTTCAAACCGTGATGATCCATGTTAGATTCTTGAAGATTAAGTGTTATGCTTCTAATTTCAAGTTTATTTCAAGTAGAAGTGTATAAATTAGAGGTTAGATTCTGTTTTTTTGAAAGATTATAAAGGATAATGTCGATTATTGTATGAATCGGAAGCTATTTTGGGTAGGTAAGTAACATGCAGTGAGTTTTATGGCAAAATCTGGGTTTAAGTATGGTAAAAACAGGGGTTTAACAGAGGATTTTTCAATAAGTACAAATAGGATAATCAATATCTAAAGTGTATAAATTAAGGTTGAGATATGGTTGGTTTTGATTCTGAAATGTTTACTCCAGGGGCTGTTTTTTTTAAGGTTATTTACAACTTCTGAAGGTTTATCCCTATTGTTGGTTGGATTGGAGGTTACCGCGTTTGGTCGTTTATAAGAAARCACTGTGAGTTTATATCAAACTTATACTTATGTATAGTATAAATATATGAACTTTTGTTGAAAAGTTGCTGAATTTCTTGCATGTGTTATTTTGTAAGATAAATTTYTYCCAAACYGTGTTTTGGTACCGCTTAATCCTGTTAAATTTATGTTTAAGTCCCGGATCCGAGACTGTTTCATTGGTTTTTAGTTGCACCATGATCTATGGGTATTACTTTGTGTGATACGCCGTAGCATGGTGTATGTCCACGTATCCCAGGGAGAAGGAGGTTGGGTGTGGCATACTGGTTGTATTCACGTATCCCGAATGATAAGGAGCCGGGTGTGAATACTTGCACGGGCCCTGTAGATGAAGGGGGTATGGTGCACATAAAAACTCTATTTTGAAAATGGTACCTTTGGTGTTGAACACCCTTTTGGGCTGAAATTGATCTTATTTATCTTAAAAAGTCTTTATAAGCACTGTATGTTAAAGATTGGAAATTCAAAGTTTTTATGCTGTGATTAAATGGCCAAGTTTAGAATTTTGGGTCCTTTGAGACTATCGGCCCTCTGGTTGTATTGTACTTTGAGTCCTTTGAGACCATCGGCCCTCTGGTTGTATTGTACTTTGAATCCTTTGAGACCATCGACCCTCTGGTTGTATTGAGACCATTGACCCTCTGGTTGTATTGAT
>NC_037537.1:18652076-18681443 GCF_001531365.2 Cynara cardunculus var. scolymus | reverse complement strand
CCTCTGGTTGTATTGATCCATCGATCCTCTGGTTGTATTGATCCATCAATCCTCTGGTTGTATTGATCCATCGATCCTCTGTTTGTATTGATTCATCGATCCTCTGGTTGTATTGATCCACCAATCCTCTGTTTGTATTGATTCATCGACCCTCTGTTTATCCATCGGCCCTCTGGTTGTATAGACCAGCGGCCCTCTGGTTGCACAGTGTTTTGGACAATTTTATCAGATTATTTTCCGATCAAATTCTTAATTAAACGACTCTTTTGTTCTGCTTCGTTTATGATTTGCTTTGTATTTATAATATATATAAATATAAGCTTTGGTATAATCTCACTAAGCCTTGTGGCTTAATCTTTTAGAATGAACTTTCTTTTCAGGAAAGTCGATAGCTGCCCAGGTGAAGGATTAGACAGTTTAGATCTGCTGTACGAGTATCGTTTGAGTTGGATCTAGGTATATAATATTTTTGAGTAGATATATTTGTATTTTATGGATCTGACTTATAGTACTGAAAATCGTCTTTTGCAGACTATGTTATTTTGTCTTTTGGTGGAAATTTATAACATATATTCCGTATTTGCTTGGAGACTGTTTTATAGAAATATTTATTTGGATAAATAGTTTCTTTTATTTAAAGAGTGTAACTGATGTTACAATTATGGTATCAGACGGTTTAAGCGAACTGAATATCAGAAATGGTATTTAGACTTAAACCTAAGCATTGAGATCGTATAGTAACTAAGTGATGATGATACGGGATATGGACCAATAGAAAGACCTAAGATGGATGAGGACCTAGGATTAGGAAATATAATTGATATATTTATGTTACGTTTTTAGCTCGATGTCNACTTTTGAGTAGATATATTTGTATTTTATGGATCCGACTTATAGTACTGAAAATCGTCTTTTGCAGACTATGTTATTTTGTCTTTTGGTGGAAATTTATAACATATATCCCGTATTTGCTTGGAGACTGTTTTATGGAAATATTTATTTGGATAAATAGTTTCTTTTATTTAAAGAGTGTAACTGATGTTACAGTATTCACTCAAACGGGTATACCACGTTCCCCCAGATTGTTTTAATCAATAGAGTGAGCGTCTAAGTTTAATTAAAAACGCAGCCCGTGGTTTAGAGTTACTTAAATTGAGTAGTGGAAGGCCGGTAGACACTTTCATGTATATCTTTGAATCAAGATCCCCATAGAGATATGCAGTGACCACATCCATAAGCTGCATTTTCAATCCTTGGATAACTACTAGGCTAATTAGATAGCTAAACGTTATTACATCCATTACTGGGAGTATGTTTCCTCATAGTTAATTTCAGGGCGTTGTGAGAACCCTTGCGCCACAAGGCGAGCCTTATATCTTATGACTTCATTATTCTCATTACGCTTTCTGACAAAGACCCATTTATGTCTTACAGGCTTTACACTTGGTGGGGTCAGAACTACCGGACCAAATACCTGTATCTTTGCCAAAGAATCTAGTTTTTCCTGGATTGCTTCTTTCCGTTTAGGCCAGTATGTTCTTTGTTGACACTCTTCAACTAAGTTTGGTTCGATATCATCGTGCTCTATGACCTCATTAGCAACAATATATGCAAATATATCATCAGTGAGTATGGATGACCTTTCCATCAACTCATGGGCATTCTCATAGTTCATTGAGATTTCTTTGTTCTCTGGAATCAATATTAACTTCGGAGCATCCTCGAGTAATGATTCATGAACATAACTATAATCAGAGACAATCTCATGAGAAGGGCTTTCAATATTGATGATAAGTGGATCAGATTGTGCCTTACTCCTTTTTTCTTCCTTGGATGAGTATCTATCGAACCAAGTAGTCTCCCCCTTTTCCTTTTGGGAGCCATGGCCTCAATCACACTTCCATTATGGTAGTTGCAACACTCTTTCAGACGGTGTTGTGCCTCTGTTTGGGGACTTCTAACCTTATGGGTACATTTGCAGCCGGTATATGTGATCTTGTCACTTTTGTAATATCAGTGAATGCATCAGGTATCGAGTCTGCTACGCTTTGAAGATTTAGTATTCGTTTCACTTCACTTTCACATTGTGAAGTGCGGGGATCAAAATGAGATCGAGTGGGAACATTCCATGACAATTCATGTCGTTCCCGTGGAAAATCCTTTTTCCTATCTCCCCCTAACGACGGGAAGACTGTCTCATCAAAGTGACAATTCGCAAATCTTGTGGTAAATAGATCGCCCGTCAAGGGTTCTAAATAGCGGATTATTGTTGGAGATTCATGTGCAACATATACTTAATCGTCTTTGGGGACCCATTTTGGTGCGTTGTAGGGGCGCAAGTGGCACATATATTGCACAACCAAATACGCGTAAATGTGAAATGTCAATCTCATATCCAGTTACCAACTGGTATGCAGAAAATGGTTGGCTAACAGTGGGTCTAAAGCGAATAAGTAGTGTTGCATGTAGTATTGCGTATCCCCAGGTAGAAGTAGGTAAATTGGTGCGCATAACCAATGCCCTAGCTATCATCTGTATCCTTTTGATGGTAGCTTTTGCGAACCATTTTGTGTATGCACATGGGGTACGAGATGCTCTACATCAATCCCAATAAACATGCAATAATCATCAAATACTTGTGGTGTAAATTCTCCAGCATTATCGAGTCGTATAGACTTGATAGGGTAATCGGGGTGGTGAGCCCTCAAACGTATAATTTGTGGTAGGAGTTTTGCGAATGCAGCGTTTCATGTGGACAATAGTGTGACATGCGTCCATTATGTCGAAGCATCAACCAGAACCATAAAGTACTTGAATGGCCCGCATTCTGGATGTATAGGTCCACAAATATCACCTTGTATACGTTGTAGGAATGGAATGTTTTGTTTTGTGTCCTTAGCATAGGATGGTCTCGATCCTATTTTAGATAAGGAGCAGGCTTGGCAAAAGTTCAGGATTTTCAAGGAGGCATATTGTGATGATGGTGTTGCTTCATTTGCTTTAGAAGTCAACGATTGTAATTGCCTCTTTTTATCTTTCATTCAAAATAGAGGGTATCCATGTGCATTTTTCAATATATGTATCATCATATCACGACCAGGGTGTCCTAGGCAGTCATGCCAAAGCTTGTATATGTCACTGTCACAAAGTCCATTATTGATGACAGAATATGATTCAATAACCCGAATTGTGGTAAAACATAACCCACTATTTTGACAAGTTAATTTCTCTAATATATGTTTCCTTCCATATTCATTAGAGGTGATGTACATGTATTCATTTCCATTCTCATAGTGTGTTTCAATATGATAGCCATTGGAGCGTATATCTTTGAAACTTAACAAGGTTCGATTAGCTCTAGGAGCATAGAATGCTTCTGTGACTGTTATTTTAGTGCCATTAGGCAACAAGAAAATGGCAGTTCCTCGACCAAGTATTAAGTTGGATGATCCAATCATTGTAGCAATGGATGATCCAATCATTGTAGCAATTGATGATTCATAAGCAATTATTTCAGTAAATAATAGTTTATTTCTTAGTATTGTGTTAGTGGTCCCACAATCAACTAAGCACTCAAGTTCTCCTCGATACATTCCTATAAGGAATGGAGAATATTTAATAATTTTGTTTTGACGTATTACTTTACATCAATGATTTAGATATTGTATAAACACAATTTAAAGTTTATTAAAAATAATCCACCAATCCAAACGATAAAGTTCACCAAAAAATCGCAAAACTTAAAACTAATAATATATCAATAACTATTGTCTTTAAAGAAAATAAAGGTGAAACGTATTAGTTAAAATCTGAGGTTTCTAGGGATGGATCATTGTTATTGATATCGATGAAATCTCCAATTGTTAGGTTGACTTCATGATCATTGTTTGTTTCTTCGAGGTAGTGAGATTCTTGTTCTTTGGATTCCCTGTATCTCCTATAGTTGGCTGCTACAGTGTTGCTTACACGACAATTCTTATACTAGTGCCCAATAGTGCCACATCTGTAGCAAGGTTCAGTTCCGTCTCTTTCTTTTTTGGCAGGATCGATCATTGGTGCTTTTCCTTTTTCATTGTCTTTGATTACTTGGGCCAGTAGTTGCATTTATGTGCCATGAATTGGAAAATCCACCACGGTTGTTGTCGCGACCCTGTCAACGACCAAGTCCACAACCCCGTCCTTATGGTGTATAGTTGCCACGTATGTATGATTCAGTATGTTTAGCTCGTTGTCCTTTGGAGTTCTTCCCACCTCTAACGCTTGCATGATTTGACTCCCTGATTGGTCTAGCATTGTTATTTAAAAGAACCTCATTGTGTCTCTCAGCCACTTGCAGTAGGTTGATAAGTTTATTAAAGGTTGTGAGTCGTTTGTTATCGTATTCCAATCGACACTGATTCATTAGTATGATTGTCGATGTAGGAAAAGTGGAAAGAGTTTTCTGAATCATGTCATCTTCTGTGAGTTCATTGCCACAAAAGTTTAAACGTGCTTTGAGACGCAAATTTATTTGTTGAAATCATTTATCTTTTATAATCGAGTAAGCGGATTTTATTCCATTGTACCATTAGTTCGGGAAATGAAGAGTCATGAACATTCCTAAATCTTTCTGTCAGTGCATCCCACAATTCTTTGGGGGTTTTCAGTTGGAGGTACTCCCAGCAGAGGTTGTGATCTATGTGTCATCTCAAGAACATTAAGGCATTTGCTTGTACCTTTTCAGATGGTTTATTTTTAGGGTCGGTGGGGGGTTGACTGTGTAACTGTAGTCCTTTCCAATGAAGATAGTCTCTAGATCTAATACCCATCTATGATATTCAAGTCCTTCTGAATTCAAGATATCAAATTTGAGGCGACTTGGTTCGGCCATCTATATAGAACAGAGATACAATATTTTAAATTTATGAAGACAAATTATGATGCACATGAAATTTTCATCATCATGGCAGATTGGCAGTATAATATTGTTAAATATTGATATTTTTTAAAAATTTATTTTCGTGATAATGCTATATCAATATTTCAATATTCGAAAATAAATCGCAAAGACACTTTTGAATTTCCCGTATGAGGGAATCACGTATCGATAATTTTTTTTTCTAAAAGAAAAAATATTTAGGAATTATTCCCCTCATACGTGGAAATCCAAAAGAACGAACATATAACGATTTTTAGAAAAAATATTGGATTTCGGTAATTTAGAAAAAATATTTGGATTTCGGTAATTTAGAAAAAATACTTTCTAAAGTGATTCCCCTCATACGTGGAAATCCAAAAGAACGAACATGAACAAGCCTTTGTTCGTGTTCGTTCGGTTCATTTACAACCTCTATGTGTCTGGCATATATGTTTGCTTTGTTATTGTATGGGAAAAAATATTTTCTAAAGTGATTCCCCTCATACGTGAAAAAAAATATATGTTCGTTCGTTTAACTTAACCGAACAAACGAACGAACACGAACGGTAAACGAACAAAAATCTTTGTTTTCGTGTTCGATTGTTTAGAAATCAGGTGTGTTTGTGTTCGTTTATGTTCGTTCGTTAACATGCTAAACGAACGAACATAAACGAACGGTCTAAACGAACATAAATAAATATCATTTGAATTCAAAGTAAATAAATAAAAGATTATATATCAAATTTAATATATATACGAACATAAATTAACGAACGTAAACGAACGAACGGTAAATGAACGAACGTTCACGAACATAAATAAATGAACAAGACTTTTGTTCATGTTCGTTCGTTTAACCAAACGAACAAAAAAAATTGTTCATGTTCGTTCATTTATTAAATAAACGAACTTCCTGCCGAACGGTTCACAAACGGTTCGCTGAACGTTCTGTTCGTTTACAGCCCTAGACACATACACTAATTAACAACTTATTAACAGGAAACGATAATGTAATATTCTATGTACATCTTTTCCTTATATTTAGATTATACAGATCACCTACAATTATCTATTTTAATGTGGAGATAATATTTTTTTTATCAGTAATCTTGTATATATTCTTAACATAAAGGATTACGATTTGATCTATAAATCAAAACTTATAACGTAATCAATAAAACAATATTGTAGGTGAAAAAACATATATAATACATGAGAATTTTCAATCAATCTTTGTTAAGTGAATTACCGGTTTCAAAGCACATATGTATTACTCACTTTTTCTTACAATGTGTATACAGTGCAACAGAATGATATGACACAAAACATACAGATGCACAATGACGCATAATTTAATATATGTTAGCAATATATTATTCAAGGAAAGCTTACTTGTATTGTAGTAGCGATGAACGAATTAGTTGATGAAGTTCAAGGCTCGAAAGTCGATCCGCGAATTATTGATTGAGCGTTCGTACTGATAACGTGTTGTAGAACAAATAATATAGAGAATCAAGAAATTAGTTTTATTCTCATTAATCATAAGTCCTTTAAATAGGGATGAGTTACAAAGAGATAACCATAAGATACATAATAGTAATCTAACTCTAATATGTTTATTATTATCTTTATATATCTCTATTTTTAAGCTTTATTTTTATCTTTATCATTATCGTCATATACTTTAGATGATGCACGCTTATCCTTCAACAAGAATAAAATATTCTTAGACTGAAAAATGATTTCAACATTTTTTTATTAACCTAGATATCCAAAACCCGCTATGTGAACCGACTAACCGCAGCACGATCACTTGTTTTGTGGACAGCCCAAAGTCACCGCATTTAAACCACTGTGACCACAATAAGGTTTTTATTTCTACTTGGATTTGAACCTGGGACCTCCAGGCATTTTTGACCTTTGGAACCCAAGTTCAAATCAATCACGCCGTTGATTTGAACATTTTTGTTGCTTACAAATAATCAAATACTTTCAAACATCCTATTTTTGTAGTCTTTTAATACATAATTATCCAACTTTTAAATAAAATAAGTATAATATTGGTTTTTCTTTTATCTAATATTGATTTTGCATCCAGTTGTTATTATTAAGTTTCATCGATATTTTTTATGTAATCTTGAGTTTCTTTTATATAAATTTGTTAATCGATGCAGATTCACACATAAAGCTTCTTTAGCCACCACACATGAGAATACACATATCGTGGGCATTGGATCACAATGCATAAAAATACAGTTTCATGTATGACACATCTGCAAAGTTTAAAGCATGTTCAATCGATCTTCATATGTGAGGAGTGATTATATTAAGTTTTATATGACAAATATTACGTTTGTAAGGATTTTATATGTAGAATTCTAACATAGCTTCACATGTGAAATGTATTACTTCAACGGTTGTTTCAAATATTGTGTCTAACGGGCAATATAATTGTTGCCATTGGTTTGATCATCTACAATATAGCTTTATATTTGATCGTTCATATGTTCTCCAACTTCAAAAGTTCTACTTTCGATTTTCATATATATATATATATATATATATATATGTGTGTGTGTGTGTATGTATGTGCGTTTGTTATGTGAAGCTTCACATATTCGCATCAAAATCAAATAATATGCCTAACAATCAATGTCATTGTACAAATAGCTTCACATATGAAGCTTATTGTATGTAAAAGATATTCTCAATACACTTATGGGCCGTTTACTATGGTCGTTTACCAAACGCTTATCTGATAAGTGTTTACCTATAAAATTCAACGCTATCACTTAGTTATCAGGTAAGATTTTAGTCCACCAAAACGGTATCTTATGCAACAATTTATCTGATAAGCGCTAACCGTGGTAAGAGTTGTCACTCTCACTTACTCGGTAAGACTCCCGTCCTTGCCTTTGCTCTTACCGGGTAAGATTTTTTATCATTATCATATTCATCCGATAAGGTAATATGATTTGATAAGTGTATGGTAAACGGCCCTAGTTGCTTAGACATCAAACATACATGTGAAGCTTTAGATATTGACATCCAAATTTACTATGATCTTTATTAGGAATACAACAAAAGAAAAGCCTAATTTTCATCAAATGCTTCATTTCTACCATCAACCTCTAACATATCATCACTTTATTGAAATTAAATAACAAAAGAAAATTTAAATAAATAATATTAAATAAGTTGATTGGTACTCATTTCACTATTCCACACAGCCAGAGGCCCAAAGCATCACATGCTTTTGTCTCCTGTTAGTGTTGGCCAAGCCGCAAAGTTAAACATCAAAAATACCAACCCACCCAATGAAGAATATATACCAACTTTAAGCATGCATATATATATATATATATGAGGGAATGGTTCACCTTCATTTTACGAGAATGCGAGAACACTTCGTATAAAGAACCCATATATATATATATAGTAATAGCATTCAAAAAAGAAGCAGAGAGCATTTGAAGAAAAAGTTGGATGCTCCTTTGAACCTTTTTGCAGTTGCAGATAATCTTTTCAAGTTAACAAATTTAGAATAAAGAACCCATCAAAAACCTCAAAACATATATATTGCTGATGCTGGCTGCTGCTACTAACCCATTGGATTTGGATATTTGTTCTCTAATGAGCATCATCACTCACTTCTATCTCATCTCATCTCATCTCATCTAAATGAACTTGTCTAATCTCGATGCTTTTGTACTATTCCGAGGTAGAAACCCCTCCACATGAAGATTAGAGCCTGCACGAATCTCGTTCAAAAATGCTTCACCTTTCTCCGATGTAATCATCTCCAGAATCACTCCAACAACATCAGCCGCAAGCCCTATTTCAACCAGTCGTCCTGGCTCCTCTCCACCTTCATATATCAACTGCCACACTTCTTTATATGGTATCACATTTTCCAATAGCATCTTTCCTACGATTCTCCCGAGATACTCTGCTGCTTTAGGAGCATCATTCACACTGTCCTCCAAACTCGCAAGAACACTTTCCAATCTGAAACAAAAATTAACTCATACCCTTATATATATGCATGCATCTATACTTTGAGAACCTTGAACCAACTGTTCATTATGAATATCGTGATGAATAATTCATGAAATAGTTGGTTCTCTGGATATTTATGGTATGTGTAAGAAATTTTTGAAAAGTACAACTAGTTCAATAAGATTTTAGTTACCCTCTAATAAGTGAGTCTTGACTTAAAACTCCATCTTGAGACTTTGTGAGATTGACGAGAAGCTTAGCAAGTGAATCCCTATCGGCATCCTTCCTCTCAAATGAATCACTGACCCAGATGGATATCATTGAAGGATAAAAACTGGGTGCGTTCAATTCCTTGATGCATAGAACAACTTCCTTCTCATCTCTTGCACTGAAAAGTTAACCAAACGTTAATCAATACTCCCACAAAATAAAGTCACGTTTTACAACAAAATTGAATTTGTAGGACGTCAAAGATGTATAAATGTCCAAATAGACTACTTTACAGGACTTGAGTTTGTAGTAACAATTATGTGTCCTATAGAAGGGTGTTACGATAGATGTTAGGACGTTTTGGACATCTGAACAAGTTCTTCAGGACCTTTTGAAATAAAATGTGATATGAACGTGTCTTTTTAAAGGACACTTGTTTTATAACACACTTTCCGAAATAATGTCATGTAAAAAAAGACTAATAGGATGCGATATTTCAAAATTTATCATCAAAAACTTGTTAAAACGCCCAAAAGTGTCGTATCAACTTATCATAACACCTTTACATAGATAGAAGGCACAATTATTTAATCCTATAAAGCAGTGTATTAAGATATTTAGACATATTTGGCATCCTATAAAGCCGATTTTGTTGCAGTGACAGCATATACCGAGAAGAATAAGATATCGCCAAAGCCTATATGCAGCACAAGCACCAGTTAATAACCAAGCATAATGAAACAGAAAAAAGTAGAAATGATGGGTGATAATACCTATAAAATTCCTTGATTGCCTCCATGGACATATCACGTAAACGTTCTTCCGGCCAGACCTTATCTGCAGGAACATTTGGTGAAGGAGTAGGCATCCAGACTCGTGGAGATGGCAAAGAAGGCATACCTCGATCAAAATTGTGCTCGGCATTCCTGTTAACATGCGACTGATCATAAGCAGGTGAAGGGGCCAACCTCTCTGAAGTGTATCTAGGAACAAATTCATCTCTTGGACCAGAAGTTTGTCTCTCTGGTATAGAACCAGAACCATAACCATTTGGGCCGGCTGCATGCCGTCTGGGGTCTGCAGGACTAGGCATTTCGGGTAAGTGCATACTTTGCATCGAAGATTGTCCCCTAACTGACATCCCCCTAGCAAGACCACCTTGGGGACCAAGTGTTATAGGGTCATCACCAATGGGTCTTAACGGAAATGAAACTGCCCTGTTCTCGAAAGATGATCTTTCCTCAACTCTGGCATCTTGATTGGCGTAACCACGAGGCTGCTGTTGGGGCAATCCACGGAAACCACCCATTTGAGCATTTGGAGATGGTAAGACATTTGACCCTCTGGGTGCAAACTCCATGGGTTGACGACTCCTAGTTGACGAGTTGAAACTTGATCCACGAGCCATTCTACTAGATTGTGCATGCCGTTCTTGAGCAGCATCTCTGTGTACTTCATCGATCTTTTTTGGCCCTTCGACCTTCCTTCTTTGCTGCCAATTGTTCTTTCTCAAATCAATAGCATCCTTCAACATGAACCTCACTCTTGAAGAAAGTTTCATATTATTTGACAATCTAAACATGGTGTCAAAATATACATCCATATGCTCCTTGGCTTTGGGATGATCGAACATCGCCCCAATTGTGCTCATCAATTTGCACAATGCCTCAATATCTTCCTCATCAGGATTCTGATACTGACCTAACAATTTCTTTATGCATTCGTGCATAATTCTCTCGGTCAACATTTTCTTCTTGAACAACTCGCCAATAAGTCTGATGTTACCCAACATGCGTCTCCGTGCCTTAATTCTCTTTTCCTCCCTTTCCTCCTCTGTCTGCTTAACCTCACCTTCCTCCTCGGTTCTGTTTGCTTCTTCTTCTTCCCGTTCTCCTCTCTCGAATTCTTCTTGACATTTGTTCAAAAGTAATCGCTTAAAAGTGATTTTTTCATTGTCTTCACTAAAATCCGGCAACTCTACAGCAAGACGTGAGCAAAAATTGGCATACATTTCGCAAAAAGTGGGTTCCATTAAAGCCTTATCGAATATTTGATTGATTACACCAGAAAGAGTTCCAGCATTGTCGATATTCACTTGTTTAACTTGCTCGAACAGTTTTTCGAAGTTTTGAGGAGTCAGCTTGTTTAGGATACCCTTCAACTGCCTTTGCTTGGCCTGTTCCTCATCTGTTACTTTACCCACTTCATACTTTCTTTCTGCTTTGTGCATCACCTGCATTGGAGTCTGGGGAGAGGGTATTAACCCCTTCTGATTACCAGCCACACGTTGCCACCTGTCAGAATCGGAATTATTACGTTGCATATGTGGGCCAGGGGACTGCATTGTCCCAGACAAGATGCCACCGCCATACTGACCCGGTGTCTGTGTCCTGTTCCGTGACATGCCGTAGTTCCCTCCAGTCATCGGTTTAAAATTGGTTGTATTTCCAGCATAGCTGACGTCACTTTGCATTCTTCCTGAACCCATAGGTCCCTGTGATTTATTCCATCTGTCGTCATGGCCAACGTTACTTGGGCGGCGGTCTAGTCGAGCTCCCGGTGGTACTCTATCACCACCTCTACCAGGGCTTGGATGTGGTTCACGAGAAACATTAACATTTGACATCACTACATCGGCTGTATCCGGAGTAAACTCAAACCCTTGAGGAAGTTCAGTACACTGTTCGGCAAATTTTAGCAGGAAGTCTCTGGAATACTTTTTGGCCATCCCATCGACCGACTTCCCATTAAAGGAGGTTTCAAGTTTGGGAGTAGAAATATCTGCTCTATCCTCCCAATCATCAGGCTCAAACTTGTTGTGGCCACGTTTCTCATCACATGGAACAGCTTTCTCAGATGAATCGACAGATGCCTGCTTTTGTGTTATCGCAGAAGAGTTTTCTACGATTTCAGCAGATGGAGTTTCTTTCTTTTCCTCTGGACCTTTATACGCCATATAAAGATCAGAAGTTGTCCCCTGAGCATCAGCAAATTTTAGAAACTCTTTTTTCTTTTTCTTTGGTTTAGATGTATTACCCTTTGCTTTGCTAGTATCTGATAAAGTTTTATCCATGGAACCTGATGATGTAGGAGATATCAAGCTGGCCCTGTTGCCCACATCTTCTCCATCAAAAGAAGGTGGTCTGTCTGGAACAGAAACTGAAACAGCAGCAGAACCATGATCTAATGTACCAGATTCTCCATTGCCAGCACCCTCAGCACCCATGTTAACGAGCGTACTTAAAGAAACATCTGAACTTGAGATATCATCCCCACGACAAGTCCCCAAACTAAGTGAAGTTTCAGCACTAAGAACGTCAGCATCTGCTGCAGAAGCTGATGGCAAAGATTTATCATCATTGATGGCAGGCACTGCAGGGTCCAAGGATCCAGTCTCGATCTTTGTCATGGTTACCTCCATGGCACCACTGTTTTTATCTAGATCACTTACGGATGTAGCAACCTCATGTTGCTCAGGCTCATTGGTTGTCACATATCCTTGGTCTTCTGACACTGCCGATTCAGCCTTTGGCTCTTCAATCTTGAGAGAGCTATCAGAATTAGTCTCGCTACCAATTGTTTCAATAGACTTGAGGCCTTCTTCACCACTACTACCTTTTAAAGAGCTGCCAGGAGCACTGGCGGTAACAGCTATAGGCACTACTTTTTTGCTGGTTTCGGAAACCTCCTCTTTGGTTCCTGTGAAAGGAGTCGAAGACTTTACTGTCTCTAAAATAGACGTTGAAATTGAGGCTGATTGTCCACCCACCTGTGAATAGAAGTGCATAATGCATCACATACTACGAAAAGACACATTATACTAATAACCATGCACAAAGACCCAAAGAAAAAATAACGCTGAAGAACAAATAAGTACCTGATCTAGGGGGGTATATTGGACCTTTTTTCCTGGCTTTATCGGTTCCTCTTTGAAGGAGCTAGACTTGCTAACTGTTGCTTCTTTTGCAACTTCCGCCTCACTATTCACAAGTGGCACAGAATCCTCAACGGTAGCAGCAGAAGCAGTAGAGGAAGAGTTGGTTAAATTCTCGGACTGGAAAGACCCAAATGTCGCATTAGTTGGTTTAGTTGCCATAGGCGACAGAGTGTAGTTTGGATGTTGTGTAGAGCTTCCACTGCTGGTTTCAGGGTCTCTTTGAGAATGAGTGGATGAAGTTTCTCCATGCGTCCTTGGAGTTTTGGGGAGCTCATTTTTGTCAATAGCAGGCAAGCTACCCGGCAATGATGAATCACTAACCTTATCATGTGCATTAGCTGCTGGTTTTACAGTCACCTGCATAGAGATTATCACACCATGAACACAAAAAGCACATCAAATCTTTACTTTCAGAAGGTTTAGTGTTGGGGGCCCTCTTATAAACAAAAATGAGTTAAACGGAGCCCCAATAATGAAGACAAGTTAACAGGAGAACTGGAGAAGATGGCTAACCTGGCTATAAAACCTTGGTGCCTGAGAACCAGGAGTAGTTTGTGCACTAGTCAAAGGGTTAGAAGTGGGTGGTGGATAGAAAAGGGAGTTGGCATTGTAGGAATTAGAATAGTAGTTCACCATATGACCAGGAGGAAATGTTGGAACCGGCTGAGACTGAGGCAGCACATGAGGATGAGGCCTAGGGCCTGAACCTTTTGACCCACCATCTGCATACCCATCGGACCGTTTATCTAGTCTCAGCTCCTCATGTGTGTCTGGATGAGTAATCTTGACGGTTTTACGATGAGCACCAAGTTTTCCTGTCTGCTGTGGCGGGTAATGTTGTCCTAAACCAATTCCAATATTTCCTAACTGAGGAGGCATTTGGGGAGGTCCCATTTGAGACGAGAAATTCAGACCTTGACCTTGATGAATGATCCCCTGAGGCTGCATCTGATGATGTTGGAGACCTGTAACAAATACCTGTTGCTGTACTTGAGGTGGATTGCCCATTAAAGGTATAGGGAGCGGCATTGGTAACGAACTATTTGCCATTCCCTGAGATTGCATCTGTGGATTTGGACCACCATATGGAACATGAAGTGGAGAATGGTGAAATGACATTTGCATGGGAACCCCGGGAATTGAGGGGCCAGAAAGCTTTTGAGATTGGGTTGCAGGGGGAGTAGCTAATGCTTGTACATCTTTTTTCGCTTTTGGGACAGAATGCGCCTCACTAGCATTAGATTGATCAATGACACCAGCATCTTTCTTTGGTAACTGCTGTTTCAGGACAGCTGAAGTCGGAATTTTAGTAGCTTTTAATGCCTCAAGACGAGCCTGCCAGACAAAAAAAAAAGAAAATAAGAAAACAAGCAACAACAAGAATAATATACATCTGCATTGCTGTGCAGGCTACATGATCGGCTACAGCAACGCAGTTCGTGTTATATGCTGGTAATCAAGATTATCATAGTCTAGAACGACCAGAAATAAAATAATAAAAAGAAAAATTGGGGTCATACAGGTCACATATTGAAAAGAGCCACCCAAATCAGAGACATATACAGTTGCTCAAAATCACAGACTCGCAGCTTTGCTTCGAACTCATCTTCGTCTTCTCTCAACTTTTCTCAAATCAGCCTCACCTTCTCTCAAATCTCTAATCTTAAGCAAATTGGTATCCATTAACATTGGAATTAAGGTTCATTATTGACTTATTTCCCGTTTCTTATAGTTTCTTCATCTATTAGGTTGTTCGTTTTAAAATTAGTGTTTCTTCATCTACACAGGAATGTGTTCTATTTGCATGAAACTGGTGATGGGTTTTATAATCTGCGCAAAAAATATGAATTTGGTTTTCTAATTTTTATACAAGGCAAGATAAAACACTCATTGTCTGAGGACTATTGGTTATTGAGCATCTTCCAAAATGGAACAAAAGGCGATTAGAAGAAAAGCAGAGACCGTTAAAAGAAAAGTAGGAGGGACAGGAGAGAGAGACCATCAAGGCTCAAAACATCATCAGAAGAGAAGTACTTTTGTTGATTTTCATCATACCAAAGATAAAAGTTCACAAAAAAGATTCTTTTTTTGGGTTTCTCTTATTATCTTCAACCCAGAGTGTGATAATTGTGTCTACTTGGATGCTTTTAATATTATAATTGCAATTTCCCTGTTATGTTCAGCTGTTAGATGATTTTGAGTTGGTTTTCTTTTAAATGACAATAGTAATAGTTCCTATAATTGGGTTTCATCCAAAATTTTGTTTGGACAAAGAGAAACAAAATGGGTCAACCCGGTATGGTTGCCCTAGGACTCATTGCAATCCATTATCCAATCCGCCCAACCTGCCCATTTTGCCACCTCTTCGACATAGCTCTAGGTGATCCAACATGCTAGGAGCAAGCGCAAGGCACAGTATCACCCAATAATTTTATACAAGAAAAAGTAATACTAGTCTAATGTCCCATATTTGAGCTATGACGTAGTTATATCGGTAAGTTAGCATTGTTGTATCAGCTCGAATGGGTTGCTCATGAGTAGCAAATATTGGAATATTAATCTACCACCAGTCTAATGTCCCATATTAATCTTTGATTTGGAGCATCCACTTAAAAGATGATACGCGCACACACACACACACACACACATATATATAGATATATTTAAATGAGCAACAAAAATAGAAATCTAAGTATACTAACAATTCTACTGTAACAAAAGATATCTGCATTAGGAACCTTCATTTGTGAATCAATATGACAATCCAAGAATATATAAGAACTTAAAGAAAAGTTACCTATGGAAAGAAAGAACAATAAGTTCCATCCGAATTAGTACATGGACATACCTAATAAATGATTATTCATTATTTTAATATAATTAGAAGGTAACATGATTAATAAATAAATAAATGTAGTATTCATGTACTCGGTTGTTACAACTCAATTTATTTAACTGTTACAACTTACAAATTTTTTCGTCAGCCACTCAACTTTAAATCTTTGACTTGTTGAATCACTACTTGAGGTTTATTTTATATATATGAGCTATTAAAGTTAACTCAAAACTATCCATACCAAGTTGTTGCGTTAGCTATACACCAAAGGCACAAATACCTTTTTAAATATTATAATTTTCTTACTCCCTCCAATTCACATCAAAATTGACTCTAGAACTTCTGAGTTTTTCTGTTATTTAAATGTGCCTTTTAGGTTTTCTTCAATATTGAAATATTCAAGGTAGAGGGTGGGCAGGGGGAGAAGTGGAGAGGTAACTTTTAGGTTACAAGGTCAGTCTTTGTTTATCTTCCTGTTTGTTTTATTCTATGCCTCTTCTGTGTCCCCGCTTCATTGTGGGTTGTTTCTAGTTTACACAAAAGCTTGTGTGATTATGCTACCTTTCTCACTTGTCTCCTTGTATCTTTGTTCTGCAAGTTGGGGTTCACGAAACCAACATCTTTACCCTATAGGGTAAAGGCGAGGAGAGCTAACCAAACGTCAAGCATTTCCTTACACTTGGAACCAATGACGCATTTATTTGAGAGAGAAGAAAAAAAGATTATGCCTTTGCCATACATCCTTGACCACCCCCCACCTACCTTGTCAGGGAGATATTGGGTCCATTTGTTATGATTTTGATATATTTTGTGGTTTATTTTAATGTTAAACAGAAAATCAACTTAATGCACACTTTTTATCTCATAATCATCAATTTTAGCTCTAAAACATTGTCACTTCCAAACATATATTCAATCAAATTTCACCAATAAGAAATCAATTTTGTATGTATCTGGCAAAACATAATCTTTTGATATTTTCATCTATAACATTTCTCATGTATTTTTGTATAGCTTGTCCCATAGCCTATGAAGGGGAAGTGCATGCATCAAGCTTAGCGATCCAGTGCCTTGTATCTAGCTATTCAAAAGAAAATGAAAATAAACGAAATCTCATTAAGGTGTAACCCTACTAGTTGCCGGTAGCATTGGAAGCCAAGAATAGTGAGAAATAAGTGAGCTTGGCTCGCCATTCCGATAGTGACACACCACATCTATCCATGAGAATGGTGGAAAACCGAATGTGTTTGTGCCTTATTGTATAGGTGGTGGTGAGGGTCAAGAAAGCTAGTCCAAGAGAGTAGGATACAACCATACAACCATGCAGCAGGACTGTAGAGGAGGTCCTATGGCCAAGAAGAGCGAGTATTGCAATGTAAATAAGTATGCAGGTGAAAATTTTAATAAGAGTGAGAAGGAAGATTTTAAGTGACAGAATTCACAAGATGTTGGAACTCGAAACGGAGCAAGTGTTACAAAAAAAAGGATGGCATTAAGCTTAGAACATTTGAGGATAGAATCATATTAGCAAAACTAGTGGATAGGGAGGTAGCAATGAATGTTCATATGTCCTTCAATAGATCTACAACGAAAAAGTTTTAGGCGGACTTGGAAGTTGTCGGGACACACAAATGAGAGACGAGCTTCTTATAAGCCATGATGTTAATGTTTCATAGGTAGGCATTGAAGGAATTCTGTAAAAAAAATGAGAACTTCCATTACGGTACTAAGAAAACAAGAATGAGAAGAATATCAAATTGTGTAGTAGCTTATGAGTTGTCATTATGATAGCATAAAGAAACATGAATCTCACTAATAGCATTAAGCAATGGCCAAAGCTCTAGTTAGATAGACTTGATGCTTATTAGAAAAGGGATCAAACAATATGCATGAATTGTTAAGGCACACCCAAAAAGTGTGTGGCCAGATGGGCTTTTAGGGGCACACATGCCCATTAGGCACAATCTTAGTGTATGGTTGTAGAAAAATGAAGAGCTAGGTGATAGAGCCCTACGCTGTTAAAATCGCGATATATCGGATATCGGTCTCTGGAAAAATATCGGTTCCGATAATATCGCCGATATTTCACCGATATTTTGATGGAAAAATCGATCCGATATAATGATTTTCTATAAGACAAATTTTTGGGGTTTTTTTATTACATGTTGGGCTTAGTTTTTTGGGCCTCTTTATTTGGTCAACCAGTCAACACATATATTAGGTCTCACGCTTCTTCTCTTCTAGGTTCTTCACAGTTCACGCTTACTGCTTGCAATTAGCTCGTTTTTTAACACTTTTCCTATTTTGTTTTGTGAGACTTGTTTATGTGATGTTTTAATTTTGAAACTATATTTCTAAACTCTAATTAATGCATATGATAGGTTTATGGATGCATTCATAATATATATATATATATATGTATATATATATATATATATATAATTCTAAGAAATATCTATATTAACCGCTATTTTGGACCGATATATCACCAATATAACCGAAATATCGAATATCGGTCCTGACCGATATTTTGTATTTTGACTGCAGTAACAGCATAGATAGACCCTAAAAGGAGGTGTCGGAAAGGAAGCTAATAGGTTTGGTAAGAGATGGCACATGTATTCTAATAACAGCAAAAAAATAATAAAATAAAAAGGTAAAATGAAACTAAAGAAACTAGGTAGTGGAATGAGGATATACAAAAGACTATTGAAAAGAAGAGGGACTGCTATAAACTCTTACATTGTTACAAGAGACTGAAGAATATATAGAACCTTAAAGTAGCCATGAGAAAAGTTACAAATCTAGTAAGAAAAGCTAGAAGTGAAGTACATGCAATAATTACAAGAAATAAAAGGATAAAGAAAGAAAATGTTAGAGCACAAGTTTGCTATATGATAAAAGAAAACCAGGTATTTCTGTCGCATAAGATACATGAAGGATGAAAGACAAGGCGTTTAGTTAAAGATACGATGAGATATCCAAAACTACAGAAATTATCAAGGGACAAAACTCATACAATAAAACAATAATGTTATTAAGCATTAGCTGAGAGTTGATACTAAGACTCTGGAAAATTAACTATGCCGAAGAGATCAACAAATAGAGACTCTTTTCTTGATTAGGCAACGTATGGAGAAGTATCCAAGGTATGAAAAGGAATGCAAATGGTGTTTATTGTTTTAAAGAAAACACATGGCAGGATGCCAAATGAGTCAAGATGATTGGCGCTTGAGAAGAAAGAAGACTTCATCAGGTATGTTAATGTAATTAAAAATATGTATGACTAAACCATAACAAGCATAAAAACAAGAGATGATAATATAGAAATTTCACTATTAATATGCCATCAGCCTTGAGCCTTTATTTTTTATTTTAGCTATTGATAAATGATACATAGTGGTCACTAAGGATAAAATGTTAATGCAAAATTGGAGGTCTCTGGAATTTGACAGTTTCCATCAGGTTGAACAAAACAAGGTATACAAAATACAACTTTACGAGTGCCAATCAAAAAGTGAAAGATGAATTTAAAAAAGCTACTTATCTGGGATCAGTTTGGAAGAAAATGGATATAAATGAGAAATGCAAGGGATAGCAAAATGATTGAAAAAGCATCAAGCTTCCAGAGTCTTGTTTGATCATCATTAACCCATTGAAGGTAGAAGTGTAAGTCCTACGGATTACGGAAGTAGTGGTGCAGATAAGACAAACTATGATCTATGAGGATGAATCATGAGCCACCCAAAGAAAATCTTATTGACTGTGTATACAAGAGACATGGTGGGATAGATACATTGCAATACTATGGGCCGAGATTACAAATGAGAGTATATAAGACAAGGGGGAGCACGAATGTGGATGAGAGGTGGCCATTTCCAATTCAAGCCATTGACACAAAAAAAACTTGCACCAAGAAAAGATCATTAAGACCACGAGAGGTTGACCAAAAATAACATAGATGGAAGTACTACAAAGAGATTTGCATGGACAAATAGTTGTGAAAAGCGCCCATAAGGCGCAAAGGACTGGGTTTTTTCCATGTCAAGGCAACGCGAGTTACTGAGGCGCACAAAGGCACAGCGCCTTGGCTGAGGCGCAAAATGGGCTTAGGCGCGCCTTATACAGATCTGCCCTAAATTCAAATAATTTTCTTGTCTCTTAAACTTCCACAAAAAAATTGTTATTAAATAAGTCAAAACCTAATATTAATTATGTCTTTCAACCTCCTAGACTTCTACAAAAAAGAGTTACTAGATAAGTCTATTCAATTCTAATCAGTCATCTCCTATAAATTACCTCCCATACATACATCCCATACATAGTGCTCTCCCTCACGGCCTTGGTTTTAAAAAGAGCGATGTTGTCCGATGCGTTAAGGGTCCCGGAAGCCGATGCGTGATGCATGATGCGTGATGCTGATGCGCTCGCATCACGCACGTGATGCGCCCGGTATTCAAAAAATATTTATAAATTAATTCTACATATCAATTTCTACCTTAAAAATACTTACCTATCAAAATACTTCATTTATAACATAAAGTAGTTAAAAAAGTGGCATTAGAATCTTAAAAAGTTTGTGAATCGGAAAAACAGAAGTACATAACACACAAACTACTACCACGAAGAACACAAGTAAATGTCTGACTGATATGCGATGCTAGGTCTCTCACAGTGCGACTTCTACTTCTTCGTTGTGGGCTTCTTCTATTAGGTCTCTCACAGTCTCATGTTCTATTTTAATTAACTAAAAAACCCAACTAAAAAGCCCAACTAAAAACTGAAAAAGGGAGCCCAAAAATGCAACATACATGATGCGCTGATGCAAAGGTGATGCGTAGGTGATGCGAGCGCATCATGGAAACGCAACGCATCAGACCCTTTGATGCGTTTTCTTCAGCGCATCACAGCGCATCACGCATCACAGAGCATTATGCGCGCATTTTTAAACCAAGCTCACGGCTTTAAACCTTATACTTCTTCCTCATGGCTCTCTTCTGAAATCTGGATTTCTGGTTGTTGCTTTGGAGGCTTATACTTTTTCCTCACAAAGGGCTCTCTTCTGGACTTCTTGTTGCTACTTGCTACCTGTTGACTGTTTCTACATACAAGTATCAAGTATGTATACTATTATTTTTTTGGCTCCCTTTTGGAAATTGAAATTGAACTATGTTTTATATAATGGCATTTGAGTTGATATTACTACTTTCTATATAATGGTATTTGAGTTGTGTATTACTATGTGTATATTATATATATATATATATGTATATTGTTTTTTATACAATGCGCCTCGCATTCCTGAGGCCCGCGCCTCACGCCTACGCCTAGGCCACAGGACCCCTTTGTGCCTAAGTGCGCTTTGCGCCTTGCCCCTTGCCCCTAGGCCCCATGAACGTACCAAAGGAGCCAACCTTAGATATTTGTGCATGGAAGGGACGTCAATCATGTTCCAAAACCCTAGGAGTTCACCTTTTGGCTATCAATGTTTGCTATTGGGTTGCACCATTTTTATTTGCTTTAGGTTCCAATTTCACTGTATTCCAACTAGGATAAAAGGCTAGTTCTTTTATAAGTAACCTTGATTATTTACTTGTCATCATGATAGAAGTTCTTAAAAAAAAAATTAAGTTTGAGCAAATTGATCATTTTGGGACAAATCGAGTATTATATAGGGTCAAGATGTTATTTTCACAATAATTGGGTTTTTTTGCGACCCACATGGAAGAATTTAGCAATAACAGCTACGCACAAGTCTTACAATGAAACTCTGTAGGGGATTTTATAAAAATAAATCATTTTTCAGTGGAAGGAAGGCCCAAGCAGAACTGAAAAAGAAACAGAGAGAGAAGATAATGCATACAACAAAGCTCGTCAATCAAAGCAGATCGCTAGAATCAACGCTCAGTCACTTTATCTCTCATATCAACACTCAAATTTCCTCTCTCTAACTCATCTCTCTTTCTCTCCTTATTTCTCAATCAAGAACCTAAGGCTTAACTAGATCGAGTTTCAAGAGAGAAGTTGTCAAAACACTCCATTTAGCTGAAGCACCTAGTCATTACGCCTCAAGATAGGCCCTAAGGCACTCGTCTTAGAGCCACCTACTCAAAAATGCATACCTGAACCTCTAACAACTGACCCAGCCTAAGTGCCTCCCCTGCCTAGCATCTTGAGCGCCTTTAAAGCCTATTCTAGTCTTTTATTTTACTCCAAGAGCCCTACTGGTTTTCAAAACTAATGGTAAAAGTGGCATTTAATATCCGAAATACTAAAAATACTTAATTCAATCATTTACCTCATGTATCTCAACTATAGACAAATATACTCTCATATGCTTTGTCACGGATTATCTACAGACACCGCTCAATGTCTAGTTAACATTCACACCAAGCACAAAGAGTATAGAATAACACACCTGGGCCTGTTTCTGCTCATCCAAATTTGGTGGGGCAGAGCTGGTTCGGGCAGGAATCTACGAACACCAAAAGAACAAGATGCTTATAACAAATCTATGCTACCAAGCAAGTCATCGGGCCATTTAATTGTTGGGTATAAATAAATTCTAAAGAGATTATAGCAAAAGGTTTAGCAAAGAGTAACATTACCTGCATCCCATTCATTAAACTAGGACTAATTGACCCAAATTGAAGAGGAAATGCCCTAGAAGCATCTGCTGGCCCTAAAAACAAGAAAAGAGTATCAGTAGACAACTAAAGACACTCGTTCTTGATGCCCATGATGTCTAAAATATATAGCAACAAGTTATAACCATGTCCACTGGAAAACTCAAGCTTATGACCAGATGAAAGTTCTTAATTTATAACTCGGCTATTAATAGCTGAGGTAAGGGAGTTAATACGTGTCAAACACCAAGTGCCATACCCTTTGTCGGAGTCGAAGGACCAGTGGCATCAGAACTGGGAACGGCTGCATTACCCTGTGGAGCCCTTGGTAGGCCTGGGGTGCTCTTCTGGGTTGATACATCAGATGGCTTTATAGTAGCACCCGCTGCTGGAGCACCAGATGCACCTACAATGTATATAAATAATTTTATAAGCAGTGTGCCGATAAAGATACTAGTTGTTCATACTGATATGAAATCATAAACAATTCACACATGCACATAATTAAATCTTCAAGGCCATATAACATGATAATGTAAATTAAAAAGGAAGCCATCAAATTTTTGTTTTCTTCATCGCTTAAATTTAAATAAAAAATGTACACCATTTTAAATCAGATAGTATCACACTTTATGGAAGAATTTTGGGTAATACTCTAGATAGAAGGATCCAACTCTATTCAATCAAAGCAATAGCATTTACTATGATAAAAAAGCAAGTACATTCTATAAACCATGAAATTATGGACATGAAATGCAGTTTCGAGCATGGATACCTCGTGCTGGCAGTTGTAAATGTGCGCCATTAGGTACAGTAGTGCCTCCAGGAGTAGAAGAATTCAACAAATCCGAATTCGAATTTATATTGGGACTGTTTACCCTAGGTTGTACTCCTTGTGCATAATTACCCACCTTCTTAAAGCTTGAAAAAGAAAAACAGATCACAAACATCATATCTTGAAATAAAAATACGTTAAAACAAACCCTAAATTCACACAGGAATAGATAATATAGCAAACCCTAATTTTGTTTTACCTTCTATTAGAAGAAGATGAAGAGGAGGATGGTGGGGCGGTGGTACTACCTCCTCCGCCGCCGCCCTTCCCGCCACCCCCGGAGTAGTTCCTTTGCAAGGCAGCGTTACCGGATCGACCCAATTTTCTGTGCTGTGGCGGCTCGTTCTTATCACCCCTTGATTGATTGAAGGACATGTATTCAAACCCTCAAAAAGACCCAATCTTTTTCTTTCCTGAATCAAATTCAATGACAAAAAAAATAATTAAAGAAAAATCACCATCCAGATCCCTTCCGATCAAAACAGTGATTAACCACTCTATTTTAGCATTACAAAATTCAAAGGAAAAATATGTATTCTTTTCTTTAATTACTTACCAGAAGTAACAAAGAGTATTAAAAAGGGGGAACAAAGAGAGAGAAAGAAAGCCAGAGAAAGCTAGGGTTTAGGAATTGATGTGTCGATAGGCGGGAACCATGACAACTATCGAAGAAGAGAGAACTAGTGTGTGTTTTTGGTGTTTGTGTGTGTGAGAGGAGAGAGAGAGAAGGTGATGGATGGTAACAAACTGGGCTTGGTAGGTGGTCAAAAGGTAGGTTTTCTCGGAGATGAATAATCCGACCGAATCGTGGCGCGTCTACGAATCCTTCGCGTTTCCTTTAACCGTGTCTTTGTTCACTCCCATTTTACACACATTCAAGCCCTTTGTGTGTGTCAATGCCACGCACTTCTGTTCACGCGCCGCCCTCTTTACTCTCACGCGCCACTATCGTGTGTGTAAATACCAAATGTTTACTATAAAAAAAATAAATGAGTATCACCAAGTTTTTAAAATAAATCTTTATAAATAATAAGATTATTAAAATATTCGATACAACTAATAAAATATTTTTAAATAGTCTTTTACTTCTTACGAGGTCGGGGTTCAAACATTACCAAAGATAAGAAAAATATATGAGTTTATTTGTTGCATCTATCGTATATAAATTATATTATTCAAAAAAAACTAATAAAATATTGTTTCTTTTGTCTAAACATTTAAATTCAAGCAATCTCGCGGAATTTATACTATATTATAAAGCATTTGACGAAAACTCTTAAAAATAATTTTTTATGCATAAAATATTGTTTATTGATGCATATTACTTAAAATTCAAGATTACAAGTTGATTGTATGTAAGTACAACTTATTAAAGCTTCATGTTTGAATTCGTATAACTAACTGCAGATAAACATAATCAAATACATGATAAACATCATTTTAAATATAAAAAATCTAAAATATGATTAAGATAATCATTAAGTTCTAACAGAATACTTAATTATTATTTTAAAAAATTATTTTATTAAACCAAAAATAAATTAGTTTGTTTTTAAAATTTAATTAAATTATAACAAAAAAATTTGAATTAAAAAATTACACAAAAAAAAGAAATTTTAATAGTTAATTTGATACTAATATCCCTTATTTTTATCAAAATTTTATGATATCTTCAAATTTATATTTTGTTTTAAAAAAATTCTCAAAACCACATAGAATCGCATTATAACATTGATAGACTCAAAATATAAAACAAAACATTAAAATCAAGATGTATCTCGTTGCATTGCGCGAGTATTCTTCTAGTGAGTAAAAAAATCATTTATGTTTTATAAGTAATCATTTTTTAAGAAATCTCTAAATTTGAAAATTGTCATCTTCTCTTCCGTATTTTATCTATTTTGGAAAAGGTTTTGAGAAATCTGTTAGAACAAAAATCCTTAAAATCTCTATTTTAAAAAATCTGTTAGAAATACGATGAACAATTTTAGTAGTAAAAAAAGTTTATTTCATTTAAAATTGTCTTAAAATAGGAAATATGTAATTATCTACACTACATTAAACCGAATTAAAATGATACATAAAATTAATAAAATGATTATCATATCATTTAATTTTGTTTTAATATTTAAAAACCACTAAATAA
Organism: Cynara cardunculus var. scolymus; assembly: GCF_001531365.2. Lineage (NCBI taxonomy): Eukaryota > Viridiplantae > Streptophyta > Magnoliopsida > Asterales > Asteraceae > Cynara > Cynara cardunculus. The sequence goes on along the minus strand of NC_037537.1, from coordinate 18,655,957 downwards.
AGACAAACTTAAGGTCTATTTCACCAATTTAGTGATCTAATTAAATTTTATTTTAAGTTTTCTAGTTTATATATTAATGGCATATACAAATTTAAATATTAAGGACTTGTTTATTAAACACTTACTTTGATAAGTGTTTACCGGATCAATTATCTTGTCAGGTGAACATAACAAATATCGAAAATCTTACTCAGCAAGAAGGAAGACAGTAATCGTGAGTTTTACCTGGTCAGTGAGATGTGAGAGTGATGACGCTTAAGCGTTTATCGAGTTACAAACGTTTACCATTAATCCATTTTAATGGCCAATAATGATACTGTATAAAGTAAATAAGCGTTTACCTGATAAGAGTTTGAAAATTATTCCTAAAGTATATCATACAAATTATAGTTGTTTACTTCAATACTTTAATTACATATTTTTATGTTTTAACAATCAAATCAATTTAAATAATTTTTATTGTTTAGCAATTAAATAAAAAGACAAGCCACCATTGTCCATCGCCACCTCCACAACCATCGTTGGCCACCGACCACCATCGTCCATCACCATTACAACTGTTGGTCACTTTCACCTCTTCTACAACAACCTCCTCCACCACCTCACAGCCATCGTCGACCACCAACCACCACCATTCATCACCAACACCTACTACCATGGGCCACCTCACCTCTAACATAACCACCACCAACTACCACTGCCTATCACCACCATCAACTACCATTACTATCGTCAGCCACCACCATTGGCTACCACTACCACTATATATCATCTTCACGTCCTCCACAACCACCACCATCCATATCCATCACCACTAGACCGTTTGCCATCACCATTTGTACCATAACCACCACCACTACCTCCATCACATCAGCCACAGCTACCTCCTCTACCACTATCGATCGCCACCGCCACCATTATCCACCATCTTCAAGTCATCCACAACCATAATCGTCCACCAATCATCAATGCCTCTACCTTCACAACCATTGTTGTCGCAATAATCTTTACTGTACTTTTGCCAATTGATAAGAATATTTTAAAACGAATAAAACATAATTTCTCCTTTGTACGAATTAAGTTTTTTCAAATTATCATTAATTATATCAAAAATTTCATTCAAATTTGGTATTATTATATATATACTAAAATTGTGTAAAAATATTTATAAATTAAATTATTTAATTGTTTACTTTATATGTGTTGATTATAACTATTATATGAAATATAAAATCATCAAATAACTTTCGGAGACAACTTGTCTAGTTATGTCCTATCCAATCATAGTCGTGTCAAACACAAGACCGACATTTGTTTTGTCCAGTCCATTCTCATCCAATCCTGTCTAGTTTTGTGTTGTCTAGTCATATCCAATTATGTCTGCCTACCAAACGCTACTTAGAGAATAGTAAAATATTTGGTCAAAATCTTCATTTTCTCCATTTTGAGGAATCTATCTCATTAATAAAAGCATATTTAATAGATTATCCACTATGAAAAATTCAAAAGTCAAAATTTTCAAAGAAGAGTCATTTTCATCTCCAACAACTTCTTCGTTTTGGAGATTACAACTGATAGTTGATTATTGATGAACTAAATACGTTTAACAAAAAACTAACTGATAAACTAGTTGAAATATGTAAAATACCAAAAATAACATGTTTAAAAATTAATAAAACTTAACGTATCATAATATATATAAAGCAATTCACTAATAATATAATACGTTAATTAATGCAAACCACTTGTTAAAAATTTAAATAATATAATGTGTTGTTTAATATATTTCAAATTTGATTTATAATTTCATAAATAATATTTGAAAATTGGATTTGTATAATCAAATATAAATTTTAGAAAATACCTAAGATTTCATATGACCGTTGTATATAATATTAATAAAAACAAAAGTTGATCAACCTTATATTTTTTAGTTGATTGATATGTTTTTTAAATATTAAATTAAATATTTTTTAATATATATATAGGTTATTGTGAGAAGTGATAAATATTTGAGAAATAAAGAAACAATCCTAACCCGTAATATGATCAATATCGGATTTGACTGGTCAAATTTGCAGTAATGCAAAAAATAGAGGGATAGTTAAAAATAGATGGTAAACCGTAAACGGATTCATATGTGAACCCCTGTGATTCACATATGAACTATATGTTCATATGTGAACCCGTGTGATTCACATATGAACTATATGTTCATATGTGAACCCGTGTGATTCATATAAACTGTTTTAATTGATTCAAATATGAACTTGTGTGATTCACATATGAACTAATTAACTTATTTGCATACGAACCTTTCTAATTCACATATGAATTAATTAACTGATTCACATGTGAACTCGTGTGATTCACATATTAACTAATTAACGGGTTCGCATATGAACATATAGTTCAATGTGAATCAGAATCACACAGATTCACATATCAACCCATTTGCCTTTTTTTTGTAAAAGTTACGAAACTACCCCTCTATCTTGCGCATACCCATACGAGGAATTATCAGGTGCATTACAGTCAAAGCCGCAAATGTTGACCAAATAAAGGACTAAGATCACTTTTTTATTTCTCAAATACTTATCACTTCTTAAATGAACTTTGATATATATATATATATATATGTGTGTGTGTGTGTTTTGTGTATATACATGTCGAAGTTCTATCATATATGAAACAAAAGAAACATATGTCTTTATCTTTTATGTAATTTGCAAAAATATTTTGGAAATTATTATATTTGTTTTTTGGACGATTAAATATATTGAATAGTAATAATATAAAGCGCGAACTCTAATTTTGGTCGGCGGTTTAGTGAAATATTTGAAATTGGGACCTACAACTTTGATAACTCTAGAAATCATCATTTGTTTCTCATTTTGCTTTGAAAGTGGTTCATTGTCACTATCTGTTAATTTTCTCTATAAGTGGTAGGGACATTTTTGTCCATTTAGGCTACTTCCCTAATTCTTGTTAAAAAAAATTAGAAGGGTACTTGCACAATACAGTGAGATACTTTTGTATTTTAATATTTCATTTTATTCTTTATCTCAGTCGATGTTATGACATGGTCTTGTGTGAATTTGAAAAGACGATGGTGTTTTTATTTTTGAATAAAATATAAAGTTGAAAATCTCATAAAAGTTTGACAAAAATAAATCAATATTAATATCAAATTAACTATTTAAAATTCTTATTTTTTATGTAATTTTTTAATTCAAATTTAATATAGGTTAAGTAATTTATATTTGGTTTAATAATATAATTTTCTTATAAAGATAATAATTAATTATTTTGTTAGAACTCGATAATTATTCTAATTATATATTATATTTTTTTATATTTTAAAATGAAATGTTTATTCTCTATTTGATTATGTTTATCCTCAGTTAGTCATACGAATTCAAACATAAAAGTTTAATAAGTTGTATTTATGCATAAATTACTTGTAATTTTAAGTAATATGCATTAATATATAGTACTTCATGCATTAAAAATGGTTTTTAAAAGTTTTTATCAAATGTTTTATAATATTAAAAATATATATATATATATATTGTATATTGTACTATATATATATAAATAAGCTCTTAATCCCATCTTTTGCTACATGTTTAACACCAACAATGGAACCCGTTTAACCCAAGACATTGCATTTGACTGCATAAATCCACGGGATGGGACTGAATTATCTTTTCTTTACAATATCAACTTCCCAATGCGATGGACATATACATACATATAAATATATATAATAAAATATTCAAATCTTAAATTCAAACCAACAAATTTATTAAATAATTTCTGAAATAACTTGTAAAATTGATGATCGGAATTTATCCTTCAACTTAGTGTTGAACCCACCC
>NC_037537.1:18650149-18651636 GCF_001531365.2 Cynara cardunculus var. scolymus | reverse complement strand
CAATCAACTTGTAATCTTGAATTTTAAGTAATATGCATCAATAAACAGTACTTTATGCATAAAAAATTGTTTTTAAGAGTTTTTGTCAAATGCTTTATAATATAGTATATATATATATAGGGATCCAATCAAGAAAGAACTCGATTGTTTGTAATAACTGTGAGATCCAATCTCAACCACACATTATTAATAATCAATGGTTATTATTAAACATATTAATTTTGGTAATTATTCATTAATCTTCAAATAATTTAAATTTACTGATAATATATAAGGTAAATTAGTCTTTTTAAAATCTCTCTCCTCTTCCCCCCTCTTTCTCTCCGACCAAGAATTTCCAACAGTAAAACACAAAACAAATATGATATACACTGTGATACCCAAGAATTTATAACAGTATGACACAAAACCAATTGTGTTACACATTGTGATACCATTATGATAACGTTTTAAACATAGGTTGATAATAGATGTGATCTGAGTCTTAAGCCACACACAACCACAATGTGATACAATTTTGTTGAGATAATTAATGTAACACCCTAAACTTTCAACACCTTAAAAGGTAATTTAAAACGAAAATACTTAACGAGAGCCAGGATCTTTATATAAAATTTATCAAACAAAAATAATAGTATAGCGTTTACAATTCCGCTACAGAGAAGATAAATAACAACCTACTAATCTAGATTTTTTTTCTAGATTAAAGACAAGTATTTCTATCAATCTCCAAAAAGTCGTAACATCAACGCAACGCTCGAAAGTAACAAGCCTATAAATACAAAAGAGTCTTTCACGAACCAACGCTCCTCTCGACCCTTTAGATCCCCACCGCTAAAGGAGCATCGTAGGATTTAGGAGTAATCCCGAATGTTTAAGTACAAGGTTGAAAATGGCAGTCCCAACAGCGGCTACAGCTGCTTCTTCGTGACCCTACAGCTGATTTTAAATCCGTCTGCAGTGCGACCAAATAGTAGATGTTTTGCTGCTTGATCTCCCGTTGCGCACGAACCAAAACAGCAGCTGTTTGCTGCCAAACGAGGGAAAAAAACACAGCAGCTTGCTGCCCGTTGTTGTTGCTGCAGACCGAGGGAAAGACGCAGCAACTTGCTGCCCGCTGCTGTCGCTGCAGACCGAGGGAAAGACGCAGCAGCCTTGCTGCCCGCTGCTGTCGCTGCAGACCGAGGGAAAGACGCAACAGCCTTTAGCTGCTGTTTTGCTGTTCGGGAAAGACACAACATCCCGCTCTCCTCTTTTTCCTTGCTGTTGCTACTGGTTTGTCGGTCGGAACGAATAAACACTTGCTGGTCGCTGCTGTTGTTGCTGCAGGTTGAAGGAAAGACGCAGCAGCCTCTAGCTGCTGTTTTGCTGTTCGGGAAAGACACAACAGCCCGCTCTCCCCTTTTTCCTTGCTGTTGCTGCTGGTTTTCAGTTCGAGATGCAATGGGTCGAAGAGGCAGGCGAGGCTGTTTCTTCTTCTTCAAACA
>NC_037537.1:18648978-18650049 GCF_001531365.2 Cynara cardunculus var. scolymus | reverse complement strand
AGGGGCTCTGGTTGCAAAGACTTTGAATCCAGAGGTTCTGGTCTTTAGAACCAGAGGCTTTGGTTGTGAAGGATAAGAAAAAAATGAAATATGGTTATGGAAAGGAATGTGTCTTTGAGACCAGAGGGGCTCTGGTTGCAAAGACTTTGAATCCAGAGGCTCTGGTCTTTAGAACCAGATGCTCTGGTTGTGAAGAATGAGAGAAAAAATAGGAAATATGGCCAAGTATGGAAAGGAATGAGTCTTTGAGACCAGAGGGGCTCTGGTTGCAAAGACTTTGAATCCAGAAGCTCTGGTCTTTAGAACCAGAAGCTCTGGTTGTGAAGGATGATTAAATGAAGTATGAAATGAAATGATGAAGACTTTGCTTTCAAAGAAACTAAGGCCAGAGGCTCTGGTCTTTAGAACCAAAGGCTCTGGTTTAGAGAAAGAATGTATAGCAAGCGAAGGAAAGCAGAAGCTCTGGTCTTTGGAAGCAGAGGCTCTGGTTGAATGATGAAATGGAGTATGAGATGAAAAGATTAAGATAACGCTTGCAAAGAATCTGAAGCCAGAGGCTCTGGTCTTTAGAACCAGAGGCTCTGGTTGTGAGAACATAATATAATGCAAGTAGGGTGGAAACCAGAGGCTCYGGTCTTTGGAACCAGAGGCTCTGGGTGAATGGACACACTTAGTCATATAAATGATTTTAGTGAGCGAGGACCAGAGGGGCTCTGGTTTCAAAGGGGAAGGAAAAATGAGATTCAAAAGCAATGGATGGGGTCAGAGGCTCTAGTCTTTAGAACCAGAGGCTTTGGTTGAAAAACAATATGAAAGGGAGTTAGAAAGGAAATGGTTAAGACTTGCTTGTAAAGAATCTTAAGCCAGAGGCTCTGGTCTTTAGAACCAGAGGCTCTGGTTGTAAAGAAAATAATATATAACAAGTAAAGGTGGGAACCAGAGGCGCTGGTCTTTGGAACCAGAGGCTCTGGTTGGTTAAGGAGAAAGAAATGATGAGTGAATGCAAGAAACCAAGGATTGAGACATTGATATCTCAATATGTTGGAATCCAGAGGCGCTGGTTTATATAAC
>NC_037537.1:18640886-18645740 GCF_001531365.2 Cynara cardunculus var. scolymus | reverse complement strand
ATGTTGAACACTGAAGATTAGCCTTCAGTCATTAAACATCACTCAGTAAGTGAAATGATTTAGTGTTCTATCTCTAACACTGAACTCTAGAGTAAATATATTTATTCTCTCTAAGGTATGATTACTCTTCTCTTTTCTCAACTTAAGACTTTCACTGAAGCTTTCTCTTTGTCAGTGATAAAATGTTTTAAAAGGTGGTCTCAGTGATTCTCTACACTCACCACATCTTCAAGTATATCTTTATACTTATCTTAGAAATCTAAAAGATCACTGAAACTTTTCTTATCAGTGACCAAAAAGGTTTTTTAAAGTGTCAGTTTCAGTGACTCTCTAATCACTAAAATCTGATGTCTTAAAACCATCACTTAATATTTTCTCTTCAGTGATAAAATGTTTTAAATAGAGTTTTCAGTTTCCTTTTTAACACTGAATGACTCTTCATTTTCTTAAAAACTATTTTTGTTTTTAAAGGAAAATAGTTAATGAATCGTCTTTATGACGACATTCTCTGTTTACTATGAGCGACGCTTTGAGACGTGCAAAATGATCTGTCATTACGCTACCTCATTAAATGTCATCCAATCGTGGATGAGAACGTGGCATATTTTTCATCATGACCACTTTGCCGAACCGTCGTCTTTTCTCTCTCTCATAATACTTATCTCTCCTCCTACCTATAAATATGAGACTTCTCCACTTTTCTCTTTACGCTTTCAAATTTCTTAGACAAACCTCGCTAAGATTTCTCCAAAGCAAGAACTCTCTAAATCTTCAAACCTTTTTTCGACCTTTCATCTTAATCTTTAAAGGTCAGAATCTTCTTTTCTTCTTACCGTTACAAGAAATGTGTTTAATATGATTAAGAACTTTGTTCTCTTAATACATTAAACTATAAAGGTTTTTTAATCATCTCTTTCTTGATTATTAATCTTGTTTCTTTATACACATTCTACTTGAAAAACCCTAATCTTGTAAGAATTTTTCAAAAGAAGTTTTTCCTTGTTTAATTATTTTTTCTATACTCTTTAACCATAAACTCTTGGCTTATTTCTAACAAACTTGTTTGTTCCTGTTTGTTTTACTTCTTATTGATAATAAACAGATGGCTGCCAAGAACGTCAACTTCTCTATTGACGAGATCTCTATCAAGCCCAATAACCTCATTGCCTTGTTGGAAATACCCTCCACCAGAGCACATTACTAAGAGGCGGATGACTTCCTCAAGCAGTCGTCCTTAGGCTACGCTCTCAACCATGAGCCCCTCATGGTCAAGGAACTTCTTCAGCAGTTCTGGTACACTGCTAAGGTTGTCGAAGTCCAAGACGATGCAGAACGCACAATGGAGCAAATCCATTTCACTTTCAACCGCATGGAAGTGAACTTTGGGGTGTCTACACTCCGCTCAACTCTCCGTCTTCCCAAGGGTCCTTTCGACAGCGAACCTTCCACCAGCGAGATCATCAACTTTCTCGACGCCATTGGCTACCAGTGGCCAATGAAAAAGGACTCCAGCGCCCCTCTCAAGTCCTTGACAAAGATTAAGAAGAACAGGATGTCAGCTGTCTAGCAATACCTGTTTTCTCATTTTTCCAACGCATGGGTGGAAAAACTGGAGGTCAGGACTAGGCCTCTAGGATCGCCTTGATCATAGGCGTATCTGCGATTCAGCGTCGCAATATAAATTATGTTGCGGTCATTTTCGATGACCTGGTGCTCAAGCTGAACAAGTGCTAGCGAGAAAAGGTGGTGCCTTACACCAGGTTTCTTTCGATGGTATTGACAAAGATCTTCAAGACTCTTTACCCCAAAGAAGGAAACCTTCCAACTTTCCGACTTGGATCCAGGATTCTAGATCATAAGCTGAGGGACAGTGATGTGGCACTATCTTCCATTGTGTCCATCTCTACCTCTTCTCCTCAGGTGGCCATGACAAGGGCAAACCCCCCCGCGTCTAGCCAAGCCACCAAAATCCCTTCTAAACGACCCTCTCAACCAACTCTTGGTTCTCCTCAAAGAGCCAAGAAAGCAAAACAAGGGACAACCACGTCTCTAGCTGGGGCCTCTCAAAAGGCTTCAGTTATTGAAACTTGTCTTACCCCCAAAGCATCTTCTGTTCAACCTCCCAGCTCTTCAGTGATTTCTCCCATCACTGCGTATCAGTGGTACCTTCACCAATCACTTCAGTGACCCAAATCACTGAAAGTGTAAATATCGTCGCCACCGCTGAACACCCATGTCTCTTCTCGACCATTTTCTCTTCTCCTCYTTCCTTGGTCTTTACACATGTCGATGATGTATCAGCGACTGTCCTTCTTGATACTGAGACGCGCACCTGGACCTGAGGTTGCTCCTCTCGATGTTCATCAGCATACGGATGTCCATCCTCTCGATGACATTTTTGCTCATGCCAGTGACAATCCTTTAGATGTCACTGAAGGCCCCTCAATTATTCCATCTTCCTACCCTTTATTTTCTTCTAACCTTGAGCCTTCAGCTCACACTTCTTTTGCAGGACCTTCTTCGATGCATCAGTCTGATGCTTAGGAAATGGAAGAGGAAGAAAGAGAGAAAGATGATGGAGGAGATGAAGAGATCGATGATGACTATGATATGGCATCTGACGTCAAACTTCTCCTTCCCGCTGTTGATACCGTCTTCTGCAGGATCAACGAAGTTCACCAAGAGATGCCCCGTCAAGGCGATCTTAATGCGAACTTCCTTGCTCTCCAAGAGGATGTTCAAGAAGTTCAGAGTCATCTCCTAATTCTCCAAGAAGCTGTTCAAGCCAACACTGACGCCATTTGTTCTTCACAGCAGGGCTGACGATGCTCAGGCTATCGCTGATCAGCAGACTGGTCTTCTTCAACAAATCCTGGATGTTGTCCGTCAACCAACTCCAGTGATTGCACCCTCTTTCTCTGCCAATGATCTCATCCAGCTCCATGAGACACGTGAGGCAACGACAACTCTAGCCAATGCTTTGCAAAGGCTGGAGGATTCTATGGTTCTCCAACGTCAGCGCTTGGACGAACTCTCTGGCCAATTCTCTCGAGCCTTAGCCAGAGAGGGGGAGATGAGGTCCAACGCTGGTGAATCATCCGATGCTGCTCCTATAGCTTCTCAGGCTGTTGGCCCAGTATCAGCTTCAGTTGCAGTTGAAGCTAAGGCTCTCAAAGCTGAAGCAGTTGCTGCTCCTGTAATCCCGACCACCGAAGCTGTTCTAGCTGAGGATGTCGATGTCATTCCTAGGGATGATGCCCATACCATCGCTGCTGCTGGTGATGATGATGATGATGATGATGATGAAGATGACGATGATGAAGACGATGATGAACCTACCATTCCAGACACCGAAGATGATCTAGATGGCGACGACGACGACGATGATGATGAAGATGACTTTACCATCAAGTTCCAGAAACCATCAACCGTCACCAAAGGTGTTACTCTTGGGGATTCCGCATCCCAGGGGGAGCAAAGGCAAGATGAATCGACTCCATCAGGGAACCAGGACCCTAAGTCGAAAGACAAGGCGGTCGCTGAAGAAGGAAACTTGAGGATATTGTTCAATATTCCTCAACAACCTTTGTTTGAAGACTTTACCTCTCAGGTAGTGATCACTTCAACCTATTAGCTTCATATTCCATCAACAACCTGCGGTCAACTGGAGCTGGTACCTGATCAACCCACTTCTCGTGCTCCTACCGACCGGCAGATGACTCAGCTGAAGGAGTCACTCGACCAGACTAGAGTAAAAATTCATCTTCGTACCTCTAGTGGTGGTAAGTTTGACTTCTTATCTGAAGCTGAAAGACTCGAGGCATTACGGGCTGAAAAAGAGCTAGAACTTCAAAAGAAACAGACTGAAGATAGCTTGAAGCTGGCTAAGTCACTAGCTGAAACAATCCTTCCCAAGAAAAAGTCCAAGAAAACAGTGAATGCTGTCCAAGCCAGGCTAAACTTCTTTCGATTGCAGAAGCTGAACGCAAGAAGAACCTGAAGCTGGTGGATAAGGACAAGCAATGGAGCGAAGCAAAACTGAAAAAGAGACTCAGTCCCCGCCCAATTATCAGCTTCAGCATCAGCGGACGTTCTAAAGACGGTGGAACGCTGGTCTCAATGCTCATCACCAGGGACAATCTTGATGTCGTTATCGAGTATCCTTCCTACCTTGGCCGCTATGGATACAGCGAATGGATGGAGATCAGACAAGCCATTCAGTAATCCAAGTCGAGACACAAGACACTTATCGAGGACACCATCAACGAGCTCATCAAAAGGATATCCATGTATGTCAAGGTCCCTGACCGGCCAACTCTGAAGAAATGTGGGAAGAAGAAACAAAAGCTCTATGATCCTAATGAAGGACCATTCCTAAGGAACGAATATGAAACAAAGTTCTCCTTAGATGAAGTCCTGAAGGCTCATAAGAGTACATACATTTCTATGTTGAATCTTGACTTGCCAGATAAGGGTCCCTATACATCCAACTCTGTGCATTTTAAACCTGAGTTAGGAGTTATATTCCTTGACTATGAAGGTGAAGTCAGATTTCAGAGAATGTTAGAGCTACATTTATGTCCAATGGATCATTTGGTTTATCTTTTGCTCTGGATAGATGATAGCATGCCTGGAAAAGTCGTAGATCTGAAGATACGAAGGGAATTCCTACGTCGAAGAAAACTTGGTGAAAGTGTACCTGGGTACATAGTTCTAAGATCTCTAGATTAGTTTCTCTTTGTAACAACTATCCATTTTTCCTTGTAACTTCATGTACTATATCTCCTTTAAGTGATTATACTTATATTCTGTAAGTTCTGGACATGTACTGTAATACTTGTAATATTTCCTATG
>NC_037537.1:18637028-18640181 GCF_001531365.2 Cynara cardunculus var. scolymus | reverse complement strand
AGCATTCAGCGATCAAAGGAAGTTTGCTTAGCATGGTTGTTGTTGTCTTGTCCTTATGCACACAAAGGACAAAACCCATTCCCCTACGAAAGTTAGTACGATACGGAGCCRATTAGTCGACTCTTTGTCCACCAACTTTAGGTAAGGATGTCTGCTCATGAATAGTGCTTGTGTACTATTTACTGTGGCAAAGTACAAGTCTTCCACTTAAGGCTTGACACGCTCTCTAACCCTACTTTATTACATTAAATGAACATTTAATGCACTGGGTATAAATAGAAGTGTTTCTTCTCCATGCAGAGAGTGCGCAACTCTCTCTCTCTCTAACCCTAATTCTTACTTCAAGCATTTTCTAGCTTAAATAAAGGATATTCCTTATAGCAACTTCTTTTCTTGTATTTGCTAAAGCTTTGTGTGTAACCAAATATTGTTTAGATAGGTTTTTTATTACCTTATCTTTCCGCCAAACAATCTTGTAAAATCTGTATTGATATTCTCTATCAATATATATTTTAAATTTGAAAATACTGTGTTTGTATTCATYCCCCCCTTCTACAAACTGTTTCTCTTCTTGTAGACCCTTACGGGACCAACAACTCATCTAGAGGTCGAGGATACACTAGAGGTATTGTGTACTTCATTGCCATGCTTTTCGATGTTTTGAATACATGGTTTTATCTATATACTTGGTGTTTTGGGATTTGCGTCTTGTGTATGATTTGGGTGAGTTTGGATATTGATTACAAATCTAAAACTGGTATTTGAATTGGAATTAACGAGCTTTGTAAAGATATTCCTTTTATGACTTGTGTTTTAAAAATGAGTCGTTGTTTAAAGGAAAATGTTCATTTTGACCGTTTTACATTTTATATGATATAACTGCTTTAATTCACTAGACTTTAAGCCTAACACCTTTTTTTATCAACATGTATATCAGATATGAATGAGATCTAAGAGGCGTTTTGGTGCTATGTAGATGTTCCAGTAGGATAACTTTAGAAGCGTCATCCGATTTTGAAGATAGCAGATTCGACGGTTTTAATAACCCCCAATCTACTCTAATTATGTTAAGGATTAGTTTGTCCCGTTTAGAACTCTGGTACATTCTATTCTCCTTCTTATGTAAACTTTAAGTATTTTGTTATTAGAGTTGTATATTTGAAAGATTTGGAAAGTTTCATGTTGTCTATTATTTTATAAAAATAGGGATGTTACTCTATTGGGTCGTATATGGAGCGAGTAGCCTGTGGCGGTACTCTATTGAATCGTATAGGAGACTAGGTTTTGCGATGGTGCTTGTTGGAGCCATATATGGAAATTGGTCATATATATGGAGTAGGAATCACAGTCACCCTTGGGGCTTGCAGTGGTGCTCACTAGAATCGTATACGAAGCTTTGGTCTTGCGGTGATATTCGATAGAATCATGTACAGAGCCCAATGACATTGAGTGAAACTCTGCAACATTGGTGAAGGGTTTACGTTGTGTTTCACCACGATCGATGGAAATGGGCCCTCGTCAACAGAAGATGTTGTTTTGGTTATTGAGTATTATCCATTTTTGGTGACATTTTAAGTATGGAGTGTTATCCATGATTTATGGTTTGCGTATGTTGGAAGTTATCCATGTTTTGTTGTTTTCGATAAGATAGTTTTATCAATGTTTTCAGTAACTGAATATTTAACTTTGATCGTATTGGATTTTGATTTCATGTTAAATGGGCATGTCAATTAATGAGTTTTTATCATGAAAATGGTGGGTTCTGGGAAAGATATTGATTTTATATTTAATATATTTTATTTTTTAGTAAATGTGATTAAAATTGCACGCTTGCGTTAAATCCAACCTTTTTTTCATTTGTCGGCATGCCCATCAATTCTTCGTTGGGGAATGATACTAGCGACACTGTGATGAATTGAATGCTAGTTAGAGGTACGAGAAAAAAATAGCTATTTTTCTTACCTTGGAGATAACAACACTGATGGATTTTAATAACATTTGTCTCTAATCTAGACTTTGTGTAAGATTCTGCTAAATATTTGTTAATGTTAAATCATAGGCTGTCATTATAGGTAATCAAATGTTGACATTTAGAAACAACTTTATTTCTTAATTGATGTTTTATCCAAAAAAAAAAATTAAATTAATCGTTTTTTTCCAGATTTGAAAGTTTTAGAAAAACACAGTCTGGTGTCTTAAAAAGAAAAAAAATATATATATATTATTTTAAAATCAACAACAACTATTTTTATCGTACAAAAATGAAAAATACAACGAAATTTATGTTACATTATATTGTATTAATCGTATTTGTCAGTTGTTGTTTGTCTTCTAGAAAAAGAAAATCACATCTTACGAATAAGATATTGGGTATAAAAGACTGGTAGGAAAGTCAATTTTAAATAATTTTGAGGAAATAGAGTTTTAATTTCCCCATAAATTAAGTAATCGGTTTTAAATGACTCTAGACTTTTTGTTCTACAAAATATTTAAATTAAAATTACTCAATTAAATTAATGGAATAAACCATTCTTTATATATATTTTTTTCAAGTATTTACTAAATTTTTTGGTTTAAAATAATATTTTAAAATAAAAAAATTGATCATTTTAAGACATAATTTAAACATGGGAAAAGTCTAAAAGAACCCAATGGATATTAGTGTTTGGAATCATTAAGTCATTGGATAATTTTTTGGAACAAATAAGTCATTGGACATTCAAAAACATGTTAAATAACTTCTTGAACTTTCTAATACCTATTAAATACATTCTTATAACCTATACAACTGGTTACTGTGATAAAATAATGGAAAAAGTCTGAAAAAAAAATAATGGACATTCATATTTTGAACGATTAAGTTTCTAAACATTTTTTGAACCAAAAAAGTACTTAAATCTATAAAATAAAATAAATATACCAAAAAGTACTCACATTAAAAAAAAGATTTTTGACAAAATATATTTTGTCAGTGATTTTTCAAACAAAAAAAATTAAAAAAAGATTTTAAAAGGATTACCGATGAAATTTATTTTAATTAAAAATAAAATATATCTCATATGTGATTTTTCAAGTTAAAAAAATTAAAAATATTACTGATAAAATTTATTTTAATTAAAAATAATATATATATATATATATTAATTAAAATAA
>NC_037537.1:18623967-18636083 GCF_001531365.2 Cynara cardunculus var. scolymus | reverse complement strand
CCAAACACTATTATTGTCATCCACATAACCGCCACACACCTCCACCCACCATAGCCCAACCCCCAACCAACCACTCACCACTATTCCAAACTGAGATGGATATTCCAATTCATACCAACCAAACGTGTGGTCAAATTCCATTAAAATTACTTTATAATTCCACCAAATTTCATTATGTGAACCAATCGCCCCCCCTAAATATTTGAATGACTAAAGTCGGTCAATGATATATAATAATATAAGAAGATCATCGTAGTTTCCATAGACCTTAACAATTCAAACAAGAAGAATGCAAAATAAATTAAGTCAATACGTTTTTCCTATCTTAATGCTTGTGATTGCCATGTTTCTAGATTGAATGAACAAGATTAAATGAAAATAATACTTTTAGTTAAATATGAATAAGGTTTTTTTATGGCAAAGCTTATACTTAATCAAATAACTATCAAATTTAGAATTGCTGAAACCATTTCTTGTAAAATACAATAAATAAATCTGATTTATAGAATGATGATTCGAACAAAAACACTTGCAAATCAAAACCAACTTCTAAATTTTCCATTTTGGATAACCAATTTTCAGAACATATTATTTGGGAACCAGTTTCTAAAATTTCTCAATTCGGGAACATGAATTTGATTACCGATTCCAAATTTGGAAATTGGTTCCTCAAAATTAAGGTTTTGAAAAACGGTTTCTAAAATACAAAAAAAAAAAACAAAATGATTCATTTTGATGTAGGATTACTATTCATACCCCTTACCACTCACATGCCACCTATTTTTTACCCCTTATTACATCACTCACTTACCATCTCCTATAAAAGGGTATTAATAAAATTCATCTTTGTGTAATTTACATTTTAACAATTAAAATATAATAAAATATGTTAGATAAATATTATAAATACAAAGAAGACAATTTAAGTCATGGAATTAACTACTGATTGAAATATATTCATTATAATTTATAGCAATTGATAACTTGTTACTTTTGGATCGGTTAGCTCATATAATATGTCAAGGAAAACATGGATGATAGAGGTGTTTTACTTATGCCGCCAATGGGGGTATAAATGTAAAACTCACAATTCAATTGCCTCCTATTTAGGTTATCTATATTATTTTATAAAGCAAATTTAGCAAAAGTCTTAAAGTCTTAAAATACTAAATGACCAAGATACCCTTTATATACTTTTTCACCCCCTCCTCTCCTCACATGCACTCACCCCCTCACATACACTTACCCTCTCACAACCGATTTTTTTTAAATTATAATTTTAAATTTACACTTTATACCCCTATAATTAGTTAATTAATTTACTTTACGTTTTTTACTTTTAAATGTTTCATTTTAAACTCTTATCGAATTAATATACATAATCGTATATCAATTAAAACATATTTAAAAAATACATTTTTATTTTAACAAGTTATACCATTATAATCGTCTCTTTAATACCTTCGAAATGAGTCCAATATTGAATAGTTTTTTACTTAATTATATTATTATATATTATATATACTGTGAAAAAATATTTTTAATATTTACGATTTATACTTTTATAGTTATATATATATATATATATATATATTATATATTTTGGGGTTAGGCTGTCCAAATTACACTATATAATATGTTCTGAATTAATATATTCTTGGGTTTTTTTGAAATATATATATATATATATATATATACATGTATTAATTCAACCTTAATCTGAGTTTCTGAACAAAAAAGATGGTAAACAGTTGAAATTTCATTCTAAAACTCATCCTTTTTGGTCTTTTCATGACTTATGATCTGTTAAATTTGTAGTTTTCTTTATTGGTTTTGAGTGTTTATCTTAAAACTCAAGTTTCTTGGTTCTTTGCTCTTGGTGTAAATCGAACACATTTGTGGAGTCGTTTAAATATATTGAATTTTAAATATATTGGATTTTAAACTGTCATACAATTTTTTTCATCGATAATCTGTAATTGGAACCATAACTTTTATTTATTCAAATTGTATTAATATGTAAAGCCCAAGTGTAACTTATATCATCGTTAAATTTTATCTTATAAAACCAATGGAACTTTAAAATCATTAAAATCATGGCTCCCGCCATATTGCGCGAATACACAACTAGTCATCATAATTCATAAGTACCACATGGGGAAATTTTACCTTTAAACCTCCTCCTAAAAAATTATATAAAATAGCCAAGTCCACATTGCAAGGCATTTTTCCTGAAGTGGGCTAAAAAAAACAAATTGAGACACACAAGTTCACAACTTGTGGCATCATAAGCACACGTTCACGTTCATGTTCGTACCTCATTAAATTTCGTACCCTTAAATTATACCACATAGGGCCCGATGAGTAGGGTTGTGAACGAACACAAACAAATGTTTGTTCATGTTTGTTCGTTTAACTTAACCAAACAAACAAACAAACACGAACGGTAAACGAACAAAAATCTTTGTATTCGTGTCCGTTCGTTTAGAAATCAGGTGTGTTCGTTAACATGCTAAACGAACATAAATGAACGGTTCTAACTTAAATAAATATTCTTTGAATTCAGACTAAATAAATAAAATATTATATATTAAATTTAATATATAAACGAATGAATATGAAAACGAACTTTCACGAACACAAATAAACGAACGAGACTCTTGTTCATGTTCGTTCGTTTAACTAAATGAACAAAAAAATTGTATTCATATTTATTCATTTATTAAATAAACGAATATATACAAACTTCCCGCCGAACGGTTCACGAATGGTTCGCTGAACGTCCAATTCGTTTATAGCCCTACCAATAAGAACTGATAACTGTAACTTAAATCCGCACCAATCAGTTTCATCACATAGTTAAATATAACTCTGACCTTGATCTTTTAGAGCCAAAATAATCAGATTCTAAAAAAGAAAAGAAAATTTTGCAAAACAACTAAATTTTAGAAAATTACCTAACTATTACTCATTCTAACCATTTTACTGTAAGTAATTATTTGATTAACCGTCAAGAAGCTCAGACAATATGGAACTCATCCGCTTGTCCATTAAGTACTTTTTTGGGCAGTAATTAGTATCATAAGCATTAGCGTTCGAGTCTGCAGGCATCGCGGCATGCCTAAGAATCGAACACTGGAGATCTATGAATCGGTTGAAAACTGTCAACTAATCCTAGTAAACCAAACGAAACGAAACAAAGCATTCTCGGTATATCTCACTCGAAAGTAGGGTATGAAACAACAACGGAGTAAACCAACTCAAACCAAACATTCTCGGTGTAAATAAGGTCTGGAACAAGAAGATAATTCAACATAAACACACTTTGAGAAAGTAAAAACTGAAGCATAGAAAAGCAAATTGCACAACTAAAACTAAATGATTCAACTGCTAAAGTGAAGCATCACTAACCTTCAAAAATATGTTTGGTTTAATGATCATCCATCAGCATGAGCATCCTCCAGACTGGGGTTGCTGCTGGGATCCACTTGAATTGCTGGACTTGAGATTTACATCCACCATGTCTTCCTGCTTTGTTGAAGACGATAAAGCTTCCATTCCTGGTAATGCTGAAGCTATCTTTCGAAACAAAGCCTGAAAATTGTTCATTTTTGCTACATTTTCGTCAAGATTCAACTACTATAGCTCTAAAAGGTATTGCATTTGTAGCTTCAAGTCACCAAGCAGGGATGTTTTGAAAAAGAATTGTCGATCCAAAACTATTTAACCCGATTCAGGCAAAAAGGACCCATTCAATATTCCATCTGTTTCCGAAGTTTGAGTTTCAATAATCTAAGGGGCCATTTACCAAACGCCTACCTGGCTAAGCACTTACCAAGTCACATTACCTTACAGGATGAATATGGTAAGGACCAAGAATCTTACCCGGTAAGAGCGAGACAAGGACCAAGAGTCTTATCCGGTAAGTGAAGGCGGCGACTCTTACCATGATAAGAGCTTATCAGGTAAATTATTGTATACGGTGCCGTTTTGGTGGACAAAAATCTTACTCGGTAAGTAAGTAATAGTATTGAATTTTACCCATAAGTACTTACTAAGTAAGTTTTTGGTAAACGGAACCTAAGTTAAACAACTCTTTCTACATGGAAGGAGTGTTGGTTGCAGGAAAATCCTGCACCATGGTGATTTAACCAATCTGTGAGTGTCATTTCCATTGAAATTATTGGTTACAACTGTTTTATCACCACACGCCAGCAAAATTAAGATCACGATTCTCTCACATCTTTTTGTGTGTCCACATGTGAGAGCAAGAAAAATCATTTTGAACAAATCTTATTGATTTGTTGTACCATGTCAACAAGATGATATGATACATGTTTGTAACCAGTATTTTCTCCTTCAAAAGTTGGGACGTACAAGAGCAGTATCAGTATTCACCTTTATATTGAAGCCCGCCTTGGCACTAGTTTCAATAAACATTACATTAAAATCACGAGCTTTAGCTTCCCCTTCCTCTATAGAAACTTGCCTACAAAAGATTCATCAAACGGATGAGTGTAAGCTAAAAATGAATTTAACTAACTTGAAAAGGACACTTGCTAACGTATAAGAAACAAAAAGTTTATGAGCCAAGCATTGATAGGAACTAAAACAGGCTTCACCAGATTTGGAGTAAAGCCCAGCTGCAAGCAGCCCTTCACATTTTAAAAATAAAACTAAAAGTAACCGCGTATTACCTCTTATCCACAAGGTCAGTTTTATTTCCAACAAGAACAATTATAACATCACTGCCTCGCTCAGTGCGGACCTCCTCAATCCATTTTGCCGTGTTCATAAATGATTGTCGGCCTAACCCATCATACAAGTGGTTGGGAATACATATATCAGAAAAATGAAGAAAGTAATTCAAAAAAATTGTGCTACTGAAAAGAAAGATGACATTTTCATGTAGGACAAAAAGAAAACATTTTGATATTTGATCGAGCTATTCAGTGTGTAATAGTCACAGGTAAGAGAGTACCAACATATAAACATATAGTAGTTCGTGTCTACTAGGATTGACACATTCCTCAGCATGAAAAAAGAATCTGTAGAAAAAACGGGAATAACGTAACTCGAAAGGTGAAGGGATAAAACATACTTGCAACATCAAAAACAATGACGGCAACAGAGGAATCCCTGATATAACTTGGAATGAGACTCCTGAACCTTTCTTGTCCAGCTGTATCCCTGCAAACATACGCAAAATTGACAAATTAGTGTCAGAAGATTGAACAACTACTGGGTTAACATGATTGAAAGAGTAAGGATCAAACTGATTCCAAAACAAATGTTAAATTCACTATCATTAAAAGGAACCAACGTCTTTCTCTTATGGTTGGTAGATTAAACAAATTTATAGAAATTAAATGAAGAAATATGACACTCATACAGCTAAACTTGGGAGATTCTAGAACCTTCAAATGAATTTCTAGATAGTTTAAGAGAATTAGACAATAGCCATACACTCAGGCTAGCTCACTTTCTTCTACTCCAAACACATATTCACTATGTTCACTCAAGTGCTGGACCCCAAAATCTTTATGTTCTCGGATAAGTTTTAAAGAACTCGGATTCAATCGTTTGACTGTGAGATGAGCATCCAATGATCCAAACATCAACTGAGCTAAGATTATAGAGGTCTCACTGTCTATTGCTCCTACATTTTGAATACCCTTTTCAAATTTTCCTTGACACAAGATAATGGTAAAAGTGGAAACCCTAAAAATATCCTTTACTAAAGATGTCCATCGTCAATATCAGTGTAACCATGTAAAATGTTTATAGAGTTCAGTCCTTGATAAAGAAGTGACTAGAAACCACATACTCAGATGAAAGAATATTAATGTACTGTGTTCTTCCTGCTTACAATATCCATAGTTCAGTTGACTTCTAGAACAGAAGACAAGAAACTCAATGTAATAAACAGCCACTCGGTGCTCAGTAAGTCACTGGAGTATTTCTCTTTCCATTTCCTCTTTATAGTCTATGGGCTAAAGGATTTGTTTGAACTCAAATCTTTTGCTACTTGGAATTTGGATAATTAGTCAAAAAAGGTTGGGGTGTGGAATCTTTTTGAGGAGAAGATTAATACGACTATTGACAGAGCAATTGATTACCTCCGGTGTTTATCTATGGGATGTCAACTTACAAAAAACCTTTTTCTTTGAATATAAGTAAAGCATGTGTCACAAAAATATGAGAACTATACAACAGTAACAGATATCAAACAGAAAAAACCTTCTGCTAATATTTTCTATAAAATCAATCGCTGTAAATCAGCTGGCCCTTGAAGAGCAACAATCAATAAAAAATAATAATGGACATCCGGCAAAAGAATAGTTGAGAAACCAGGAACATGTCTGAAATCATACAATGTTTTCACAAGCTTCAAATAGTTAAAGACCTGAGAAATCTACACTGTACTTATAAATTCAGTTCATGGTCAGCCTATGCTAAAATATGTGACAAACTTGGTGTCCAAAACTACATTTATAAAGACAAAAAACTACTATTAAAGAAACATTGGCAATGCCACAGCACGGTCAGTGGATAAAATGTATCTCCAATAAGACAAGAGATGATAACGCAAATTGACTCCAAGTGATATCCAACTCAAGGCAAGCTATTACAACTGCGACTTTTATCAATAGCTCGTAGAGAAAGAGTATATATACTAACTTAAACAATATCAACAAGAAATGTACAATCTTACCAAAGCTGCAAGCGTACTGTTCGATCCTCAAGATACATAGTTTTTGATAAAAAATCAATACCAATGGTAGCCTGGATAATGGATAACAAATGAATAAACATCAGAGAGAAAGAAGAGAAACACAAAAAGAAATTGGAGATAGAATACAATAGGTTTGATAAGAAATTCCAAAAAATATATATGAGGCAAATGCAAAAGACATTCTAAGCCGCAAGGGTAACCAAAGGGCTCAACTTTCAAATAGAAACTCATCAAATGCAAATTGCCATATCTTTGGATCACATTTTTTTGGAAGGGTGTCCCGGGCTATGTTTGGACTCATTCCGACAAATTTTGACGGCAAGAAATCAGCCCTGATAAACTAAGTGGCCACAATTGTTGTGTACGTCTGTAATCGAACCCTGGGCAGATGGAATATTCCACCACATCCCCCAGGACCTCAACAACTACGCCACAACCCTTGTGGTTTCTTTGGATCACATCTTTGGTGCTATGATGTTCATTTTCCTTTATAACCAGATGAGCTAACTAACTGTACAGCTGTTATCATATAGTCTTGTTAAATTAATTCCATTAGTGATGTCAACTTGTCAAGCAAAACACCTAAAACTATATGGCATGCCCTATACTCTTTATTTTTATCGGTGCAAAAGGCGGACTCCGTTTCCTATCGTCGTTTCACAGAAAAAGTGAAAAGGATATATCCACCAATCCCCCTCTCGCACATCTAGACACAAACAATTTCAAGAAATCACATGTGGAAAGGACTGATTGAACAGTTCTTTGTCATCCCTACACCTTTCTCAGTGAAAAGCTCTGCCTGGCCACTCCCTTGAATGTGAATAGATCCCCATTATATAAATAAAATTAAAACATAAACAGAGTTATCCTTCTGGAAATGAAAAAATAGCATGCTTGACAATAAAAATTCTGGCTATTTTCTAGATTTCAATGATATAAATAAATATTGCTTAAGAGGTGCATACATTTGCATTTTGTTTTTGGGGGGGGGGGGGGGGGGGGGGGGGAAGAGAGGAGAGGGGAGAGACAAGGGTTTCTAAAAATTCTAAAATGCCCTTTAATTAAATTTTAAGTCATNAGAGGGGATAGTGTCATTAACACTGGACTCAAGGACAGTAAGCATTAAGGAGGTGTATAAAGGTGGCAGTAATGCAGGTCTAGAAAGTAGAAGGAGGTTAACTGTGTTATTCCTCCTCCATCTTTCACAAATTCAGAAGCTAAGCCCATGTTTGGCAACCATAATTTAGCTTGTTTTTTAGCTTATTAAAAAGGCCATTTGGCTAGCCATAAGCTAGCTTTTTGAAAAGTTACTTCAAGTAGCGTTTCAATAAGCTCCATCAGTTTTTTTCCAAATATGCCCCTTATATTTTTCCAATTAATTTTGCAACGTCCTTTTAGGTCATTTTACATTGTCATCCAACTTATCAGCTGTTTTTTTTACCAAACAAGACTAGCTTTTCGGCTAATAGCTAGTCAGCTAGCTTACCGACCGATAGCTAGTCAGCTAGCTTATCAGCTAGTTAACTAAATATAGCATAAGAGGCAAAAAGATGTTTCTATCATTTTCTCTCCAATTAATGTTCAGGGTTGAGTAATCCTAACATCTTGTGTGCTTCTCCAGTTTTTGCCTAGTTGATTTCCTTTGGTATCTCATCTATGATTGTCCCCCACAAGGGTCGTCTACTTTTTGTATTTCATTCCCTATTCCCTTTTGCCTATGCATTCCCAATGACCATAAATATTGGTACTTTTAACCGTTTACAAATTCAATAAGAAGTTAATCCTGGCCAGTGGTGCCGCTCCACGTTATTGAAAGCAACTTCATCGAGCAATAATCAACTAACACCAGATGTCTCGGTAGATGATGGAGCCATTACAATACAACTAGCTACATGTAAGTAGTTGTACCACACAAGCACATAACACCTCCTAGCCCCAGACATGAGAATGCTTTTTTCAGGTAGTATGTCTATTTAGCTTAAGCTAGAGTAACCAAAATAGTGAATGTGTCCTCTTAGTTCCTCAAAATCTGTACTCCCACTCCTAGTGCAAAAGGGATACACGTTGATTTACAATGTCAAACCCGACGCGCACTTGAAGTTTAAATTGACATGGAACTCTTACAAACTTCAACACCAAGGTTTTTCTATGCCATGTCCTTTTATGTGAAGTGCGATGCAGTTATAAATTTCTTGTAAAGTTGAAAAATGATCTTTTTGACCACAAAACTGATCGCTTCTCTACAACCAAGGTAGCAACTAAGACGAGATCAGCTCCGAGTCAAAATCAGATCAATCACCCAAATAATTTAAAAAAAACCTCTCAAAACATATTATAAATCAAAAGGTCGTTCTCTAACAACAGCTGCGTAATAATTAGCTTGATCAAGCCAGATTACCTGATAAGTGTTGTCAAACTTATCATACATGAATCGAGTGATGATGCTCGTTTTTCCAACTGATTGATCTCCTAAGAACACGAGCTTGTACTTCGCTAGAGCCGACACCGGAGCCATAGATGTGAAACTAATTCGAATATAACAGTAAATTCAAATAAATAGATCAAAGAAGGAAGATTTTCCGACGAATATTTAGAGATCTCGCCGGAAAATCTTCGAGATCGGGCCGGAAAGAGGTTCAGATTCCCAAGTATATGCGGGAAGGGGGGAAAGGGCCTGCTTGTATTGAATCCGTGTCGGCAATTATCGCCCGCACTTAACGCCGGTTTGAACTAAACCGGTTGCATTTGACATTTCCAAGAAACATAACGACTTGACCCGAGTCAAACAAAATTGGCCAAATGTACAATCATTTGGTAAGGGGTGGATGGTAGGCACTCAAAAATCAAAAATGTTTGTTGACTACCTTAAATTTTATATTTTCATCCTTATTTTATATGGTTTTTTTTTTGTCTCACATGGTTAGGGTTGTAAACGAACCGAACGAACATAAACGAAGACTTGTTCATGTTCGTTCGTTTAACTTAACCGAACAAATGAACGAACACGAACAATAAACGAATGAAAATTTCCGTGTTCGTTCGTTTAGAAATCAGGTGTTTTTGTGTTCGTTTATGTTCGTTCTTTAACATGCTAAACGAAAGTAAACAAACGAACATAAACGAACGGTAAATGCACGAACATAAACGAACGGTAAATGCACGAACGTTCACGAAAATAAATGAACGAACAAAACTCTCGTTCATGTTCGTTCATTTAACTAAACGAACAAAAAAATGTGTTCATGTCCGTTCATTTATTAAATAAACGAACATAAATGAACTTTCCGCCGAGCGGTTCACAAACGGTTTGCTAAATGTTCGGTTCGTTTAAAGCCCTACATATGGCCATATGTTTCCCTCTCCCAAGTCCCATCCAACATGCCCCCACGGCCCCACCCCATTAATTTTCTGGATCCGCCACTGGTCTTTGGTTAAAATTTTCATATTATTTTTTAAATACAATAGAATACAAAAACCCTTTCTTAGCATGTGTTTGAATCAGCTCGTAAACATTTCGACTAATCTCAAATTTCCTAAATATCATTCAGGAAAATTCTTAACGGCGTTATAGTTTTTAGTGACCTCTGAGGATATTTGACAAAACCAAGAAAATCACTTTTTGTGCCACGATATTTGACAACTTGGTTTATAGATTGATGTGAAAACTCACATTCATATGATCCAGACAAACTAGCCGTTTGCAAAAAATAGGTGAAACTCATGTATAATTAGGGATGGTGATTTGGCCTGACCCGGTGGGGAACCCGGTTCACCCGACCCGGACGGGGACGGGGATTCCCCGCTAAAACGGGTACCGGGGCCGGGGATCCCCGGTAGAGGCAAACCGGGGTTGGGGCCGGAGCCGGGTATTGTATCCCCCGACCCGCCCCGTACCCGGTATATATATAAAATTATAAATATTAAATATTTTTATTATTTGGGCTGCTTTATATTATATAATTGGGCTTTTAATCTTTTATAGACTTGGGCTAAGGCAGTAAGGCTAACCGGCAGAGTGCTCCCAATCCCAAATTCACAATCTCAATTCTCAGTTTCTCAGTTCTCACATCATCATCCACGAGACCACGACCACGAAGACCACGATTTACAGCCGTCGCCACTCGCCCGTCAGCCACTCAGCCGGTCGACCGTCGACCTCGACCACCTCGTCGTCGTCACTCACGCCTGCGGCCTGTCACCGTCTCGACTTCTCCACAGCACAGACCCTCACGCCTGCGGCTTGTCACCGTCACCAGGCACCACCACTCCAGCCGGCACTCGACATTCGACAGTGAGTCACCGTCCGGACATCCCTCGTCTCATCTATCATCTTGCTCTTCTCCGTCTCTGCCATCGAGGTCAGGGCCTTAAAAAGTTAAACCCAATTGCCAATTTTTCAATGTCTTTCTAGTTAGTAGTTACTTATTTCATTATTTGTCTGAATGAATGATATTTAGGGCATAATTAGGAAATCTCCACGTTTTGAAATGGAATTACATATATTTAGTTCAATGATGAAGTAAATATCATCAATGTGTGTAGGACAGTGTGTTTGCACTTCGGTTCTTCATCAATTAGGTCATAATTTTATTTCCATTCATAACAACTTATATAGCTTTATTTCTATGATTACATTGTTATTGAATTGTTACTTTACTTTAATGTTTATTGAATTGTTAGTTTGTTACTTTACTTTATTAGGTGAGGCAATTTTCTGATGGATTAATGAATTATGTTCTGAATGTTTGCTGTGATGTAAACTACTCACTAGCCTAGTCCTAGAAAGTTTGAACTCAGATCCCCTTTGGCATTTGATACTTCCCTGGATGAACTTGATTTGGTTTGTGTTTTTTTTTTTTGGGTCTGCTTTACTGTGTGGTCCGTGTGTATGCAGATTTTTTTTATTGACAGCACGGGACAAGGTAGGAAGGTGAAAGAATTTATGAACGGGTATTATGTTTTAATTTGATATGCGTAGTTTAGTAATTTACCGATCTATAGGTAACATCTATAGGTTTTCTATATTAGTAGATAAAGGTTTTAATTTGATATGCGTAGTTCAGTACCAAAATAAGTAACATCTATAGGTTTTTCTATTTTAGTAGATAAAGGTTTTAACAGTCTCGTCTGTATGCAATTTCAGATATATGAAACAAAAAGAGGTGATGTATTGCGATGTTTGGAAGAAAATGAAAGTAGGATTGCTCTTACTTCGGATATGTGGACAGCCGGTAACCAAAACAAAGGTTACATGGCACTAACAGCACATTACATAGATGCCAATTGGAAGTTACAAAATCGGATTATCAGGTTATTTCCTTTTTTAGTATTTTGTGCTATTTTTATAATTCAATGTTAATATTCTCATTTTAATATATTC
>NC_037537.1:18612417-18622817 GCF_001531365.2 Cynara cardunculus var. scolymus | reverse complement strand
CGAAGTCGACTAAAATCGCAAACAATTGGGGCTTTGATGTGCAGCCAAAGTTGGCTAAGGAAAGAAATTGAAGGTAATAATTATATAAATTGTTTGTTGTAATAATTATGTAATTATTCTGACTTGCATTCTTAATTCTTTTATTTCAGATCAAAAACACGGAGAACCAAAAGGATTTGATCAAACGATTGGATACGATGAAGATGTCGATTGATGAGGGATTGGAGTATTGTTAATTTTACAATTTATGTGTTGCTTGAATGTTTGGAAAACACTTGTTTTAAATKTTCCATCTTCTTGGATTATTGTTAATTTTACAATTTTATTGTTTTTAAAGAGTAAAGACTAGATGTGAGTGATGTAATTAACTAATTATGTTGTTATTTTGATCATGGTTAGAAAAAACTTATTAATTTTAAATTGACCGGGGTTGACCGGGGTTGACCGGGGTTTGACCGGGGTTTGACCGGGGTTGACCGAGAGTTGACCGGGGACGGGGCCGGGGCCGGGGAATCTGTACACAAACCGGGGCCGGGGCCGGGGACGGGGATTGCAAACCCCGCCCCATCCCCGCCCCGTTGCCATCCCTATGTATAATAAAGTGTGTCTACAAACATTCAAACCATATAATACTTTTTCAAGCGTACATTGGGTCGTTCCTAGGGGCATGCAGGTTGGACGTACGCCAAGGGCCCATAGAAAATAGGGGCCCACTTTCTTTTTCGTATATACCATATACTATATAGTAGTAGTTAAAAAATAGTGAATAAAATGTACGCAAATTTTTTTAGCATCTAATATGATCCGACAAGAATTTAGCATTATATTAAGGGTGCGTTTGGTTTGCAGGAATGGAATGGAATTAGGGGGATTTAGATTTAAAATTCATTCCAATCCTGTGTTTGGTTGGTAAAATGGTCAGGATTTGAAATCCCAAGTTTTCATTAAAATCCCTTCAACATGGGATTTGGAAATCCTTTGCATATGGCCGAGATTTGGAAATCCTTTGCATATGGCCGGGATTTGGAAATCCTTCCCTTCGACTCGCTTCCAGATCTCGCTTCCAGATCCCGCTTCCGTTCTCGCTTCCCTTCCCGTCCTCTCGGTTCCTCCCGCCCTAAGCCCTAACCCGCCGGTGCTTTCTCTTCCTCGCCGGTAATCTTTCCTCCTCGTTGTCCCGCTTGAACAGGTGCTCTCGCCGGTGCTCTCGTCGGTGTTCTCGCCGGTGCTCTCTCTTCCTCTTCGCCGCCTTCTCTCATCACTCAGCAGGTAAAGACTTCCCTTTTCCCTTTTTCTTGAATGTGCTCTCTCTTCCTCTTCGCCCCTTTTCATTCCAATACCGAGTAAGAAGCATGTTGGCCCAACTGATTCAGTCTAGTTAATGTTAGGAATTCAGTCTAGTTAATTACAGGGCTGTGGAATTGACAGTCAATTTCTACGTATTTAGTTCATATACAGTTCAATTTGGCTTCTATATGGTTTGAGTTCATGTACAGTTCAAATCCCTCCAAATCCAAATCCTGCAAACCAAACACAGGAATGGATTTTAAATCCAATCCAATCCAAATCCCATGGAATCCAAATCTCTCCTGGGAATCCAAATCCCTCAGAAACATTCATGCAAACCAAACGCACCCTAAGGGTCAAAACATATACTATTAATTACATTGGCAAGAAAACATGTAAAAAGTTAATTGTTTGTTCATCTTATAGTATTCCTTATTATTTCTCTAAACTTTTTATTTACTGTTAAAATCTAAAATTGTTTTGCCTAGAACATATTGATATATTATTCATCATTCATCTCTCACCTACTCTTTTGATTATTCCATCTACATGAATTCTATTTTTATATTAGAATATATAGATTTCTTGTTATTAATTAAGAAAACTCTTATTTTTTAGAAAAAATTACCAACTATATAAGACGATCCAACTTATATCTATATTTAGGATTTCAGAACTGCTTTTGTTTATTCATACATTATTTGGTTTTTTATTACCTAATATTTAGTACGTGAATTTCAAGTACTTTTCTACCTCTAAAACAAGAATAAGATCTCAAGTTATAAGATGTGTTTTTTATTATAAGATTGATGGTTCCTAAACAAGTTTGTTTTAAGCATAAAAATTAAAATGGTGATGAAAACATTAACATGAACCGATAACATTGATTTTCATGAAGTGTTACTCCGAATAGTCAACATTGTGACTTTAAATAATGTCAATTTATATATTAAAAGGTATATCATAGAATTTGTTTGACGGTGGAATGGATTTACGATGCTATGTAAAAATGATATAATACATAATATTAATTTAAAAGTAATTATTGATTTATTTTGTGTCTAGGAATAAGCAAAAAAACGGTTTATATGACTTATTTGTATTTTATGAATTCAATGTTATTTATGATGATAAAAACAATATATTGGATTTTTTTTCATATTTATCGATGACCCATTTTTACATGATGTATAGGGCCTATAAAATGTTAGGAACGGCCTCGACTTGCACTCTTGCTTTGATCGTTAGTGTAAAATCAGATGTGATTTTGCATGTGTCCCGTTTTCATGTTATCTTATTTGGTTATTTTTCTCGTTTAAACCTCTCTTTATAAATGTGTGTGTATATATATACACACAAATCTCGTAGAACAATTTAAATTCATATAATGTAATAAAGTTAAAAAGGAAAGAAGAACCATTTATATCAATATATCGAACTTATAAGAAAATGATATCAAGAGTGTGAAATCGGGATAAAATCTTTTGAGTCTCTACTTATTACTTTCTTCAATATTCAAATGATTCTTGTTTGACTCTCCGCATACGGGAATGAGAGTAAAGATTTATCTATTTAGAGGGTGTTTGGTTCACATAATGAAAATTGATGTAATTGGAATTTATCAAAGAAATTTGACTTTGAAATAATTGGAATGAAATTTGACCACGCATTTGGTTGGTAGAAATTTGAATAAAATTTCTCAATAGAATTGGAACAATTGTCTTTGTTTCGACTATCCCACTTATCGCCCCGCCCACACGCTACCAACCACCAAGTCACTATTTTCGTCGTCACAGCTATCACCCCGGCCCACCCCTACCCCTCCACCCCAACCCACCCCCACCACTTCTGCCCTACCCCTGCTCCATATATGAGGGAAGGCATGGTGGGGTGAGGTGATGGGGCAGTGTGGTAGCAGATGACTACAGTGGTAGGATGGTGGTTGGAGGTGGGTTAGAGTAGGCTAAGGTGGGGCGGGGTGGGACGGTGGAGGTAGGGGTGGGTGGCGGGGTGGTAGCTATAACAATTATAGTGGTGGGATAGTGGTAGGGTGGCTGGGGCCTGTGAATGGGTGGGAATCACGACAACAATAATGGTATGATGTTTACTGATGGGTTGGGGTAGGGTGGGGTACGGGTGAGTGGCAATTTGTGAAGGCAACAATAGTGGTGTAGGGGTGGGGGGTTAAGTTAGGGACAGGGTGGGCGGTGGGGGCTGACTATGGTAGGGGTTAAGTTAGGGGCGTGATAGTAATGATAGTAGCGTGATAGTAATGATAGTAGGAGGGATGTGCAGTGAGTGACAGGGTGGGGGGTGATGACAACATGAATGGCATGGTGGTTAGTGGTGGGTGGCGGCGACAGTAGTGGTGGGGTGGGGCATGAGGAACAATAGTAGCATGGTCATGGTGGGGCTGATGGGATTCAATTCGTTCCATTATGTCAAGGAATGATGAATTCATTAATTTGTGGAATTCAATGAAGTTTGAAGAATTCAATCCACTTCAAGAAATAAACCAAACAGAGAAATTGGAATTTGGTCAAAGGAATTTGTCACTCCAATTCCATCAAAATCCGTGACCAAACGGCCCCTAAGGTACTAAGGAAGGGAGGAGTCTGTGTTGGGAGAACAATTCATATTTATTTTTTGTTTATTAATAAAATCATTGTTGGATTTTATCAAACTGTAATCAAAATAGAGAAGTTGATTTTGTTGAAATGAAGTATGAAAAATGAGGGACCGAGATTCTTGAAGACAACGAGGTATGAATCACTTCCTGGACTTCTACCTTAAAGGAAATGTGAGTCTTTTGCAGACAGGAGGATGAATAAAGTTCGATTCATGTATGATCATTGTATTTAGGGTCACTAAGATTCCTTGGTTATTTTCTTAGGGGGCGTTTGGTTCGTAGAATGAAATTCAATGGAATTGGAATTCATCAAATGAATATGACTTTGAGGGAATGAAATGGAATTTGATAAAATTTGACCATGCCTTGTGATTGCGTTTGGTTGCATGGAATTGTAATGAAATTCTTAACAGATTGGAATTTTTTGTTTGGTTCACGAAATTCAACTTTCGAATCGGAATTAAATATCAACAAATGACCTTTTATGATTTTTGAATAACGGAATTGGACTAGTGATATCGATAACTAGTTATCTTGAATTGATTCTTTGATTACATATGTTGTCTATCGATCTCGTATAGATGGAGAAATTACGAGAGAGAGAGAGAGAGAGAGAGAGAGAGAGAGCGAGAGCGAGAGCGTACCAGATGTACATTGAACCAGAGATCAATTAGATGAGATGGTTGACGCAACGTTGAATGAATTTGGATTAGGGAAGGAATTTGTCGGAAAGAAATTGAAATCCAAGGATGTTGCCGTGGAATGTAAAATCTGTGAGTGAAAGAATTTATTGGAATTGAAAGGATTCTATCAGTTTTATTCCATGAACCAAACATTGTATTTGGAATTTGGTCAAAGGATTTGACCATTCCAATTCCTTTCAATTCCATCCGAATCCATGAACGAAACAGCCCCTTAGGTTTTCGTAGAATATTAATTAAGATACGAGCAAATTGATATATATACATATATATATATATATATATAGTTATGAATATTGAGTTAAAAAAATTATACCAACCATATAAGTTTTTTAATTCAGTGGTTAACCCTAAATGCAATGATTTGAGGCTTGTGATGGGCCTAATATAGTCTTTGCTCTCAATTACAACTTCACTGCCAAATATTATTTTTGTTTTTTCCTTCATCAAATACATTTTACACTTGTATTAATGGTTATCTAACTTTGTATTATAATTTTTTTAATACATAATAAATCGATCATATTACTTTTGATTTAAAAAGAGATTAAACTAATAGAGTCAGATCAAGAGACCCAATTCCTAACGATAATGAAACTATAGTGACCATGACTGTATTAGTTCGTTTGGTGGATCCGATGCACAATTTTTTATATAACCACACAAACAAAACCTGTAATTTAGGGGCCTAAGTGCTTACAGTTCCTTACCAGATGAACATGACAATAGTAAAAAAAAAATCTTACCCGGTAAAAGCAATGATAAAGATGAAGAGTCTTACTCGGTAAGTGAGGGTGACGACTCTTACCCGGGTAAGCGCTTATGAGGTAAATTGTTGCATATGATACCATTTTGATGTATTATAATCTTATCTGATAAAATAAATTACAGTGTTAGACTTCTAATGATAAACACTTAACAGGTAAGCATTTAAGTAAATAGTCCCTTACTCTTATTATTATTTGTGTTTTTGTCATTTTCTTATTTCATTATAAATAGATTTTTTTGTCATTTTCCGCTCTTATAGCAGTGGAAGCTAACGGGTTCATCCGGTTATGGGTTGACAACTTGACGGTCTGAGATAGGTTATGCTTTTTACTAAAATTCGAGATCCAGCCCAAAACTGGTTATGGGACCAGGGTTGTAACCGATTATACAAGGCTTGATTTTTTTATAAAAAGTTTAAGTTTTTTATAAATTATACAACAAGTTCCAAGATTTTTATCTAGATTTTCAAGTTTTTTCTACTAAAAACTTCAAGTTTTCTTTTAAGTTTTTCAGAATTTTATCTGCTTAAATGTATTATTTAAAATATCGAAATTGTAAAAACGTGCATAACATTTTTGTATAAACAAGATTTAAGAAAAAAAATAAAGTATATATGAATGACCTATTTAAAAATTTACCATTTCAATAAGATATTGTTCAAAAAATCTTTAAACAAGATTTTTATATGTTCAAAATTGATTTATGAAAAAAAAAATTGGGATCAATTTGGACTCAACCCAGAACCGATTCTAAGACTGGGCTTTGTACATGGAAACAGGTTGGGTGTTTTTGGTCGGGACCAGGACTAGTTACAATAGGACAACCTCAGACCGAAACCGATTTTTTACCATCACTACCCTCAACTACTCGGAGAAGAAAGTATGTCGGACTAGGACCGATTTTTTTATCTGTCTACATGTGCTCCATTAATTGATGTAAAAGAGGGAGAACTGAAAGACAGAAAAATAAATAAAAAACAGGAAGATCGATGACAGGGCCCAACGACGCCGATAAGCGGTATAGAGAACGGACAACGATGAGGCGATGAGGGGGAGTGATTCCGTTGGGTGCGAGAGGTTTGAATGACAGGGTTTAGAAACTGTAAATATGATTTATTTATTTTTAAACTTTAAAACCCACGTAAATGATTACACGTAGCTTTTTGGATTAAAAATATAGTTAACCAATTTTTAAAAATTCGAAGATTTATTATTAAAAAATATTCAAGATATTAATCGTATAGAATAAAAAGGTTTAATGATGTATATAAAAAAATCGAAAATAGAAAAATTAGTTCTTTTAAATAAATACTACTAATAAAAAATTGGGCCTTAATTTTTTGGACCCTAAACAGGTGTTCGTGATTTTCTATCCGTTCTTTTTCTCAGGGCCCAAATGAATTCCCCCTAAAATCCAAAACACTTGTGCCTACAGACATGCCCAAAAACCGGTCCTGGGCTGTGCCCAAATCAGTCATGAGTTAAAACAGTAACAATCCGGACCGGTCATGATCCCATCGAAAATACTAACTAGTTCCAGGCCGGGCCGGACCTTGTTTTTGGATGAAAACCATAACCAGTCCTTAACCGACGGTCCCAAATCGATCCCAATTGGTTTCGGGCTGGGCCGATCCCGGACCGGCCTAAAACATTTGGCCATCTCTAGTGGCTAGCAAATACCATACAAACAAAGAATCCCATTAAAAAGTTTTTTTTTAATACACAATTTTGTATACTGTAAATGAAGCTTGAAAGCACTCCTCGCCTTTGTTAAGGTTGGAAACTTTGACGTTAGGTTATCAAATACCGCTACCTTTTGGTATCCTAGTGAATGTTCGTTGACAAAAACATCATAGCAGGTGCTCAAAATGTGATCATTTTTTATACGTTAGCTGTTGTCATGAACCCCAAAACTGGAACTGATGCTTGAAGCAAAGGTCAGAGAACAGAGGGTATATGGTCATTGAAGAGGACATCAACTTCGAAATCCCAGATAACAGAACTCCATGGAGGTAATAATGGATATCTTTAAGTCCCATGTTTCAAATCATTTTACTTTACCTAATGAATACGACAAGGACTAAAAATTCTACCCGGTAAGAGTGAAGGCAAGAATCGAGAGCCTTATCCGGTAAGTGAGGACAATGATTCTTACCATGGTTAGCGCTTACCGGGATAAATTGTGGCATACGATGCTTTTTAGTGAATAAAATCTTACCTGATAAGTAAGCGATAGTGTTGAATTTTACCGGTAAGTGTTTACCGGGTAAGTGTTTAGGTAAACGTCCCTTAAGTGTTCCAAAATTTACGTTTTTTAAACTACACTACTAAATAAACATTTTTAAATCATACTTTTAAATGTCTATAAAAACATGTTTCCTAACTAGAGTAGAAGTACATTTAGTTGTGTTTATTTTTTAAGAGATGTTGAAGTCTGAACTCTTATTTCACTTCTGATTGATAAGAGGTGATGATGAAGTCTGAACTCTTATTTCACTTCTGATTGATAAGAGGTGATGATGAAGTCTAAAATTTAAACCAATAAGACTATTTTTTTTTTTGTAAACTGATGAATGTTTGAATTTGTTTAAGTTCTTTATTTTACCAATTAGAAAATTATAGTATTGAATTTATAGATACAATTATATGATTTCATATGCTTATTCATTATCATTGCAAAATTTATATCTAAATTATATAATTAGCATTTACTTAAATGAAAAATATGTCATTGACATTATTTAATACATTTAAATTCTATTAAAATACATCAATTGAGAGAAGTGAAGATCGATTTTGTAAGGATCGATTGAGGTTTATCGATTGAGAAATGACGTCGCTAAGGGTCTGAGAACAACAAGAGGCTAATAATATGTTGATTTATCTCTTATCAGATAAGAGGACAATAAAATATAAGTGATTCTGTAAAATTAGAAGAAACAAACAGTCTGAATGACACTGCCTCTTAACAAATTAGACATAAGAGGCTGAGAAAAGTTTTTTTTTTTACAAACAAGGCCTTGTCTTTTTATGCAATTTGCTCAGTTGATTATGTAAATGATAATCTATAACACACACACTCTCTCTCTCACACACACATATGTGTGTGTATAGAGGTTCAAACGAGAACACCCCTGTTTTGCGAAAATATGAGAACTGTCTAGGGCCTCCAAATTACTAAATCCATAATTAAAATTATAATAAATGAATATAAAGTATTAAGGGTATTAACATAACTATGTATTTTTCATCAATTTTATGTTATTTTAGTTATTTGTATTTATCCCTTAATTGTCTATTGTTGCTAATATCCGATTATTGACATTTATCATATGTTTATCACGTTTGAATACATTTATAAATTTATATTTATTGATCAACTTTATAAGCTAATAATCTAATGGTCTAAAGTTGCATGGTGAAAATTTTGTAATTACTGAGAAGTCTCGTGGCAATTTTGTGATTATGAATGTTGAGATTGTAGATCTAATAAAAGAGTTGAGAATTGGTCTTACGAAAAAATCTTTGGTCTCATTATATCATTAGCTTATAAAGTTGATCAATGAACATAAATTGGTCTCACGGGTCTCACGAAAAACCATTGGTCTCACATGAACTCAACCCCCTTCCCCCCCCCCCTCTCTCTCTCTCTCTCTCTCTCTCTCTATATATATATATATATATATATATAACATGGACATAATGGACCACAAGGGTGGTGATGGTTGTACCTTAATCCAACAAAAAACTTGTACATTCCCATGACCCTAAGAATCAAGATTTTGTTTAAACAAATAAATAAAATTATGAAGATTAAAAGGGAGAATCAAGTGAGAAATAAGTAAAGAATGTTTGGGTTGAAAAGACAAAAATGACCCTGTGTCTCCAAAATGTCAAAAAAGAAAAGCCTAAAAGTAGAGAATCAAATGGACCAAATGTTTCACCTTTGACTTTGGCTGACCAACATCAACCTACTCTTTTTATTCACCAAAATCCACATATGGAATTTATGGGAAATGCTTGTAAATCAAGCAATAAACTTTAACACATTTCTTCTTTATATTACTTTGTTGGATCATTCATGTTTTATTCCTTCTTTGTTCTTTCACCATTATTAAATTAATACCCTTTTTTCCATTTTTGTCATTAATACTTTAATCTTGTATTAGGGATTGTTTGTTTATCTCTTAATAGTTGCATTAAAAGACAATCACTAAATGATTTTGTATCATTGATCTCCATTAACCATTAAGAGCCCTAACTTCATTGTACACAATTACCAAATAATTATATTTCATTTTGCATTATATCATGAGAGTCTCTTAATCATTCTGCACCAAACCATTTAGCAATTGTCAAACAACCCCTTAATTCATGATCAATTGTATAATATTATTCATCGGGTCAAAGGTCTTTAATGATTAGATATGTGGGTCTGGTTGTTTAATATGAAGGTGTATTTGATACGTAAGATTATATGTAAAGATGAGAAGAAAAGTTATTTGATTCAGTTACAACCGAGTGACTGAAAATTCGATGTCAAATTGTTATTTCGATCTGTCTTTGTTTGATAACAGTTTAAAGTTCAATAAAACGTAATCGATCCAATCCAATTACCATCCAAGTACAAAAAAACGAATGATTTATGGTATGCGATCTTTGTATTTAATATTTTGATGTACGAGGGTTTTTTCTTATAATTTCTGCTTATATAGTACCTATGGATATGATTAATGCAGTCCAATCATCCATTGAGGTTATGTTTGGTAAACATAAGACAACTTATTTGTTGAGCTTATATTAAAGGCACTGTCTGAATGGATTGTAAGCTAACTTATTGAAACGCTATTTGGAGTAGCGTTTCAATGAGCTACAAGAGTTTTTTTTTTGTCATTTTCTTCTAATTATATATCTGATTAATATTTATTGTTTATTTTTATCATTATTAATTATTAATAAATATCAGTTAATAAAAATATTAATTATTAATTAATATTAAATTCAAATTGTTAATTA
>NC_037537.1:18601871-18612171 GCF_001531365.2 Cynara cardunculus var. scolymus | reverse complement strand
TTTATGAGAAATTATTAATTAATGAAGATATGTAAGATGGACCAATTTTGTTTTTTATTCATATTACATGTAATGATTATCTAAAATCATCATTTAACATAAATATTATATAAAATTTGCATTTGATTATACAAACCCAAAATTTATGGCGGGATCAAATGAAAACCGTCTAATTCTTAGAAACCGTGTAAACTAATTTCGACCAATAGAAAAATTTCTTTTTTTCTTAATTAAATTTAATAATTAAGGGTAAATTTGTCATTTACATTGTTTTCTATTAAATATAAAAGTTATTAATAAATCTTAATGAAGGTAACATAATAAAGAAAATTTTATAAATGGTAATATTTAAATGTTTATTTAAATTAGAATTTTAAAATTTGAATATTGTTATTTGGTTTCTCGGTTTATTAGTGATAATAATATGAAAATCGAAAATTATTATATTCATTAATCCACGAAATCAGTAACATATCCAAACAAAGATTCATGAACCGGTAAAAATATAATCAGCTGAAAACAGATTCATGTTAGATTTGTTCATGAAAACGTTCATTGAGGAGCTTGTTTTATGAAACGTATGCAGATTGGTTCGTGAAAACGTTCATTGAGGAGCTTGTTTTATGAAACGTATGCAGATTGTTTCGTGAAAACGTTCAATAAAGAGCTTGTTTTATGAAACTTTTGGGGATGAACTGGTTGCGTAATATAAAGTTCTTGCATAATCTTGTTTTCTTATCAACAATATTTGATGAAATTGTTTCATTTTTTTTTTCTTTTTGAATGATTTTGTTCACTTAATGGTTAACAAACCATATAATGGTAAATGTATTGACTCTATGAACCGTGTTCGGATTGGAAAAAATTGGTCGATGAAATGGGTGCATAAAGAAAGTGAAACCATTTCATAATTGTTAAAAAAATGTTATGTAATTAGCGAACAGTGAAACAATTTCATTATCACAATGAAACGGATCCATCTACCAATAACATGAAAATGACAAATGTCTCATCAGGCATTAGCAAACAGTGAAACCATTTCATAACTGTTAAGAACATATTGTTTAATTAGCAAACAGTGAAATCATTTCATAATTAGATTGAAACGGATCTATCTACGGAAAACTTGAAAATGACAAATGTCTCATCTAGCATTACGTTGATTTGTGTCTTGATGAAACTGTGAAACCATTTCGTTCATGAAATGTAGTAGTAGTTTTTTTTTATTCAAAATGTTTTATTATGTTAATTGATTATAGTGTGTTTTATTTTTATTGTTGATCTATTTTAATGATGGATGTTATTTGTTTTTATAATATTTGAACATAAAATTAATATATTATTTTACAAATAATTTTGTTTCATTAATATTACGATATACATGATATGGTTGACATTAATATTATCACTACCAAAGTTACCATTTTGCCCTTTTGGGGATTATAAAATAAACTTTTATTTTTAATTTTTTTTAATTTCTTAATATAACTTAAACTAATTTTGACCATTGATCAAGAAAATGAATGGATGAAATTGGTTTACATGTTTTGCACAAATGAGGGCGGTTTTCATTTGATCGCTCTTATATATATATATAAAGAGAGAGAGAGAGAGAGAGAGAGAGAGAGAGAGACTTGGGATCATGTGAGACTAATAATTTTTCGTGAGACCCGTAAGACCAATTCTCAACACCTGGATTAGATTTACAATCGTCATATCTGAACATTCATAAACGCCATGAGACTTCCCAATAATTACATAATTGCCATTTTGCAACTTTAGATCATTAGCTTATACAGTTGAACAATGAACATAAATTGGTCTCACGGGTCTCACGAAAAACCCTTGGTTTCACGTGAACCCAACCCTATATATATATATGGTTTTCATTTGATTGCTCCTATATATATATATATATATATATATATATCGAATTATGAAGCTTCTTTTTCAGACGGAGCACCATGCAGAGCCTTTGCATAGTGCATGCAGAGCTTCTGGTTTGCCTATACAGAGTCTGAAGAGTTTTACTTCAGAGTTATTTCAAGAGTACAAGTCTGAAGTTATTCTTCAGAGTTATACTTCAGAGTTATTTCAAGAGTATAAGTCTGAAGAGTCATTCTAAATTTACTTTTAACTTTAAATTTAATTTACTGATATAGTTTCATTTCTAAATTTAATTTAATTATAGGGTTAACTTCATTTTAACTAATTATTGATATAGTTTCATTTCTAAATTCAAGTATGAAGAGTTATACTTCAAAATTATGTATAAATTTATTTTTATATATACTATATTATAAAGCATTTGA
This sequence comes from Cynara cardunculus var. scolymus, assembly GCF_001531365.2. Taxonomy (NCBI): domain Eukaryota; kingdom Viridiplantae; phylum Streptophyta; class Magnoliopsida; order Asterales; family Asteraceae; genus Cynara; species Cynara cardunculus. Next base: position 18,609,859 of record NC_037537.1, on the reverse strand, counting down.
TAAAAATTCTTAAAAACCATTTTTTATGCCTGAAGTACTGTTTATTGATGCATATTACTTAAAATTCAAGATTACAAGTAAATTGTGCATAAGTACAACTTATTAGAGCTCTATTTTGAATTTGTGTAACTAACTGCGGATAAACATAATCAAATAGAGAATAAACATCTCATTTTTAAAATATAAAAAATCTAAAATATAATTAAGATAATTATTGAGTTCTAACAGAATACTTAATTATAATCTTTATAAAAAAATATATTATTAAACCTAAATTAAGTTACTTCGTTACCATGAATTAAATTATAATAAAAAATTTGAATTAAAAAAATACACAAATTAAGAACTTTTAAATAGTTAATTTGATATTAATATTAATATATTTTGTACAAATTTTATATTATATTTTCAAATTTAAAAAACATTATCACTTTTTCAAAACCACATAAAATCGTATTATATCGACATAAATAAAAAATAATATGAAAAATTGAAATCAAAATGTGTCTCGATGCATTGCACGCGTACCTTTCTAATATATATAAAGAGACATTTCATTTAGAAACTATCAAATTCTAACAAACCAATCTTAGTCCCATTTAGTATAATAAATATAATTACATGCTTCCATTTCGGGTTTATAGGACACTTCTAATTTCTAAGCGTTTTAATAGACCTCTTAATAAGACTTAGTTTATAGAACCAAAAAAATAAAGTGTTTTATCTAAAGACGTTGTAATAAGTTTATATGACATTTTTTGACGTCGTAATAAGTTTTTTATGACACTTTTAATATAAAGCGTCTCATTAGCTACTTTATAGGACACTATTTGAAAAATTGTCCTATAAAAACAAGTGTCCTATAAAAAATTGAGTTTATAGGACACTTTCTCAAAATTGTCCTACAAAGTTGCTAATAAGACACTTTGTATTAAAAATGTTCTAAAAACTTGTTAAGACGTCAAAAAACGTCATATAAACTTATTACACACCTTTAGATATGACGCTTTATATTTTGGTCCTATAAAGCGGTCTATTGGGACGCTTAGAGATTGAGGACGTCCTATAAACCCAATTTTGTTGTAGTGATTGTCCATAAATATCTCTATTTTTTCCTATATAAGCATTGATTATGTTTTTATAGTTTGTTAGAATTTGATGATTTATAAATGAAACGCATACACATAAAAGAAAATGATGTGATATGCCTTCTAAAGTTGTAACGATATACGTGAATCATGACATGGTTGAAAATTTTCTAATAACCATACAAAAAATAACAACTCGATTTTGACGTCTGGTACAGATTTAATTTCAATATTATCTTATAAATTGGGAAGACAAATAATGAAATTTAAATAAAATAAATAAAGATATTATTGCAGTTATATATTAACTAGAAGAGTATTCGTGCAACGCAGTGAAACACATCTTGATTTTAATGTTCTATTTTATTCTTTGTTTCTGTCGAGGTTATAATACGATTTTATGTGTTTTTAAGAAATCAATAATGATTTTATTTTTGAATAAAATATAAATTTAAAGATGTCATAAAAATTTGAAAAAAATATATATATTAATGTTAATATTAAATCAACTATTTAAAAGTTCACAATTTTTTTATGTAATTTCTTTAATTTATTTTTTCATATTTTAATTTAAGTTTGATAATGAAATAATTTATTTTTTGTTTTAATAATATAACATTTTGTAAAGATAATAATTAAGCATTCTGTTAGAACTCAATGATTATCCTAATTATATTTTAGAATTTTTATATTTAAAATGAGATGTTTATCATGTATTTGATTATGTTTATCTGCAGTTAGTTATACGAATTCAGATATGAAACTTTAATTAGTTGTACTTATGCACAATGTACTTGTAATCTTGAATTTTAAGTAATATGTATTAATAAACAGTACTTTACACATAATATAGTTTTTAAGGATTTTTATCAAATGTTTTATAACATAGTATAGATACTCATATAATTGTATAGATTATATCATTTTTAGAAAATTATTAATAATGGTTAAAATAATGAACATTTTATTCATCAATTTGTTATCTGCTAATGTAGCATCATATCTATACTATATATAGAGTATTTGACAAAAACTCTTAAAAAAACCATTTTTTTACATGAAGTACTGTTTATTGATGAATATTACTCAAAATTCAATATTACAAGTAATTTTGCATAAGTACAACTAATTAAAGCTTCATTTTTAAATTCATGTAACTAACTGCAGATAAACATAATCAAATACAGGATAAACATCCATTTTAAATATAGAAGATCTAAAATATAATTAAGATAATCATTGAGTTATAACATGATGTTTAATTATTATCTTTATAAAAAATAATATTATTAACCCAAAAATAAATTATTTTGTTACTAAATCTAAATTAAATTATAATGAAAAAAAATAAATTAAATAAGTTACACAAAAAAAAACGATAAAATCATTATCGTTTTTCTCAAAACCACATAAAATCGTATTATATCGATAAAGACAAAGAATAAAAACTAAACATTAAAATCGATATTTATCTCACTGCATTGCGTGAGTATCCTTATAATACAAATAAATGATTGATAAATGTTTATTTTTGTAATCAAATGATGTATATAGGGTTGAAAATACGAACATTCATTTACTTTCATCCACGTATATTCATAAATCTTCAACTATCTTTATTTACCTATATATTGTATCATCACATGACTCAAAATTTAACAAATGAAGGTGGAATGAGGAAGATGAAAGGTTCAGAATAGGTGTTTTTGCCAGTAAAATTGTTTTCATCTGAAGTATCGCGTGAGAATGAAAGTTATGCTGAGAAACGTAAGTATGGATCTTGAGCCTTAATCAATATTTAATCTCACGTCCACCTATAACTTGTGTTTATCAGGAGAATTGATCTGATGCATCTTGGTGTACCGCATTAGTGTTGATATTCAATTAGGATTGAGCCAAGAGTGGAGATCGCTTTTTACCCTTCTCACCATAACTTTCATTCTCACCGAAACGCAACCCTATATATAAGAAGTTTCAAGTATAAACCATGTCATTCATACAAACCAATCTCAATCATTCATCTAGTCTAATAAATAACTGTGGTCTAACGATCTAAGTCTTTCATTTTTTTAATCAACGGTTGTGATTAATGAGAGGCTATAATCTAATAAAAAAAACAAATTATATTATATTAAATGAATGCATTTTTGAAAAAAATTGTTTATATTTTCGGAAGATAATCAATAATATTATTTGATGATTTTAAAATTTTGGAAAATGTTCATATTTATTTTTGGAATAATAATTAATAATATTTAAATGATTTTTGTTTAAAAATAAAATTAGAAAAAGTTCATAAATGAAATCAGAAAGTGAAACAATGATTTTTGTATAAAGTTCATATATGAAATCAAATAATCGAAGTTCTTAGGTGAACCAAAAAGCAAAATAATAATTTTTATCTAAAGTTCATAGGTGAAAATAGATAATCAAAGTTCATAGATAAAACCAAAAAATGAAACAATAATTGTTATTTAAAGTTCATAGGTGAAACCAGAAAGTGAAACAATAATTGTTATTTAAAGTTCATAGATGAAACCATAAAGTGAAACAATAATTGTTATTTAAAGTTCATTGGAGAAACCATAAAGTGAATGAGATAATTAAAAAAGTTTGAACATTTTCATAGGTGAAATCATAAATTTCATAAGTGAAACAATTAAGTAAATGAGATAATTAAGAAATTTAATAATTAAGTAAATAAGATAATTAAAAAATGTAATAATTAAGTAAATGATTTATTTAAGAAATGTGGTATCAATTAATCAATATATAAAAAAGACAAAAATACTACGCTTAATAAAGTTAATACTAATTGTTTGATTAACAAAAGAAGATGACCATATATATATATATATATATATGTAGAGTTTGTTTCAAATGCAACCCATTACATTTATACAACCAATGCAACCTAATAAATTGAAATATTTATGGAAGATTAATAAGGTTCATTAATTATGATCAATACTCTATATTAGAAAACAACCAAAACTTTTATGAAATTACACATTCATCAAACTAAATGGACAATTGAAATTGAGTTGTATTGATTGTATAAATATAAAAGGTTATATAATAATCCATCTATATGTGTGTGTGTGTGGAGGGGTGGAGGGGGGGGGGTGGGTTTTCATTTGTTGTTAAAAAGAATAATTAATGAATGAATTTAAAAAGTAAAATCAAAAAGATTTTGTATATATTGGATGAGATAAAGACATCCGACGTGACAAAAGTTCCACTCTTATAATATAATTATTTATTTCATTCGTTCTCATAGAATTTCTTTTTTATATACAATTTGCAAATTAAAAAAAAAAAAGAATTAGAGTAAATCATGGATTTGATACTTAAGGTTTGTCACTTATTATAGATTTGGTCCTCAAGGTTTGTCAATTATTATGGATTTGTCTTTTATATCCATTTATTACAAAAAAAAACCCTCCACGTATGTAATGTTTCACAGATTTGATCCCTTACACTAATATCCATCTATCTCATCCGTTAAACCTAGGGGTATTTTGGTCATTTACCATTTTTCTCCATTTAAACATTTTCTTATTTAATTTTTCATTTTCAACAAGAACACTCTTCATCTTCTTTCATTTTCTATGAATCTTCATTTCCTTTATCATTTATTCAAAGTATTCGTAATTTAAACTCTGAGATCTAAATCAGAACCCTAAAAACACATGGACATTCCATAGGGATGAACGACAGGGATGGACGTTCGTCTTCAAGATCTGAAATATAGATGAAGGTAATAGTGGTGTGCTGGAGATAAGAGGTATGTACAAATCCGATAAGGGGATCTGAAGCAAGGATAGTGAAGAGATCTTCAGGAAAGGGAGGGTTTTTTTTTTGGTTATGAACAGTTCCTTATCTGGATTTATGAGTTTGTGGTTTTTATTTCAATTAAAGAAAAGAAAAACATATGTTTGAAAAAGTCAAAATATAGAAAAACTAAAAATGACTATTTTGTCCTTGTACTTAACGGAGAAAGTAGAGGACCATTTGTCTCAGGGACCAAATAAAAAGTTGTTTTATAAGACACTTGATTTCTCATGTATCAGATGCGTTTTAAAACTGTGAGTCCAGATACGGATAAAGTAGACAATATCTTGTATGACTAATTTAGAGCGTTACATAAACATTGTCGGTTTAAACAATTTGTCGATAATTCACTGGTTGAAACTTCCACATTTTCTTTTCCAAGTGAAACCCCTTAGTATATGAAAGTATTTTCATGCAAATATGGAGCAAGAAAACTCTACGAAAAGATGGTGAATAAAAGTTGGTTCGCTTATCCACAACTCGAAAAAGATCGTGGGGTCCACTGAAATGAAATGTGGCGTCCCTAGGTATTCTCTACCTTCCCACTTGTGTCGGTTTTGGATACAGGTTCCCTTTTGTTGAATGTCGTTTGAAGAAAATGGGTATAAAAACTTAACAGATAAGACGTTATTAAAAGGGTTGTATGATTTGGATATGAGGTTTATGTTTATGTATCTTGTATGAAAAAAATTTATTTAATTATAATTAATTTTATGGGTTTAAAAAGATGAAAAGAATGATTTGATATGAAAAGAAGATATGCAAATAAAGAAGGAATATTACCAAGTTTAGAACTTTAAACTCACGGATTTTAATGGAATAATCTTATTATCCACCAAAAATTACTCAACTTTCGTGTGAGTAAAAATCAGTTATTGGGTTAATTTATGTGCACCGATTAATCCTTTGGATGATTACAACTGGTTTAGAGTTATAGCAAATGAACTTCCATTGTCATAAGGTGGCATTTGATACGTAGTCATGATTGGACGTGACAGAACTGGACATGACAAGTGTCTGTTTGATGTTTGGTACGACTGGGACTAAATATAACATAACTAGACAAGTTGCCCTTAAAAGTTATTTGATGATTATAAATATCATATAAGACGAAAGATCTTGTGTGTAAAAGAGTCAACGTGAGAAGCGTAAGAAGTGATATGGACTTTTGATCACTTTTAATCTCACTCCTCCCCATGAATTGCGTTTCTTACGTGAATTGGTTTGGTGCATCTAATTAGTGTCGATCTTCAATTAGAATTGATTCAAAGATTGAGATCGTTTCTTACACTTCTCATTGTAACTTTCATTCTCGACGGAACCCAACTTATTATATAATAGTTATAATCACATAGATAAAGTAAATATTTAAAATAATTTAGTTTATAGTTTAATTTATAAACATTTTGACAAATGCTTGGAATCGAATCCGGGATGGATGTGATGTGATTTTCACTACATTTCTCGGAGGCTTAACCAGTATGACAACCTAAGTGGTTAAAAAAATAATTTTTTGATGACTTTAACGTTATATAGATTCTTATTTCGGGAAGTTACAGGTTTTCTATTTATGTGAGAACAAACTAATTAGATGTAAGTTGACTAAATTATCTTTTATAATTATTTAATAAATATTAAATAGCATGATTATCTTAAACTAGTGGCTTATATTGCATCTCATGTTATTTTACAAAAACAAGGAAAAAACAAAGTAAGAAAAAAAATGAAAAAGACAAAAATATCCTTCAGTTAATGGAGGAGGTTTAACGAAGTAGCGTTGAGGGACCACAATCAAAACAAAATGTAAAAACCACAAGAATGATTTTTAGACTTGTCAAAGTTCAGATCCCACTTTCATACTTTTCACTAAACTCAAGAACCAAAATTAGAGTTTACTCTTATAAGCGAAAGATCGTGTGAGAAGCGGAAGAATGGATCTAGATTATTGATCATCTTTAATCTCAAACTCACCCATGAATCGTACTTGATATGGGGATTGATCCAGTGCATCTTGGTGCATCTCATCCTAATGTGTATATGAGGTGGAAAATCCTTTCTTACACTTCTCACGTTTACTCTTAACCTTACCGGAACCCAACCCCTCTCTCTCTCTCTATATATATATATATATATATATATGTGTGTGTGTATATATATACATATATATGGGTTCTTGCATCAAAATTGTATAGGTATGTGTCTTTTACATGTATCTAAATGTATAAAAAATACATGTTTAATTTAACATAAATGTTTATCATAAAATATAAAAAAGTATATTTGACATGTTTAATTTTAAAATTTTATTACCAAAAGTAATTTAAAAGCAATATCAAATCTTGATTTACAAGATTTTATTGTATAAGAATCATATTTAACTCGATGGTAAAATCCTCTCTTTTATATAGAGTAAATTGCAATTTTGGTCCCTATAATTTGTTGTTTTTCTTGGATAGGGTCCCTGCAAACTTTTTATTGCAAGAAATCCTTGTGGTATGTAAAATTGCTTGGTTTTGGTCCATCAAGCTAACTCCGTTAACTTCCCTTCTGTTAAACCCTCATATGGCTTACACATGAGAGTAATATTGTCTTTTTGTTCACGCTCTTCTTGTAATAGACGAACCATCTATTTCCCTCCCTGCTTTTCTACCTTCTCTCTCCCTCTCTCTTCTTTTAGTTCACCACGACCTTCTGACATAAAAACACAAACCAAAACAAATTGATTACCACAAAATCGGTGTTACATCCAAAAATTCATATTATAATCACAAAGATTGAACACGAATATGTTGAACCCTAAATCAAACTCAAACTTAATCCCTAAATCAAACTCGAACTTCAAATAAAACTCAAATTGTAACAAAAATATATACAACTCAGACCGAACTCACAAGTTCATGTAGAGGTCTCGAGGTTTAGTATCTTGAAAGCTAGCTATGATTCCCCCAAATAAGCACCAATATAAGTTGATAACATTATCTTATCATCCCTTCTAGATGGTTTGATTTGCAAACGCAAAAGGGGAACCATAGATAGGATAGGGAAGGGAAGGGAAGGGGGGGGGGG
>NC_037537.1:18599821-18601840 GCF_001531365.2 Cynara cardunculus var. scolymus | reverse complement strand
GGGGGGGGAAGACCATTTGGTGGTGAGGGCTGAAGATGTGGAAGAGGGTTTTCATGCACCGTGACCGACAATATTGTGCTCCATCACTTGTTGAATAAGAGAGGATTCGAAGCCTTTGGAAACTCATGATCATCAGAGATGGGGAAGGGCTGATGCTCTTTGAGTGAGCGCGAAAGGAATGGGTGAAGTTAGTAAGAGAGGGGGTAAACATATGACAGCCAGAGATGAGGGGGAGAGAAAGAAAAGGTCGGTGTCCTCAGAATGAGGTGTTGTGAATTTGGAGAAGGGAGGTCGTGAGAGAACAAATAGAGCGAAAGAAAGGCAGGTGAAGGAGAAGGTTGGCGATATGAAAGGGAACGGAATGGTGGTGATGATCGGAGCAAATGATAGGGGGAGGAGTATCATTAGAGGTCTTGGGCTAAAGAAGGTGAGGTTTTAGTTTGGTCTACATATATGGATTCAGGTGAGAAAGAGAGTTAAGCTCAGAAGCCACATTAGTATGAAATGCACCTAGATGCACCAGATCAATCCTCCTATCAAACACGATTCATGGGTGGGTTTGAGATTAAAGGTGATCAAAAGTCTAGGTCCTTTCTTACGCTTCTCATTTTAACTCTCCTTCTCACACGATCATTTGCTATTACACCATTATAACTGTCTCATCAATTATTTTAAAATGAGTTTGATATTGAATATTTTTGAATTTAATCATATTACTATATAAAATAAATACTACAAATTTATTTTTAGTACATACATTTTAAACCCTTATAGTTATTTACTTAATTTGTTTTATAGACTTCAAATTGTCATTTTATAATTACACCCTTATCATATTAATACATATAATCAATATTAATTAAAATGCATTAAAAACATGTATTTCTTTGTACAAATTACATATTTGGAATAGTCTCATCGATAACTTCAAAACAAGCCCAATATTTAGTATTTTTTGGAAATTAAGGGGTCGTTAACCTACACTTACCCGGTAAGTGCTTATCGGTAAAATTCAACACTACCGTTTATTTACGGATAAGATTTGAGTCCACAAAAACGACATTGTGTGTAATAATTTACCCGGTAAGCGCTAACTGTAGTAAGAGTCATCGCCATCACTTATCAGGTAAGATTGGCGGTCCTTGTTTTCGCTCTTGTCGGGTAAGATTCTTGGTATTTGTCATACTCATCCGATAAGGTAATGTGACTTAGTAAGAGCGCTTACCCAAGTAAGCATTTGGTAAACGGCCTCTAAGTATGTTGTTATTCATCATAATACATAAACCTTTTATATACATTATTTTTTAATACTTACATTTTATAGTTATTTAAAGAAGAGAAAAGTTAAGAAAAACCCTTCGAGCTTCCCCATTTTGAATGATTAAGTCACTGTACCTATTTTAAATAAATAAAATAATTTATCTTTCTCCTTCATCGATACCTTCACAACCAACAGTACTTTTAGATTTAGTTATATTATTAAACATCATAAATACGTAAATTTTTATCTTTATATCATACTCTTGAATATATTGATCTAATGGAATGATAACATTATAATTGTTATTTTATTTAATAAAATAATGAATAATCAAAATTTTAAAAATTGGTACAATTTTAATAAAATAATAATCCTAAAGATTTTTATCTTTTTTATTTACGATAATAATACCATAAAATTTTGGTAGTAAAGGCTTGAATTCAACTGAATTACTTAATTAAAGTGTTTTAAGATATTTTAAAATATCGAATATAATTAGTCTTATTTAAATAAACTAGAAAAGTATCTGTGCAATGCAGCGAGACACATCGCGATTTTAATATTCTATTTTATTATTTGTCTCTGTCGATATTGTAATACGATTTTATGTGTTTTTAAGAAAACAATAATGATTTTATTTTTGAATAAAATATAAATTTGAAAATATCATAAAAAATTGAAAAAAATATATATATCAATGTTAATATCAAATCAACTATTTAAAAGTTCTCATTTTTTAATGTAATTTCTTTAATTTA
>NC_037537.1:18587831-18599798 GCF_001531365.2 Cynara cardunculus var. scolymus | reverse complement strand
GAAATAATTTATTTTTGGTTTAATAATATAACATTTTATAAAGATAATAATTAAGTATTATGTTAGAACTCAATGATTATCTTAATTATATTTTAGATTTTTTATATTTAAAATAAAATGTTTATCTTGTATTTGATTATATTTATCTGCAGTTAGTTACACGAATTCAGATATGCAGCTTTAATAAGTTGTACTTACGCACAATCTACTTGTAATATTGAGTTTTAAGTAACATGCATTAATAAACAGTACTTTAAGCATAAAAAATGGTTTTTAAAAGTTTTTGTCAAATACTTTATAATATAGTATAGATAATGTATTTTAGTTAATATATTATTTATTAACATTAATATACTATTAATTAAATAATATGAATAAGGTATTAAATATAAAACAAAAATACAAGGGGTAATAGATAAATATCAAAAAGGGTTAAAGTTAATAAATTAAAAAGGTTAAATGGCTAAAACAGAAAAATATGATAAAGGTTAAAAATGACGTTCCTTAATTACATCCATTTCCATATAACAGAAATTAATGTTGAATTTGTGTCTAAAGTCTAAACTATCATTTGTTTTGATATATGGTTTCTTAGAAGTTTATAATATCTATGCACGAGAAATGAACTTAAAAATACTTTTATATTTTATAAATACTGAACCTTTTGCCTTTTTGAAAGTTGGATTCTATAGTAACACCCTAAAACCCATAGCAACAGACTGACCCAATAACTTTGAATTCAACTTAAATTTAATATTAAAAAGTTTAGTAGCCCATAACTTGAGGCTTATATACAGTTCACATATCCTTTTATTTATTTATTTATTATTATAATCAAATCAATTACAAATTATTTGTAAAATGTGAATCAACATATTTATATAATGGATGATGTAAATTAAAGAAAGGCATGCAATTTGTTGTTGTAAAAGACAATAAGTCACTTTATGAATGAAATAGATGAATCTACTTTTAAATGATTGTGTGTTTCCATGATAAAAGTAACATATATCTGTTGGTAAAATTCTATTTACAATTGCATTATCTGTTTAATGAGACTCATTGTTTATTCAGTCAATTATACATGATTATTTAATAGTGACTTAATAATATATAAAGTGACTTATTTAACAAGTTTTTTAGGAGAAGTTTACATAGAAATCCAAACTTTTTTCAAACATACCATCCGAACTAAAAACACACTCTTTTTATCTATAAAAGATCATACCATTCATACAAATTAGTTGATACATATACGAGCCGACTAATCCCAGGACGATCACCTGTTTTGCAGATAGCCCAGAGTCACCGCAGTTTAAACATCCGTAACCACAAGAGGATTTTTATTTCTCTTTAGATTTGAACCTAAAACTTCTAGGTATTTTTGACCTTTACAGCCATGTTCAAACCAATCAGTCACCTCTATGGTTATATTACGTATTTGATATTTAAGTTTGGGGTGTTTCATTTCAGCTTATTAAATGTCTGACATCTTCATTGAATCATGTCTATACTTCTTCCTACGTGCAACCTCCATCTTCTGTTACTTTTTATTATTGTTTTATTTTCAGATTAATTATTTAATTAAAAGGAATTTGGGTTCAAACTCGTAACAAAACCAAATTTTTTCCATACATTTTAATAAATACAAATCAATCTTTTCATCAATAAAACAAAATATTTAAGGGATGTTTATTAAATAAGTGCTTACCGGATGAATTTTTCTCATCGGATAGACATGACAAAAGTCAAGAATCTTAGCAGGTAAGAACAATGAGAAGGATGAAGAATCTTACCAAGTAAGTGAAGATAACGACTCGTACCCAAGTAAACGGTTACCAGATAAGTTGTTGCATTCGATACGTTTTGATGTACTAAAATCTTACACATCAAGATAAATTATAGTGTTAACTCATTTCGGTAAGCACTTATCAAGTAAACATTTAGATAAACAGCCCGTTACTGAGAATCAAATCTGAATTGCAAATAAGTTATATGTATGGAAAATCTTTTATTTGTAGATATTTAGTTGACTTTAGATAGAAAATATCAATAATTAGACGAGTCAATAGATTATTATGACTTAATACAAAATTCCAAAAATATAATTTGCGATTAGGTAACCAAATTTACTGCTAAAACGTTGAACAACAATTTCTACCCAATAAAAATGTTGATATGTATTAAGTTTCAGGGTATAATTATGATATATCATCACATATCTTGTTCAAGCTAATTTACGTTTTGAAAAATTCTCAGTGATCTTGCAGGACTTGAAACAGTTATTGGTTCCCACTTTTGTTTCCGTTGATTTGGATGTTATAAGATTTTAAATTAATTAAATTTTTTAATAAACTGGAATATTATAGAATGTTTGGCGTTAAATCCATATAAAAATTCTCAAAAATTATATGCAAATCTCACCTTTTGCTATCCACTCTGCCGTGAATGATTTCTGGAGTGGTAATAGAAAAAGATGGAGTTTCCGTAAAAAAAGTGAAAAAGAAAAAAAAAATTATAGGAGTATTAAGATGGACTCTACCTTTTTAATGATTTACAATTATACCCCTGAGAGCCACCGAAAAAGCTCGCTGATCTCTTCTCCGACCCTGCCATGAGTAGTTTCGAAGTCATCAACCATCTCGCTCCGGCGACTGCTTCCTGTGAAGAACCTGCCGGAGCCGCGAAACGATAGAGATCGTGAAGAGAGAGAAACAGAGACTCGATCGACGTAATCACGCAACCAATTGAGCCGTGCACTTCCGCCTTCAGCGGCAATCTCCGCCATTAAATTGTCTCCTGGTGGTTCCGGCGTAGTGGAGTCCTTATCGATTGAAGTACAGTCGGAGATATGTCTTCGGTGTGTTGATTCTACCGGAACCTCGTATCCGTCTTCGAGCACGTACTCGTATGAGCCAACGGAGTACGACCTCCGGCCTGAATCAGACGGTGTTTGTCGACGGCTAATACTCCCGATCTCTATTCGAAAACTGTTATTTCTATTCCCTCCGCCGCCTCCACCACCGCTTCCATCGGAAACAGAGAGTATCTTGTTCAGTACATCAGCTTCGGTTGGATTAACCGTAGACCGACAAAGCGGACACGTCTGGTTCGCCTTGAGCCAAGCATCAATACACTCCACGTGGAAAGCGTGACAACACAACGGAAGAAGACGGAGCTGATCCACCGCCTCAAATTTCGACAAACAAACAGCACAATCTCCCCCGGCGATATTTCCGGTAAGCGAAGAAAACGTAAAAAGCGGAAGGGATTCGACTCCATTGTTATCAATACAGATCACGTGATGAGTACCTTCATTTTCATTCCTACGATCAGAAACGACGTCGTCTGCAGACGAAAACGAGCTGACCGATCGGCTGCACCGGCGAGAGAGGAAGCGGAGAAAAAGATAAATAGAGGCGGAAACGATGATGGCGGAGGCGATAACAATTATCACAATGATTATAGAAGATGTTGACGACGTAGACGGAGAAGGCGCGTGTTGTTGCTGTTGCTGTGATACTGTGTCACCGGCGGATGCAGCACCGCCATTGTTGTAAACTTGAGAGATGGTGGTGTCGGTGGTTCCGGCGGTGGTGAGGAGTGGTGGCGGAGGGGTTGAGAGGTCCATTAATAAATATTTTGACAGAGAGACGGAGCGGTGACGTATAAATGTCTATATGGCGGAACTTAAGAAGGGGGCACCGGTGGTGAATGTGTGATGATATAAATGCGTTCTGGTTTTTTGGTGCTGTTGACTCTCACGTGACATGCACGTGACTCTTGATTTGGTTTGGTTGGGTTTATGTGTTGGGTTTAAAGGTTTTGGTGGCATCATATTAATTTACACACATGGAATGGATATTGGTCTTTATATTTTAAAATCATTTATATTTTTCATATAAATTTATTTAATTTAATTATTTACTATTACAAGACAATTTACTCCGTAAACACTAACCTTAGCAAGGGTCGTCGCCCTCACTTACCAGTTTTAGTTTTAGAGAAAAGAAAACTATTATTTTTATTAAGTTTCCATAACTTAATGTCTTAGGGGTCGTTTACCAAACACTTACTCGGTAAGTGTTTACGGGTAAAATTTAACATTATTATTTACTATCGGGTAAGATTTTAATCCATCAAAACGACATTGTATGCAACAATTCACCCGGTAAGTGCTTACCGTGGTAAAAATCGTCGTCCTCACTTACCGGGTAAGACTCATGGTCTTTGTCTCGCTTTTACTGGGTAAGATTCTTAGTCCTTACCATATTCATCCGATGAGGTAATGTGACTTGATAAACGCTTATCTGGATAAGTGTTTGGTAAACGGCCCCTTAATCCATTTATTGAAAAACGATAATTTGGGGTTCTAAAAACCCTTCAAACATCCATTCTTATTGTTTGTAGAAACAACGAAATTAGAATATTACAAAAATTGAAAGGTTTTGCGTACAATTTTATTCATAGATAATGTTTTGGTAATTGTGATTTCTTGAATTTTTTTTAAAACTCAAATATTTTAATATATGATATAAATATTTAATGAAAACAAATATATAATGGATTTAAATATCCAAAAAACTCTCTTAATAACAATTAGATTGTAAGCCGCTCATTAAAGTGGTATCAATACCATTCAATGTCGTACTATTTGATTTTTCACCTTTGTCAACCATAAGAGTGAAGTTTAATTCATGTTCAAATTCAAGGAGAAATAAAAACTTTCTTGTGGCCACGAATGTTAAAATACGGTGACTCCGAGCTATCTGCAAAACAGGTGGTCGCCTGGGAATTAGTCAGCTCACATAACGAATTGGATATCCAGGTTAATCAAAAAAAAAAGAGTGAAGTTTATTTTTGGTATCTAACGTTTGTAAACTTCAACGAATATTGTTCCTAAATTTCAAAAACTTGAATTTAATCTCTCATATTTGTTAGGGCTTGTTTGTTTTTAAAAAAAACCATTTAATGTCTTTTAAGTCTGAACCGGTCAGACGTTTTTATTTTCAGACCGTTTGTTTTTTTTATATAAATAAGAGCTGAAAAGCTCTTAATTTGCTCTGAAAAAAAAGTGATAACATAATCACTTAAATCATCTTAATCGCTCCCTCCAAACTCTCCCCTCCATCCTCGCCTCCAGATTTAGTCCTCCAAATCTATCTCGCAAGACATTCGATCTCCAAATCTATCTTGCAAGACATTCGATCTCCAAATCAATCACGACCCAGATCGATCCACATATTCTCGTAAAATCATGACCCAGATCGATCCACATATTCTCGTAAAATCATGACCCAGATCGATCCAAATCTATCAGATCCAAAACTTGACTGATTCAGATTTCAGATTTCAGATGTAAAAACAAACAGTCTGACTGATTCAGATTTCAGACTTCAGTACCACCTCTTAAAATTCAGAAGTGAAATCAGACTTCAGACTTCAAAACCTCTTAAAAAACAAACGCTACCTTAATTTTGACAAACATTAGGGACCAAATTAAACATTACTGTTAATTTTAATTTTTGAACATTTAAAAATGTAAATATTTTTTTTCTGCAAATTAAAAAATGTATATGTTTTTTTTTTTTGCAAATTAAAAAAAGTATATGTTTATTTGGTCAACTTTTAGGGCAAATTATGTCTTTTACCACATATTTTCACTCAATCCCTATTTTAATACATGTTTAGTCCTTGGTTTTGTATTTTGTATAATATATTGGTCTATGCATTTAACACCGTTAAATCTTGATTCGTTAACCATGTCGTGTAATCTTCACATGAGAGCAAATCCGTCCTCTAGGTTTCTTCTACATCGATTTGCTTTACTTTTGTGATGTAGAGCAGGACAAAATCATGATGAAAAAATCGGAAACAGAAGATCCTGCGATTTCCCTGGCGGCTAAGTCACCAGGAAAGTCAAGTAACTCATTGAATCCAAGACAAAATCTCCCGCGGCGGCTTCCCATGCAGCCTCACCCATGGGAAAAGCCGCACAACTCACTGGACAGGTAACAAAAAATCCCGCGACCAACCCCGCACTAGTCGCACCTGGGTCACTCCCTATTTTGATTGATATCATGGTTTTCCTGCACTACCTTTACTCCTATCCTAAATAAGTTTAGCTGTATCTTAATTATTTTAATTGTTTCTTAACTAATCTAGAATTCTTTCAGAGACCTTATTTAAAACCTTTTTAGCCTAATGCTTAATTCAGATTATCAAGTTATCAATACAAGTTCTCTTTGAGTTTTCTCAACAATTTTTAGTTCTTACGCTTGTAAATTCTAAAAAGCCTTTGAGTTCCAACGTTTGTTAAACCCATTATCGTTTCCTACTGCGTCATTTTGCATCTGCTTTGCTTCATGGCTGCGGTTTTTGTGTTTTTTTTATTATTATGATTTTGATCTTACCCAAGTCACCAATCTTTTCTATGACTTTGTATAATTTGATGTTGATGTTCTTGCAATTTGTGTTTTTGTCTTTGTATTTTTTACTGAATGGTAGAGGGT
The DNA here is from genome assembly GCF_001531365.2 of Cynara cardunculus var. scolymus. Taxonomy (NCBI): domain Eukaryota; kingdom Viridiplantae; phylum Streptophyta; class Magnoliopsida; order Asterales; family Asteraceae; genus Cynara; species Cynara cardunculus. Next base: position 18,593,286 of record NC_037537.1, on the reverse strand, counting down.
GTTGAACGGTATCATGGTGGACATGGTAAAGGGTGGTAGTGGTGGATAAAGAGTGGTCGTGGTTCACTGAGAAGTGAGAGGGGGTGTTAATTTTATTGTTTTGTTTTCGAAAGAAAACGAATAAAAAGATAACATGATTAATCTCTCCCTCACGTGAAAGGCACCTGCCTCTACTTAACGAACCGTGGTTGACGACGTTAATTCAAGAACCGACTTTTTATAGAAAACACAAAATAAAAGTCATCGGTGAACTAAATGTGCTTTAAGGATCAAATTCCGAATTTAAGTATAATATGGGACCAAACGCGTAGTTTATTCTTGAAAATGGTATTTAATTGCCTATATTTGAAAAAAAAATTATTTTGAGAAACACTATAAAAAATTGGTAATTGAATATTTATAGAGAGGGGGAGATTTAAATAAGAACAATAATTAAATAAAAAACATGAAAAAGTCAAATCACACGTAAAATCGCATGTGATTCTATCTGACGGTCAACATAATGGTAAAGGGGCAACGTGGCCGGTTAGGGACGGCAAAAAAAAACCCGAAACCGATGGTGAAAATCAAAAACCGAAACTTTCGGGCCGGGTTTGGGAACATTTTATCGGGGACAGGGGGGATCGGGGACAAATTCGGGGATTTTAATAGGGACGGGGGTGGGGATGGTGATCACCGGCCCGGCCCGATATATATATATATATATATATATATGAAAAATCAAATGTTAACCATCATTTTTGTGTTAACTTTGAAAACTCTCTCTACCAATCAAATTTCATTATTCTTATAGGTTTATGTCTTGTTCATTTTATCCTTACAAGGGTATTCTACTAAATTGAATTCATTTGTAACCCCCAAACAATTAATGGGGAGTTACAAACAATCAAATCCCAAAAAATATGAATTGATATTATTAATTTTTTTTTACTATTGATCTTCCATGTTCATTCTTGTATGAATTCCTAAATCGCATAAGAAACACGGTAGTAACGATTTTCGGTATTGATCAATTTGAACACAAATGAACCGTGAACACAATTTGAACACAAATGAACAACCGTGAACACAATTTGAACACAAATGAACCGTGAACACAATTTGAACACAAATGAACAACCGTGAACACAATTTGAACACAAATAAACCATGAACACAATTTGAACAAATTAACAGATGAACACAAATTAACAGATGCTACCTTAATTTTGTGGGACGTCTATGTATGTGAATATATGGGCCAAAAATTGCATATATCGTGTTCATTTGTGTTCATATCGTGTTCACGGTTCATTTATGTTCAAATTGTGTTCACAGTTGTTCATTTTTGTTCAAATTGTGTTCACGGTTCATTTGTGTTCAAATTGATCAATACCGAAAATTGTTACTACCGTGTTTCTTATGCGATTTAGGAATTCATACAAGAATGAACATGGATGATCAATAATAAAAAAATAATAATAATATGAATGCATATTTTTTTGGGATTTGATTGTTTGTAACTCCCCATTAATTGTTTGGGGGTTGCAAATGAATTCAATTTACTAAAATACCCTTGATAAGTATATTTTTTTCTTCCCAAAATGCCCCTTTCATCATTGTTCACTAGGCCTCATTAAAATTCAAACTTTAAAATTTAATTTTTTTTATTGATTAATCTTAACCGTTGATTATATATTTTGATGGCCAAGATCAATTAATAAGGTTAACACAAAAATGATGGTTAGCATTTGATCTTGACCTTATAGAGCTTGGTTCAAATACTAACCAAGAAATTTGTATTAACTATACTAATCAAGTCTAACCAATCATATTCCATCTTTACTTTATGTTCAAATGTAACTCATATATTAAATACAAGGGTAATTAGGTAATTTGACCTTTATGTAACTCCCTAATAATTAATTGGGAGTTACAAATCTTAAATATCTCACTAATTGATCATGATGTAATTCTGAATTTTATCTTCATACGTGTTCATGATCGTAATTTTCAAGTGATGTTCTACATATAATGATATTGTTTTTGTAAGTGTAAAAGATTTTCGTATCGTCCGACCAACTCTTCGGCCGGGTGGCCACAATCGACAATCTCGATAGAGATTAACAGGGGGATTGTGTTAATATGGATAATCCTATTGTAAAACATATTGACAACAATGGAATGAGAAAGTTAAATTCGTTTACGACTACGGTCGGAATTCGAATTCTGATAATGAAGAAGATGATCAAAGCGTTCCTATTGGTAAGTGATTAGTATGACATTTCATTTTGTTTAAATGAACATATATCAAAGGCAATAGATGTTCATATCGATACATATGCACAACCACATTAGATGAATATGAACAATATATGTGATTCATGTGAACACAAGCTTCGTAGGTGTTCATATACGTATAACAAAGTTGGCTTCTGAATATACAGAAGATGTTCATACGGTTCACATGTTGTTCATATGTCTAATCTTTTTTGTTTGATGTGTTTTGAGGATATACACAAGTTGTTCATATGTCTGACAACTCGTGTATCAAAGATAAATTATTTTTTACCTAAATACCCTTTGATATTTTGTTCACATATGTTAATTAAAAATATTAATTTAATAATTAATTTTTAAATATCATTAAATCACAACCGTTTATTATTCAAATTAACGGCCAAGATCGGTTAACAAAGTTAACACGATAATATTGGTTAACATTTGAACCAACCCCTATATATACATATATTAGTTTTAATTTATATATATGTATAATATATATAATATCATTAAAAGAAAATAATAATATTAAAATTTAAAAAACTTTTATTCACTTTACCTCAACAATTCAAATAAAGCTCACAAAAAAATCTAGTTTATTTGCTTAAAATCGTGATTTTGGTTGTATGATATTTGAATTTCTGTTTAGTTTTATATTGTAATCTAATACATTGTTTGTAATGGTTCGATTATGTTTGAGACATTTAAACTTACATCTTTAAAAAAAATTAATTTAATTTTAATTGTGAAAATTAACATTTTGTAATTTTTTTTTCAGATCGTTTTCGGATTTCGGTTATAACCAATGGTGAAAAAGAGGATTTTTACCCTTAATGGGTTCCTCAATGGGGATCGGGGAAACCGCAGGGCCTGATGGGGATCCCCGACGGGGATCAGGACAGTTACGGGGACGGTTTTAGCTATTGGTTTCGGGGACGGGGATACCAATACTCGGCCCAAACCCGGCCCGTTGCCATTCCTATGGTCGGTTGGCCGCGACATGCGGAAACATGTGGTTTTTCTTATTCTCTTACTCAATTGATGTTTTCGTATGAACTTCACTCTCACCTTATATATATTTTGAAAGGGAACGAATAAATTTATATTTGAATTTGTACAAACTAAAATAATAACATTTATTTTTAAATATATTTGTTTTTAAAATAATACAAAAAATAAAACGCAACAGAATGAGTATTAAATGCAAAGAAATGAAATAAATGAGATGTGGAGGGTGTCACAACTCACAAACATGGGGTGTTGTCCAAACCTTATTACACTTTTCATATTTAACAATATTATCTTACAATATATAAATAATTTTCCATTTTTTAATAAAATTAAAATCATTTATTTTTTTATTGTGACAAAGAATTTAATATGTTTTTTTATTATTAATTGAATATTTAAAATATTTTTTCAAAAACTTATGAATTTTTGAAGACTTGTTGATTATAGGTGATATTGATAGTTACAATTTGACTTCTATACCCCTTTAAATCCACATGTAAGGTAGAAATTAGAGTTGACTTTTATACCCCTAACACATTCACATGTAAAGTCCAAATTAAGATTTGACTTTTGATTTTATATACAAATTAAGGAAATCAAGGTAACAACATGTTTATAGTTATGGAGAAATAATGCATTAATCAAGCCTCCTTAGTTATCCGGAAGATAAAGGATCTGTAAACCATCATGTCATATAACATATATGTATTCGGAGTATGATATACTAAACTTATTTGGTTTAATACCATTTAAATACAATCATATACTATTTACGTGTAGAATACAGATAATCATACTGTATTTTTTAGTAAAATCCATGATAGGTCAACCTCTTGATCAGTGTTTACATATTGACATATTTGAATTCACACGACATTTTCTGTTTGTTGAAGTGATTTATCTTGTTTGTGAGAACCTTCGGTCTCGATCGGATAACCATACTGTCTCGATCGCAAAAACCATTTCTATCATTTTGATCCCTTCTCCTGCCACTAATGTGGATCTGTAATTACCTGTATAATTACTATCCAAACTAGGGGTAAGCATAGGCGGGTAGATCATATCCGTTTGACAACAAACCAACCATTGAACAACAACCGTTTCTTGAAATTCATATCACGTGGCCAGATCATATCCGTTTGACCTGCTATCTTTCTCAACCCATTTTACATTTAAAAAAAATGTTCATTTGCTCCATCCCTAATCCATTTGTTTTTCAGATTTTATATCCGGACATAGAAATTACTCTTTTCATTTCATTTTCAGTTATTATTTTACCATTTTTTAGGAATTTTTTTGACACCTAGAATTGGAAAATTAAGAATTTAATATATTTTTAGATAAAACATTCTATGCAAGAATATTATTAATTTTATTTCATGAAATAATGGACGATAAACTAATCATATGATGGTTTAATTGCAAGATTTAATTACATATTAATCCATCAATTTCCATATCGGTTAAATCGGGAAATTCCATCAATGTAACATATTAAATGTTGTTGGAGGAATTTGATATTTATTTTTAACTTTAAATATTATAATATGTTTTTTTTTTACTTTAGTAATAAAAAAAGTTTTGACATTTAATTCGACCTATTTAATTTCATATTTATTTCACATGGAAAAGTATAGTACAACATTTTGTATCATTTATGTGCAAAACACTAAAATGCAATGATTCAATTGGAGTACAACATTTGTTAGTGGATTTTTATTTTTTTGATAAAAATGGATTAAATTTATTTATTATTTTTTAATTACGTATTTTCATGTTTGTACATACATACATACACACACACACACATATATATATATATATATATATATATATACACTATATTATAAAACATTTGATAAAAACTCTTAAAAACCATTTTTTATGCATGAAGTACTGTATATTAATGCATATTACTTAAAATTCAAAATTACAAATAAATTATGCATATGTACAACTTATTAAAACTCCATGTTTGAATTCGTGTAACTAACTGTGGATAAACATAACCAATTATAGGATAAACATCTCATTTTAAAATATAAAAAAACCTAAAATATAATTAGGATAATTATCGAGTTCTAACAAAATAATTAATTATTATCTTTATAAGAAAATAATATTATTAAACCAAATATAAATTACTTCGTTATTAAACCTAAATTAAATTATAATAAAAAAA
>NC_037537.1:18583240-18587691 GCF_001531365.2 Cynara cardunculus var. scolymus | reverse complement strand
TGTCAAATTTTTATGATATCTTCAAATTTATATTTTATTCAAAAATAAAAATATTATCGTTTTTTCAAAATCACATAAATTCATACTATAAAATCGACTGAGATAAATAATAAAATGAAATATTAAAATCAAGATGTATCTCCTTGCATTGCGCGAGTACCCTTCTAGTATGTAGGGTCAGGTTCAAATGTTAACTGATCTTGGTCATTCAATCTTTCAATAAATGGTTGTGATTAATCATGATAAAAACTTTTTTTAAAATTTAAAATTTCATAAATATAAGTGAACAAAGTTGAAAATGGTATTTAGGTAAAAAAAAAATTATGTAACTCCCATATCATTAACTGGGAGTTACAAAATCAAAAAATTCTATGATTTTTGTTAATTTATTTTTGTTAATGTAAGAAGTATATGAACACAACTATATATACATATGAACCATTGTGTCAAATACAAATAAAAAATGGCATATATATGAACTTGGATTGCATAGCATTTATGAACACACAATATGAACATAATAAGAATAACTGCTATACGGAAGGAAATAAATAAAAAAATAGGTATGAACATAATATGAACAACTTGTGAACAATAGTTCCTTCATTATAAATACATTTAGGAGCGATTTGTCAATTGGAGTTTTATACATGCATTGCATCCACACCAATTAAGGCTCACCCCTTGTTCATATATGTTTCTGGTCTTATGTGGTTGTTCATCTCTTGTTCATATCGTGTTCACCCCTTGTTCATATCGTATAAAATATATGAACACATAATCCCGACGCTATGAAAAACTCATAAAACAATGAACATGGAAGATCAAGATTAATATATATATATATATATTATAAATGCATATTTTTTGGGATTTTATGATTTGTAACTTCCCATTAATTGTTTGAGTTACATAGCAAATCAATTTACTGAATTACCCATGTAATTAAATTGTGAACATGATAGAAACCTAATAGAAGAATGAAATTTGATTGGTTGACATGGTTTGCAAAGTTAACACAAAATTTTTGGTTAACATTTGATCTTGCATCCTAGTATGTATATATATGTAGAGGAGCGATCAAATGAAAACCACTCCAATTTGTAAAAATCGTAAAAACTACTATCATCCGTCGTTAATCTTATGAAAAAATTTCATGAAATTGTTAATCTTGTGAAATTGTTTCATATAATACTTTTTTTGATGAAGTTGTTTCATATGTGGTTATGAAATCGTTTCATATACTACTTAATGAAACTGTTTCATGTATTTCTCTAAAATTAAAATAATGAAGATGATAATATCTATGATTAACACCCTCCACAATAAAAATGGTTAATCAACCTCTCATAATTACAAAAAAATGAACAAAATGAAAAATTATGATTGGTTGAATGAGGTTTTCACGGTTTTTACAAATTGAGTGGTTTTTATTTGAACTCACCCCTATGTATGTATGTATGTATATATATATATATATATATATATATACACACGTGTGTGTTCAAAAAAACCAAATTTTCATTGTAAATGAAGGGAGAAATCTTGATCATTGAACAAAATAAAAAAAAACTAATGAATGATTAAAATATAAAATAGTTAATTAAGAAGTGATTAGGGAAATCGGAATCAAACTTCAATCACACGTCTACGATTTTTGACTTTTTATTTTCTTTTATAATTAAAAAACTTTTATCCTCTTAATTTTGAGCTAAATTGTCTTAAGAGTAAATTACATTTATGATAACCGGTTATTTAATTATAAAGCTCGAAGTTGTTTTTGAAAAGTGATGAAAAATTAAGGGGTTTAAATTGTTTATATGCTTATTTTTTTTAAAAAGCTCGCAAGCGCTTGTTGTTTTTTAATTGATTATTGTGTTGATATGAGATAATGTTTTATCTCATTGGAAAAAAAAGAAATAAGTGAAAAGCAAGTGAACATCGGTTTTGTGTGTGTTTTAAGTCGAGAAGGAAAAACAGAACCGAGAAGAGAAAGCAAGTAGAAACAATTTTATGTGATTCTTGACCGAGATTAATTGATGTTGTTCATCTTCATATCTTCTCTGTGATTGATAAGGTGAGTTTATTATACAAACTTTCCTTTTATGGTGTTGAAATTAGAATCATATGGTTCTTTATGTGGGAGTTTTTGAAACTGAATTTATGTTATTTTTAGCATGAACTAATATTTTGATATGATTGTATCAAGTATTTGGAATAAGGGTGGAGTATCAAGGAGAAGTGTATTTTGGTTATAAGAGTGATACATCAAGGAGAGGTGTATTTTGGGATAAGGGTGACATATCAATGAGAGGTGTATACCTATATAAGGGTGGCATAATCAACAAAATGTAAAAATTGGGTTTTTGATCAAGTTGTTTATTGTTGTCGCATTCTTATGATGCGATGTCTTTGAGTTATCGCATTTGTGTAATGCGAGGAGTATGCTTGCCGAGTTCTTGTGATGCAACAAGATAACTTATAACATCCTATTGATGCGACAAGTTGGGTTTATCGCACCAGTGTGATGCGATGAGATGGGATCCTCGCACGTTGCAAGGAAATGGGGTTGTCTCACCTATGTGATGCGAGGAATTTATAATTTTATCTATATAATGTGATGAGTTTTATCATAATGTGACAAATGAGTTGTTGGGCTATTTGATGCGTTAATTAGATTATGCCTCATTATTTTGATACGACAAAAGAGGTTTGTTTTATTAAAATATTGAATATCTGCTATTGATACAAATATGAGTTTATACAAGTGTTTTGGTTATTATTCACCATGTAATAGCAAACAATGAGATTTCTCACTAGATAAGTTCTGTATCTTATCTTTTCCGCGAACAATCTGTAAAAATCTGTATTAATCTTATTTATCAATATAATTTTTTTAAAAGTGAAAGCTGTTGTGTTTGTATTCACCCCCCCCCCCTTAATTTTACAAACTGTTACATATAAATTCTTGTAAATCCGGCTGGGACCAACACAACCAAACACTTGATTCTAAATCAGATAAGCATGGATTCCAATTAAGAGCATAGACTTACTCTTATCTCTAAACAAACTTTATGGAACATAATCGATACCCCATAATGACATGAAGCAGAAAATGAAAATCCACAAAGCAATGGCTTACACGACTTGCCAGTAGTGACTTAAGCCTTAGTCACTAGAGTGCACTCCTTTGACTTGCTAGCAAAAACTCAACGCAAAACATTACCAAACTTCGAAACCATTTATAAACTTAACAAAACACCATTTAAAACAACCTTGTATTCCTAACTGAACATGAAGGAAAAACAAGGAAAGCTCACAACGTTGAGTTGTGCGACTTAGGTCACGAACTAGGTCGTTTGGTTCACTGAATCTTTCTCCCTTGTATCGACCTGCAACAAACCAGGTTTTTACCAAATTCATTTCATCCTCTATTTTTCTGCTCAAAACCACGAAAACAAAATTTTGGGATTTAAAGAACTTCCCTAAATCAAAGAACAATATACACTTCTCAATAACATTGAATCAAAATGCTTCACTTAGGTGGCGTTTGTTTTTTAAGAGGTGCTGAAGTCTGAAGTCTGATTCACTTCTGAATTTTAAGAGGTGGTGCTGAAGTCTGAAATCTGAATCAGTCAGACTGTTTGTTTTTACATCTGAAATCTGAAACCAAAGAGAGATCGAGAAGATTACCCGAACACCAGCTTGAATCTGCGATGTATGAAGAACACCAGCTTCAATCGATGAATGGGATGAGAGCGGATGAGAGCGACGTAAAGGAGGCGGATGAGAGCGATGTAAGGAGGCGGATAAACAAATAAGAGGTATTAAGAGCTAGAGTTACCACTTAAAAATTCAGAGGAAACCTTATGAATTCAACTCTTAATTTGAGGGAAAAAAGAAACGATCTGAAAGTCTATATGTCTGACCGATTCAGACATAAGAGGAAATTAAGAGGCAAATTTTAAAAAACAAACAGACCCTTAATCAAAAATGGAGGATACCAAAAATGACTTAATAAACTTTTTAGGACTGAATGAAACTGCAAATCAAATATAGAAAAAGACTTTCACTAAGACGTTTTAAAAAATAGTCAATTACAATATTTCAAGATATAATTAAAGCAAACTTCTGACAATATAATTAAAATAAAATTTTAATAATATAATATGTTAATTAATACAAACAAGATAATAAAAAGATTAAATAATATAATATGTTAACTAAAAGAATTTAAATTTGGTTATTATGTATATATTTTAAATTTTGAATTAGTTAAAACAAATTTTTAGAGAAAAACTACATTAATTATGATTTTAAAGCACCATTACATATAACATCAATAAAAATAAAATCAGCCAACCTCATATATCCCAATTAGTTGATAATTTATCAAAAAATATAATTAATAAATTAAATTAAATATTATCAAAATCATTTAACACGGTTTT
>NC_037537.1:18565457-18582659 GCF_001531365.2 Cynara cardunculus var. scolymus | reverse complement strand
TATATATATATATAGACTTGGGATCATGTGAGACCAAGTGTTTTTCGTGAGACTCGTAAGACCAATTCTCAACCATTGGATTAGATCTACAATCGTCAGATCTGAACATTCATAAATGCCACAAGACTCCTCAATAATTATAAAATTGCCACCATGCAATTTAGACCATTAGATCATTAACTTATAAAGTTGATCAATGAACATAAATTGGTCTTACGGGTCTCACGAAAAACTTTTGGTCTCACGTGAACCCAACCCTATATAGGATCGGGTTCACGTGAGACCAAGGGTTTTTCGTAAGACCCGTAAGACCAATGTATGTTCATTGATCAAATTTACAAGTTAAAGATTTAATGGTCTAAATTGCACGGTGGCAATTTTGTAATTATTGAGAAGTCTCGTGGCGTTAATAAATGTCTAGATTTTCATATTGTAAATCTAATCCAAGGGTTCAGAATTGGTCTTACGGGTCTTACGAAAAACCATTGGTCTCACATGATCCCAAGTCTATATATATATATATATATATATATATTTAATTTAATTAGATAACATAGATGATTAAGGGAGTTGGTGAGCAAAAGTATTAAATGTTGTGAATGTGGTGCAAAAACCTTTTGCTCGTTTGGTTGATTACTTCATCATATAAATATTTTATTTATTGTAGAATTAAAGATAATGATTTTTATTACAGTTTGTTTATTTCTACTGTAAAGATGTATAAAATAATCAATTAGGTTTTTGGAGCTGAGATCAATCATACTTTCAGATTAACCATCGACTTAGTATCGATCTGAAAAGGACCATATTAAGACCAAAACAATCATAATTTTCAGACCAATTATTAGATTAACACTAATCTGAAAAATAATTGGATTAGGATTGAATGTTTGGATAAGAATGGGACCGGTCAAATCTTGGTAAAAAAACGAGGTGTAAGGGTCCAGACATCCAAACTTGATTTTGCAGAAGTAGGGTATATTGGACGTTTAAAAAATGAATGTGGTCTCTATCCAATACCAAATGGGACGTTGGACCCAGACCAATCCTACCTTTTGGAGCAATGATTTAACTATATTTTTACCATGTGGACTGGTCCTTACATAACTCTACTGCATACAGTAGAAGACTCATGAACTAGACCTAATCACATTGGCTAATGATAACTTGACGTTGTATGTCAAAATGATTCTGGGGTAGAAGACGTATTAGACGAAGTGGTGGCTGACCTAGCAAGAAGCATCCCTACATTTAATGCGTTTAGAGACCTAACATCCCACCAATTAAGACAATGACAGATCGTACTAGTAAGTTACTTAATTCAGTTGCCAACTCCAACTACCAATCTCTTACACGGTTGTCATCATGCGTCTTTCAACTTTTTTCAATCATCCAAGTGATTACGAGTGGTTACCATAATGGTCGATTATCAAGCAGATGACATGTCAAATAATATCATAACTTACACGGTTTGCCCTTACAAAGGAGAGTGGTGGATTAACGAGAACTGGAACACTCGTACACCTACATTAAGATCATGAATTTGTATGGGAAGACGCTAACAAGTAAATATATAACTTTAACACAAATGCTAAAAGATTATAGTTCTATGTCAAAAATCAATACGGATTTGCTTTAGCGAATAAGATTTGGTCAAAATAGTCAAAGAAAATTTTTGAACGTGAGTTATTAAAAATGATTAAGGTCACATTTAAGATATCGTAATTTCAATAAGGAATATATTAATGGGTGACATGGGGTTTATACATTTCAGTCCCTTTTTCATATTTTCCCCGAGGTTTGGACTTTGGAGAAAGCTGAAATCTTACCGTATGGTCAATTTTCCTCGGTCAGAATATATATATATATATATATATATATATATATGTGTGTGTGTGTGTGTGTGTATGTGTGTGTATGCAGGTACCCAAACTAGTATGTGTACATACTAGTTTGGGTACCTGCATCGGGATGTTAAACTTTTTTGTAAATCAAAGGTATGAAATTTATGCTTATTATAGACTCCAAAATTTATAGTTAAAATACAACTGAATTTACAAACGTAACGAAGTCTAAAAATAAATGTTATTTTAAACCTAAAAAAGGAACTCAAAGTTAAATGTTATTTAAATATGATAGAAAGAAACAAAGTCATATATTATTGAATCTGAAAATATTTAATATTGAGCTCATTTTGAAAGTATTGATATATGACGACACAATTAAAATGATATAATTTGTAAAAAAAAAATAAAAACATATTTTTAATGTATTTTTATTTAATATATGATTATTATTATTATGATAAAAGTGTATAATGAAAAATTTAAAGGTACGGAATACAAAAAAATTAAATAAATAACTATAAGTTATAAAATGTAAGTTTTAAAAATAATTTACTATGTATTTATGCTATTTAATAATATAATTAAATTCAAAAATATTTAATATTGAGCTCATTTTGAAGATAGAGATGAGACGGTTATAACAGTATAATTTGTAAAAAATATAAACGTAATTTTTATGCATATACGATTTTTTATGTTAACATGATAATAATGTAAATTTAAAAATTAAAAAGTATGGATATAAAGTAAATTAAATAATTAATTATAAGGATATGAATTGTAATTTAAAAATTAAACATATTTTTAATTTTTTTTCCTTTTTTCCCTCCTGAAAATAAATTTTACATGAAAAATCATTTTTCTGCGTAAAGGTTTTTTTTGTAAACTTTGAATATTTCAAGAAATGGCTATTTCATGAAATAGCTTTGTAAAATGACTAAAAAGTGAATCATTTTATAAAATGGTTTTTTAAGTAAATTTCCCTTAATATTATGTAACACCTCAAGATCACATTTGCATATAAACATATATTTTCATATATCAAGAAATATAATTTACACAACTGATCCCATTATTCAAAAAAGTTACATTAAAAAGTAGCTACCAAATTTTTTCATAAAATCTCTATACAAAACTTGTATACAAAACAAGTTTTCAAATACAACAAATAATCATGTTATCCTTCACATCCCATGTAAGCATAAAAAACTCCTCACAGTTTCCTTTTTCTCTTATCTTCTGGTTGTATCCGACCTGTAATGCACATTTTCAAAACAACAAAAATGAGGGTTAAACCTTGAGGTCTACTGAGAAATCCCTTTGTTGGCTATTACAGGGTAATTAATCACCAAAACACATTTATAAACTCATATTTGTATTAATAACAAATAAACAACATTTTAATAAAACAAATCTCGTTTGTCGTATCAAAGTGATGAGTCATATATCACATCAAATAGCCAAATAACTCATTTAATACATTATGATAAAACTCATCGCATCATATAGATGAAAACATAATTTCCTCGCATTACAAGGGTGAGACAACCCTATTTCCTCACAACACACTGGTGCAAGGACCTCATCTCATCGCGTCACATGGGTGTGATGAATCAACTTGTCGCATCAATAGGATGCGATAAATCAACTTGTCGTATCACACTGGTGCGACAAACATAACTCCTCGCATCACAAGGGTGCGATAACAACTATTCATCACATAAACAGAATGTGATAACTTTAAAGTCATTGCAACACATAGATGCGACAAATCCAAGTCATCGCATCATAAGGATGCGACAACAGTTAACACTTTGATCTAAAACTCAAATTTTACATTTCATTGATTATGTCACCCTTATCTTGCTATGTACTTGTCCTTGATATGTCACTCTTATTCCAGTATACACATCTATTTGATATGTCACCCTTATAACCAAAATACACATCTCCTATAACATATCGAAAATCCCACATATGCTAATAAAAGCATCAAAACAGTTTTATAACACTCCCACGTAACGAACCATATTGTTCTAATTTCAATACCAAATAAGAAAAGTTTATAAAATAAACTCAACTTATAATTCACACAGAGATGCTAATATGAAGATGAACAACAACTATCCCAACAAATAATCACAGAATCAACTTCTTTCTTCTTTCCCTTTAGGTTCTGTTTTTCTTCGGCTCAAAACACACACAAAAAGTGTTTCTCCTTTTTCTTTTTACTTCCTTAACAAACCCCAGTGAAACAAACAATTATCTCGTTAATAAACATAAACAAGTAATACGAATAAGACGGTGGTAGATTTTTAAAATAATTTAGGCACATTAACACATCAAGCCCCTCAACTCACTATCATTTTTCAAAAACAATCCCGAGCTTTATAACAAAATAACCGGTTATCACATATTATCTTGGGACGTGGGATGTTTTTGTGTAGATTTAAATGTGTACATTAAACATGAAAACCTACATCTCTTAGAATTCAATACTTAACTGTTATCCACGCTTATTAATATATATATATATATATATATATATATAGGTGAAGATTTAGAGAGAACCTTTAAAAAAAGAACCAATTTACTCATCCAAACTGTTATATTGAGATAATCCAATTAATGTGGTTAAAAATATGATTATAACCATATTTATATAAGAAAAATAATACAACACCGCCTATTTTAATCAAAATTTGGCGAATTATAATCAAAATTGGAGCTAATCAAATTATACAAAAAAACACAATCATTTTATAATCTTTAATTTGACACATTCATTTTGATATTTTTTTTTGGTGGTTCTTTGATTTCTTTTTTACTGTTATCTCCTGATCTTATCCTTACTTTATGTGTATATATGTATGTATGTATATGTATCTATATGTATGTGTATATATCTATATATAGGCAGGTTGAAACGAGAACGCTAACTATTTAAATGTCATTAATGTAAAAAAAAATCATATTTGATTCATGTACAAAATCATACATGATTCGGCACGACGTTGCCCACGACTTAAGCCGCGCCAAAAGTCGCCCGCTTCGAATTTTTTGTGTTAATGTAAAATCACATATGATTTTGTACATTAACGACATTTTTTGTTTTCTTAGATAGTTAGGGTTCTTGTTTTGAACCTTCCTCCCCCCCCCCCCCGGTCTCTCTCTCTCTCTCTCTCTATATATATATATATATATAGAGAGAGAGAGAGAAAGAGAGAGAGAGAGAGGAATGGAGGATTATGCGAGAAGCAAATTAATTTGCCACAAAGAGAAACGAATATAGGTGACATACCTTATTTAACAAATGAATTAAATAAAATATTATTAGTTTTTATCACATATGATATTTTTTTCAATAATTGTATCAATCATATGCGATAATTGTAGATGTTTTTTGTTAATCACAATATGATGATGTATATTTACATTAATAGATCTTTTTGTGATGCAAATGTTATCATATGTGATAATATACAACTAATATCCACTCGTATATTATCATATTTTTTATATTTACAAAAATTCACATAGGCGGCGTTTGTTTTTTAAGAGGTGCTGAAGTCTGAAGTCTGAATTCACTTCTGAATTTTAAGAGGTGGTGCTGAAGTCTGAAATCTGAATCAGTCAAACTGTTTGTTTTTACGTCTGAAGTCTGAAGTCTGAATTCACTTCTGAATTTTAAGAGGTGGTGCTGAAGTCTGAAATCTGAATCAGTCAAACTGTTTGTTTTTACGTCTGAAGTCTGAAGTCTGAATCAATAAAACTGTTTGTTTTTGTAAACTGAGACAAGCGACGTAAGGAGACGATAGAAATAAGAGATTTTTGGTGCTAGGGTTACCACTTAAAAATTCAAAGAAAAATAAACGAATTCAGCTCTTAATTTGAAAAAAAAAAAAACAAACGATCTGAAAGTTCTTATGTTTGACCGATTCAGACATAAGAGAAGATTAAGTGAAAAATTAAAAAAACAAACAGCCCCATAGTTGATCATATGTTATACGTAATCGATCATATTTAAACGAAATTAATCACATGCGATTCAAAACGTGGATCCAAAAAATAGAGAAAAATTGGCGAAAAGATAATGAATTAATTGTGGATATCATATGGGATATTCGATAAATTTTTTTATCAAAATTGTACTTAAAAGAACATGATTAATTAAAATTTAAAAAATTCTAAAAGATATAATGAGATTTTTAAGATATTAAAATAATATTTTTGTTACAATTATATCCCTGACAAAATATTTGATCCAATTCAAAATAGTACTTATTCTAATTTCTCAAGTTATTTTCCATTTATGGTTTTTTAATATCCGTATTATGTGGTTTATGTTGCTTCTTGCCTTCTTGAAAATTGACCGTCTTCTCGTTTGAACCTACCCCTATATATAGGGCTATTCATGGGAGAACTTTGTATCTTGTGAGAGCTGTGAGATTCATTCACAACCACACATGTTGAACCCATACATGGTAATTTTACATTGTGATTACTTACTGAACCCAAACCAATGTGTTTTTTATTTCAAACATCAAACCAAGGTTCTAAATGGCATGAGGTGTGGTGTTGCAGCGAGATCAAACCTCAATTCTTATGAGTTATGCCGAGGCAATGGCATTTTCCAAGGCGTTGCTTAAGGTGGCAAATATATATATATAATCCTAATAAATATGTAACTTTAGGAACACGTGTCATGTTTTTGTGCGACGGTTATTGATTTTTCCCGTCTAAACATGTATTTAGACACAATTTTCACTTATGGCCCCCGGACTTACAACATAAATCTGGAAAAATTCACGTATGAATTTAACTCTGGAGTGGTCATCAAAACGGGGTTTAAAATTTCAAATTCGGATTTTTGAAACATTTTTCACAAAGCAATATTACCCGGGAAAATTTTTTTAGAAGAACATGTATTCTTAATACTTAATTAATTAATAATAATGTGAATTTAATTAATTTATATAGTTATTAAAAGAATATTAATACCTTATTAATTAATAATAATATGAAGTTAATTAATTTATAATATATATATACCTAATAAATAAGTAACTTTGGGGACACGTGTACTTAATTAATTAATTAATAATAAGTAACTTAATTAATTAATTAATAATGAAGTAACTTTGGGGACATGAGTACTTAATTAACTAATTAATAATAAGTAACTTAATTAATTAATTAATAATTAAGTAACTTTGAGGACACGTGTACTTAATTAATTAATTAATAATAAGTAACTTTGGCTCTGTCCCTTGGACCCCGCCACCGATTATATCAAAAATTTAATCTTTATAAAATACATTTCAGTTTCGCTTAATTTATAAATACAAATTCTCGAGTAAGAGCATCTTTATATCAAAAATTTAATCAGACTTTTACCTTTGTCTAAGTTTATAAATTACCTCCGATTATTAATTCTTTATAAAATACATAACAATTTCTCTTAATTTTTGTCATTAACCCGTGTAATACACGGGTCCAAACCTAGTATATATATATATATATATATATCTGTGTGTGTGTGTGTGTGTGTGTTTATGTCAATGTCTTGAACAATAATGATTAAGTTATTAACAATTTAAATTCATATAAAACAATAAATAAAAAAGAAAAACTATGAATTGATAATTTGATATCATATATAAAGGGTTAACAAAAATGATATCAAATATACAAAACAAGTTTTTTGTATGCGGAGAAGTTTAGGGTTTCCTATTTTTCCCCTTTTTGTTGATTAAGCATTTGGCCCGTATAAACTATAAAGTTATATTTACATTTGCTCTTATTCATGTTTTAAAAATTGATAATTTCTCCATGCCTTATAACGCCACATCACTTGTAACGCCATAATGCATCATGACGTGCCATAACGAGCTCCACGTCCTATATTCTCGCTAAGGAGGTCAACATGACGGCAAGGTCGCACCTCGGCGCTATAACACACCACGATGCCACAATCAGGGCCGTCCCTGGGGGAGGGCGGCACGGGCGCAAGCCTAGGGCCCAAAAATATCAGGGGCCCAAATTTTTCCCCTAAAATATAACAGTAGTCTAAAAGAATTAAATAAATTAAAGAAACCTAAAAATTTGTAGCATATAATAAAATAAGAGGCAAAAAGAATTTAGTAGATAATAAAGGCTCAAAAATATATCAACTAATTACATTGGAGAAGAAAATAAAATTAATTGATCATTCATTATATATTATTGTTTATTATCTCTCTAGTTTTTTTTAATCTCCAACAAGATCCAATGATATTGGCTATTGCTGTCTCTATGTGTTTGATTGTTTTCGTGTCAACAATTCAACGTTAAAGTCATGTGTTTGCTATTGCTATATATTTTTGTTGGATATTTTTATCAATTTATGCTTCTATTGACTATTGTTATTTGGTTATCGTGTTCTAATTATTTTTGTTGACTATTGTTATCTATTTTTGCTTCTACATAAAATATTTTACTATTGTTTGACAATCAATCTATTATTCTTATAATTTATGACGTGTTTCATGATTTTGTGATTAATCAATAAATTTTTTCTACTAGATGTATTTAATAATGTCTTTTATATATGTCATGTTCCACAAACTTTTCATCTTAACATCTTATTTTAATTGAGCAAAAAAAAATAGAATTTAAATATTTGCATCAATTGTTTGATTTATGTATATTTCATTAGTATTCTACCGCACCACAAGAATCTATTTAAGTGCTCAAAAAATCATTTATTGAGCTTGCATATTATATGTTTAATCATTATTTATTCTTATTGGATCTCAATGGATCATCTTTTCTTTTATATTTTTATTGATCCTCATTTATTATTGATAATCGTCTTATTATTGATCTCTCATTGACCCTCACAATTACTTCACTCACATGAATTCTCTTTTTGTGTCAAAATAACACATATTTCTTGTGATGAACTAAAAAATTTATAAAACTTAATCAACCATAGTTTTTATATCCTTAGTTTCAAATTACTTAATAAGAAGTACGTAAATTTAAGTACTCTCATATATATCTATAATAAAGATAAAATAAGATTTATTTCATCAGTAAATTATTAACATTTCTTGTACTCAATTTTATACTAATGAAAAACATTTATTGAATTTTTTTTCGTACTTACCGAAGGCTACTACAAGAAAAGTGAGATTTGAATATGCGCCTTTTAGCCATGACATGTTTCCGCCACAAGTTATAGCGACGACATGTTGTTATATATTCTTTCTAATGATAAATAAACTTTTAGCGACGACAAAAATCATTGCTAGAAACTCTGTTTCTTGTAGTGGGCCATGTTTTTACGTTCGCGCAGAACCTATAAAATGTCAGGAACGGGCCTGGCCACAATGGCGCGTTTTATAGCCAAACATGGTAATCCATATTATTAATTAATACTCTTTAATACAAGGCATGAGTGTTTTATGTCTCAAACATTAAACTCCACATGATAATTCATACTATGAGTACTCATTGATCCAAGACAATAATGTTACGTTTCAAACAATTAAACCCAGAAACGGTAATATATATTGTGAATACTTATAACCCAGATTTATGTATTTTATGTTTCAAACATTAAACCTATACACCAAAGGGTCTTTGGCTTAGCGGTATCGTAGCCTTTAGCCTCCTATGAGGTCAAGAGTTCAAACTTCACCAAAAAGGTGAGGAGGGTTGTGTGAGTTTATTTGTTGCATTTGTCATATATAATTATTATATACTTAATTAAAAAAATATATTAAACCTATACATGATAATTCACAATATGATTAATCACTAAACCGATACATGTGTGTTTTCTTTTTCATACATTGAACCCAAACACAATAATTCATATCGTAATTACTCAACCGGTGACGTCCTTCTTCTTCGTAAACTCCTAATCAATTTTCAGTTGTTTTATTTGCTCGATTTGGTGGATTATTTTTATACATCGATGAAGGTCAGTTTCTTTTGAATTTGTATGACTTTCATTTCCATAAAATGGGAATTTTATACCTTTTTTAGAAATGAAATGATTAGTGAGGATAAGTTAGGGATTGGTCAAGTAAAAAAAGGTTCATTTTTATTGGTAATTATCAAATTACAATACCACCCTTTATTTTTTCATTTTAAATAGTTTTATTAAAAATCTCATTCGCTCCCCTAGCTTCCGTCTCTCAGTGTCAGTGTCGGTCCAGCAGAGTGCTCAGTGGGTAGAGCGTGCCCCTGATAATTATGTCGTTGTGCCTGAGCTGTGAATAATTAAATTAGTGAATACGGTCGGATTTCATTAATACTTGGGTTCTTAAATAATCTCTATCCTTTGATCAATGAGAATTATGGTGAGAAGAGTAAAAAAAGATCTTCATCGTTTGATCAATTCATAACTGAAAGTAATCAATGAATCAATTATTTTCTTTATGAGTTGTTTCGAGATTAAAGGTTCAAATCCAAGAAGAAATAAATTTTTTTTGTGGCCACGTAGGTTCAAATGCGGTCAAATGGTGACTTCGGGCTATCTGCAAAGTAGGTGGTCATCCTGGGATTAGTCGGCTCGTATAGCAGGTTAGATATCCAGGTTAATAAAAAAAAGTGATCAAATATGTAGATTTCTTCTTATACTTCTCACCTTAACTCCTATTATTTTTGGTATATTATATTATATTAAATTAAATTATATTATATTTGGATTGCTTGGTTGGTACTCTTAGCATGCCGAGGAGACAGAGAATGAAAGTATGCTTTTAGATAATTAAATGTGTACCACTTTGCAGGAAGCTTAAGGATTTTTTTATTTATTCAAACATCCAATCATATTTTTAATCATACAAATCTACTTCATAAACCCTATTCATTCATACTTTATATCCTATTTCCAAAATTATCCCTTTATTTATAATACAAAATTTAAGAGTAAATATTGATATTGCATTTTGGTTGTTCTTGAAATAAATAAATATATAGGGTTAGGTTCACGTGAGACTTGTAGGACTAATTTATGTTCATTGATCAACTTTATAAACTAATGATCTAATGGTCTAAAGTTGCACGTGACAATTTTGTGATTATTGAGAAGTCTTATGGCGTTTATGAATGATCAGATTGTCATATTGTAGATTTTATCCAAGGGTTGAAAATTGGTCTTGCGGGTCTCACGAAAAACTCTTGGTCTCACATGATCCCAATTATATAGAAAGGAAAATTCATATGAGAATAATGCGTATTTAAGAAAATAAGAGAATTATTATGGGTTAATTATTTATTTGAATAATACCTTAAATAGAAATTTTTTAAAAAACCGTCTAAAAATACATATTTGTTATTTGTTGTATACGGATTATATATTGAAATTCATTTGTTTCTATAAAGATTATTTAATGCATTTAATTAAGGTATTTATTGATTATTTTTTTTAATTTTCATGATTTAAGCTTGATTAATTTTCATTTCCTTATTTTTTATTTTTTACAATATTTAAAATATTTGGACGTAGTTTTCCATTTAAAATATCTATTTTTATTGAAATAATTTGTTTAAGAATTTTTTACAATTTTATTTAAAAAATCATATGTGACATCCACAATTAATCGATTTTTTTTTAAATCGTTAATTTTCGTCAATGTATCACATGTGATATTGATTATAATTGACGTTAATGTATTTATTCTTTTGAATACGTAACATTTTCGTATGAACATGATTCTATACATACATATATATATATATATATATAGAGAGAGAGAGAGAGAGAGAGAGATATGGATTATTATGTTACCCTTTACATTTGTACAAACAATACAACTCAATCTCAATTTTTCATTTAATTTGATGAATCTTTAATTTCATAAAAGTTTTGATTGTTTCCTAATATAAAGTATTTATCATAATTAATGAACGTTAGTCATCTTCTATAAATATTCAAATCATAATAAATGAACTCTCATCATTTTCATAAATATCTTAATTGATTAGGTTACATTGGTTGTACAAATGTGATGAGTTGTATTTGGAACGTCCTATATATATATATATATATACATGGTTATATATTATATTTATTCAAAAAATGTTATTAATTAAATTAAAAGAGTGGATTATGTAATAATAAAAAAAGAGATGAGTAGCTCCTAATGAAAATGGTATCTTTTGGTAGACCATTACAATCAAAATTGTGGATGAAGCTTAAAGCAATGTTTGTTTTATTTATGCATTTGTTATTTTTTTTAATAAAATAATTTATTTTTTTATTTGTATAGATCTTAATGGTTCTGTCTATTCTTAACACTTATAGAATAAATTACAAAATCGTCTTGCAATTAGGAAACTCTGGTTTTCGTTCCTCGGATTCAGTAATCACACAAGTAACCCTGTTATTTACATCTTGTTATGGAAATTGTCATTGGCCTTAACGGTCGTTCGCAGTGCCCACTAAATACCTCGTGTGTTACTGTGTTAGTTCTTTGAAGAGCATTTTGGTCGTCTTTTATAAGTCATAAGGATAACTTTTACTTCATAAGTATTAAAGCTTTACTACAAGTTTGAATTTTTTCTAAGAAGCAGCTAAACTAGCAACCCAACCCCCTCCCTCTGCATCGTCGGCCATTGTTCACCCAACCTCCATCAGCCGGCCACTTACTTTGGAGCGACACAAGAAGACTGATCCATCCTACATCACCAACACTCTCTTTGACAAAACCAACCACTAAACCAGAGTTATTGTTCCCAACTTTCAAACAAGAAAACAACCCAACATTCTTAACCAAATCAGCCTCAAATCCACCATCAGTACAGAACACCATTTCCTAGAACCATCATAACGGTGTTAGAGAAACCTCTCTTGGTAAAAAATTCTCCAACCCAAAAATGGTGAATTCAGTTCTCAGTAGCTCGAGTTTTCCTTTTGTTATTTATCAATGAATTCAATTTGCTTGTTAGTCATGTGCCGACGATAGTAAGAAGGAAGGGGTGCCCGAGAAGAGGGAGCGGTGGTGGGTCATCCAAAAAAGTTGGAGGAGCGGTGGCGATTAGTGGGTAGTGATGAAGACAGGAGGGCAACAATGGAGGAGGTGGAGGGGTTGTCCCAAGCGGATTTAGGATAAATGTTTTTTAATGTTGTAATGATTTGTACATATGTTTTAACTGCTTGTGCACCAGTTTTAATTAAAAGGAAAGTTAAACAGACTAAAGTGCTCCTTACAATTACATGACTAGCATGTGAGGATACTTAATAATAGTTAATAACGTCCATTAGTGCAAAGGGTCTAAACCGTAGCAAAATACGAAGAAAAAAAATTGCCGCTATAATTATTGACCTTGATGAACGAAAACCAAAGTTTTCTGAAGCTATAAGCATGATTTTCATAAGTTACTTTAGATACTTATAAATGTTTTAACTACATTTAGTATTTACTAGAAGGGTACTCGCGCAATACAACGAAATATATCTTGATTTTAATGTTTCGTTTTATATTTTTGGGTCTATCAATATTGTGATGCTATGTGGTTCTGAAAAGAAAATGTTTTTATTTTTGAATGAAATATAAATTTGAAGATATCATAAAATTTAAAAAAAAAATAAGCGATATTAGTGTTAAATTAACTATTTAAAAGTTCTCGTTTTTGTGTAATTTCTTTGATTCAAATTTTTATTATAATTTAATTGAAATTTAAAAACGAATTAATTTATATTTGGTTTAATAATATAATTTTTTGTAAAGATAATAATTAATTATTTTGTTAGAACTCAATAATTATCCTAATTATATTTTAGATCTTTTATATTTTAAAATAAGTTGTTTATCTTTTATTTGATTATGTTCATCCGCAGTTAGTTTCTCAAATTCAAACATGGAACTTTAATAAGTTGTACTTACACACAATTTACTTGTAATTTTAAACTTTAAGTAATATGCACCAATAAACAGTAATTAATGCATAAAAACAGTTTTTAAAAGTTTTTATCAAATGCTTTATAATATAGTATAGATTTATTTAGTTTTATCTAAGACTTTGATTGAGTTATAATTTTGATATAAAAATACTCCATTATTTCATTTATTCCAAATTTCCAACACTTGAAATAAAAGCAAATGTTGAGCAACTTTTTTGGCACCCTTTTTGGTATTTTGCAAGAATTTGGTCCAATGGAAGTTGAGAATGAAATTTTCCCCTCTTAATAACCTTTTTAAACTAAACAAAATATAATATTAATAAAAATAATTGAAAAAAGAGCAAAATCATGTTCAGAAGTAGTTCTTATTGTCACCATCATATTAAGGATACTCGCATAATGCATCGAGATACATCTTGATTTCAATGTTTCGTTTTGTGTTTTTTATCTATGTCGATATAATACGGTTTTATGTGGTTTTGAGAAAGTGATAATGTTTTTATTTTTTAATAAAATATAAATTTGAAAATATCATACAAATTTGAAAAAAAATATATCGATATTAGTTTAAATTAACTATTTAAAAATTCTTGTTTTGTTTAATTTATTTAATTCAATTTTTTTATTGTAATAATTTAACGTAATAAATAATTTAATTTTTTATAAAAATAATAATTAAGTATCCTGTTAGAACTCAATTATTTCAATTATATTTTATATTTTTTATATTTAAAATGAGATGTTTATCCTATATTTTATTATGTTTATCTGCAGTTAATTACACGAATTCAAACATGGAATTTTAATAAGTTGCATTTACGTACAATTTACTTGTAATATTAAATTATTAATAATATGCATTAATAAACAATACTTCGTGTATAAAAAATAGTTTTTAAGAGTTTTAATCAAATGTTTTATAATATAATATAGATAATATAATATGTTATAAAAACTTTAATGATCATTTTATTTATTTTTGTTCTTAGAATATTACAAATGCCTATTTTATGGGACACTGTTTGTGGGTCTTTTAAGCATATATTAAAATTCTTATTTGTTATTAAATATTTAGGGCCGTTTATCAAACACTTACTCAGTAAGCACTTATCGATAAAATTTAACACTATCATTTACTTACCAAGTAAGATTTTAGTCCACCAAAACGGTATCATATGCAACAATTTACCCGGTAAGCGCTTATCGTGGTAAGAGTCATCGTCTTCACTTACCGGGTAAGACTCTTGGTCTTTGTGTCGCTCTTACCGAGTAAAATTCTTGGTTCTTACCATATTCATCCAGTAAGGTAACATAGCTTGGTGTTCACTTACCTGAGTAAGCATTTGGTAAACAACCCCTTAGTTTTGGATAAACTAATGATGTATACAGTACTTGAATTCTCGATGAAACGTTATACTGTTGGTTCTCATCCTATAAAAACTACTTTGAAATGGTCTTACTCATAGAAAACATTTTTGTCGACTTTTTCATTAAATCAGTTAAATTTAAAAAAGAAAATCTTATTTAGGAGCCGTTTACCAAACGCTTACTCGAGTAAGCGCTTACCAAGTAACATTACCTCACCGGATGAATATGGTAAGGACCGAGAATCTTACCCGGTAAGTGAGGATGACGACTCTTACCACGGTAAGCACTTACCAGATAAATTGTTGCATACGATGTCGTTTTGGTGGACTAAAATCTTACCCGTTAAATAAATAATAGTATTAAATTTTACCGATAAACACTTATCGAATAAGTGTTTAATAAACAGATCCTTAATATTATCTAAAATCATGAATTTAATTTAAAAATAAAATAGAATAATAGCTAGTTGTAGTGCACATATTGGCATGCTAATGAGAAGGTATGATGGTGGGTGGGGTGGGCATGTAATGTGTCTCTCCTTTTCCAACCAAGACCTTCACTCCCTTTTCCACATACCCTCTTACACCAATTCTTTTAACAAATTCCAATCAATTAAATAAGTCTCGTTAAATCAAAACCGATAGCTTTTATATGATTCATAAATACAGTTTTGGAAGTACAGAGTTATGTTGAATATGCTCGTGAGCTGTATACATGGGCATACTACATATCAGTATATTTTATGATTTATGAATGACTTTAATTAACTTACGATCATTCAGTAACTCATGTTAAAAATCTATATGTTTGTGAGTTGCTAATGAGTTGACTCAATGAGTCAAGATATTATATGATAGTTGAAAGATCGAAATGTTTGTGAAATGGAGAATCGTATATAGGATTGCTTATCGGGTCAAACCAACTGATTTGAGGATAAGTAAATGAGATCGAAACAAAAAATGTCAAAGAATCTGCTAAGGTTTTAGAAACAAACGAATATGATGAAGCTGTAATGTACGGGTGACACTAGAATTCTCATGAACCCTGTCGTTTAGAGAATAATATTCTACATTTGTGATCTAATTTTGATTTTTGTTTATAGACGACACGATATTGAAATCATATGACGCTCGCAGTTAGTTCTAAGGTTTGTGTCTGGATCAAATCGGACCAAAATTGAACGAACCCGAAAGATAAAAAGGCAAAACAAGAAAAAAAGAACTGAAAATGTTCAGTTTCGGTCTAAAACAATTCAGTTTCATACAGAACAATGAATTAAATAAATACATAAATTTGTTTTAATACAAGAAATATAAACCTTGAATAATATTTATTTGGTCCCAATTAACACTACTAGAAAACCAGGTATCAGCGACGACTATCAGCGAGGGAAATTTCCCTCTCAGATCAGCGAGGGAAGTGACAAAAAACACATTCCCTCGCTGATCCCTCGCTGATCTGCGAGGGAAATTCCAAAAAAACTCATTCCCTCGCTGATCCCTCGCTGATTTCCGTCGCTGATCCGTCGCTGATAGCATTACCTACGACTGTTTGACCGATGGAGTATCAGCGACGGACAACCCTTTCAGCAACGGATCAGCGAGGGAAATTTCCCTCACTGATACCCAGCATTTTTGTAGTGTAATTAAGTTTAGCAATAGATGTAAGAGGTATTGAGTGCATAAAAAGTTATAATGTTGACATGAAACTACTTCATTAAACTCAAACACCTTAAAAATTTATTTATTTTTCTAATTATTATTTTCAAATTACAAATTAAAATGTGGTTTTTATATGAAATATATACGAGATGTTAAAAAAGTTGATGTTAGATATCTATACTATATTATAAAGGATTTGACAAAAACTCTTAAAAACCATTTTTTATGCGTAAAGTATTGTTTATTAATGCATATTACTTAAAACTCAAGATTGCAAGTAGATTGTGCGTAAGTACAACTTATTAAAGCTCCATATCTGAATTCATGTAACTAACTGCAGATAAACATAATCAAATACATGATAAACATATCATTTTAAATATAAAAAATCTAAAATATAATTAGGATAATCATTGAGTTCTAACAT